>NC_137833.1:57369025-57676525 GCF_963921795.1 Nannobrachium achirus
CCCAGACCACACGGACACAGGGACGTGAGACTGCTGGGGGGAGAGGTCATTTCTACAACCTGAGAATAAAATAAAACAAACGTAGTTATTGAATGATACTTCATTTTGCAGCTCTATCAGGTGTGCGTGTTGTTGTTGTTGTTGTTGTTCCGACACGCATTACTCCGATGTTGCGTTCGTCCGACTCTCCCCATTAATACTAACCCAAAATATGTCACGACGTACTTTGCAGTGGGGAACAAAAGGCACACCCGCAGCAAGATTCAAACCCCTTAAATTTAGGGCTGCAGACAAAGCACTCTAATTGACTACTCAGCTGAGCTTTGCTGTTCCAGCAGGGTTATCCATATGTTCCCCATGTTCTATGTCCTCCACCCCCACTTACCTTAGGGTTAGGGTTAGGGTTTAGGGTTAGGTCTAGGATTAGGGAAGTGGAGAACGAAGCTCTAGCTCACTCCCAATACACTTTCGTACCCCAAATTGTCAGACATTGTATCTCTGTCATTTCTCCTCCCTAATGGAGGAGTAGTTCTTTTGGGGCCCTTATGTGGATCCAGAACTAGTTTTTCAATATGTGTCATTACTCATATTGATCTTTTCAGTGTTTATCAGGTGGGTTAAAATTAACCGCATGAATACATGAAAACGAAGAAACAACTATTAAATAAATAAAAATAAAAATGTGTGGATATCTCTCGCTCTACAATAAATGAACGCGCAGACCAGTTGAGTGCTCCATCATGGAAAGGGGGGTAAACTGAGACACCCCCTTTATCTAGGCAATGGAACACATTTGTGGTCATGTGACCATTATATTTTCAAGCCCCTTGAATTTCATGCCATGAAGAGAGTAGAAGAGAGTAGCTGTAGAAAACATGCTTTTTTCACAAAAAATTGTTTTTTGCATGTAAAAGTAAATGTTCTTGCTGTCAACATAATCAGCTGTTGTGTCAAAGCAAATTGATGCAGGGAGAACATTTTATGGTCCCATCCTCTTTTACAGTACACTTTAAGACATAATAAGTAGTAGAAAGAGCGAATACATTCTCTGGCACCGTCACCTGCCGCGGAACTGCAGCGGAAGACACTGCCGCACGACCGCTAGTTCGACCAGCAGTCGCACTGCATCGCCGGCGATAGGACCAGCAGTCCCGCCAGTAGGACCGGCGGCCGCCGCACGGACCGGCAGGTCCCGTAGCGGTAAACTGCCCGTCCGTGCGGTGGTGGCTGCCGCGGCAGTTACCAGCGATGCCGGTGCCAGATAATGTATTCGCTTTCTGCTATTCTGTCTCAGCCACCACCGCACGAGCGGTCGTGCGGCAGTGTCTGCCGCTGCAGTTCCGCGGCAGGTGACGGTGCCAGAGAATGTATTCGCTCTTTCTACTATTCTGTCTTTGTTTCTGTCTAATAAAATATATTAGCTCTAATTACCAACACATTATTTCTTATTATGGCTTTATTCTGTCTTATTATGTCTTAAAGTGTACTGTAAAAGAGGATGGGACCCATTTTATATCATACATGTTGATGAACTTATGAATCCATGTAAAATATGCTAGCTGAAGATTACCCTGAATTGATAAAAAAATATTGCTTTTCCCAGAATGTGGCTGTGGAGTAAAGTGAGACAATTGCTTCGGGGTAAAGTGAGACACTATCTCACATTATCCCAACATGATACAGGGAGAAAGCTGTAAAAACCTGATTAAAGGGTGTACCAAACTAGTCTCAGATGATTCTTATGTATTTTTCCCTGTAGAATCCATTTCTGATATATATTTCTTTGTATTGTGCATAATTAATGAGATAATTAGCATATTTGACTACATTTGACTAAATATGCTAATTATCTAATTAGTTATGCACAATACAACAATATACTTTGCAGAAATGCATTCTACAGGAAAAATTACATAAGGATCAACTGAGCAAAGTTTGGTAAACCCTTCTATCAATTTGTTATAGGGTTTTTTGTTTTTTTCCTTCTGCCCATGTGTCACATTGTTTGACACATGGGTGGAAATGACAGGACAACCCCTATTAAAAGAATGTCTGCTATGTACATTTTTGTATTGTGCATATTTAACCTGGTTAACCCTTAAGTGCTGTTCGGGTCATTTTGACCCGTTTTACATTTTCATTTGGAAAAAAAAGGTAGAAGTTAAAAATGTTTCCACCTGAAACTCACTGGCCTTAAAGATTCTTCTGAGATGAACATGTAAAAAAAATATTTTTGCACTACACCCATGCTACACCCCCCTCATATTTTTTGAACCTTAAGTGCTGTTCGGGTCATTTTGACCCGGAAGCACAGAAATACACAGTATTATGCCAAAACACAGACACACAGTCACCCCCACTTCTAACACCCCCCTTCCGAAGCCCCATTCCGAACCCTCCCCCCCTTCCTATAAGCATGAGCAATATTGCCCAGTATTAAATGAAGTAGTTTTTTTTACATGGATTTCAGCTAAATCAGTAAAAACGCCTAGCTCTTTCAGTGTTTAATGTGATATAGCAAAGCAGAAATGCAAACATTTACCAAATATATCATATGAATTGTTTGGTATTGAGTCAAAGTCAATGTATCATGATGATTTGTTAAGTTAAAATTTATATTAGTGTTGTTTTTTTTAAACCAAATATCCACCGGGTCAAAATGACCCGAACAGAACGAAGGTGTAGTGAATCTGAACAGAACTTAAGGGTTAACTGGGTTTTTGTGTTTTTATGGTAGTTTTAAAGTGAAAAAAGTGAGTGGATCACTTTACCCTGTTGATTTCTCTGGTCTGTCTCAGTTTACCCCGGTGCAGGGGTAAACTGAGACACAGTTAAACAATCATATTTTCTCTGCCTTTTGTCTTGAATATGTTCTGATAACTTCCATTGTTAGGAAATAACAGGGAAATATGTAAATTTTTACTGATATATCTTTTAGTTCGCCTAGAGGGGAGCAAATGTAAAAAGTGTCTCAGTTTACCCCGCTCTCCCCTAGTAATTTTTGAAGTGCCCAGTTAATATGTCTTTTTGATATAGTTTGTCCTTGTTGAGCACCAACGAGTCCTTCTACCAATAACTGCTGGCTGAAGCGTGCAGACATCTCCTACTTGAATACTGGAGTACTATTTGTGAGAATGTTCTATTCATTGACTTGTTATTAAATCACCAGTTCTCCAGCATGGACTCCTACTTTCTTTTAGTACAGAATAAAGGACAAGGATTACTCTGAAAAGAAAGAGGAATGTGGTAATAACACATGCATACTATTCTACCTGCTTGTTGTTCATGTCCATCTGAACAGCGGTGGCTCCACCAGCCTCCTCCTCCTCCTGATCCCTGTAGAGGTCATCTCTCTGCTTCTCAACCTTGACCTCCATCTCGTCCTCCAGTTCTTTAATATGAGCCTTTCAAATCCATGATATTAGGTTATCGTGTGACAATCCTCATTCACTCTTACTTATTACTCTTACTCGGTGATTCTCAACGTTGTGCATTTCAAGGACCCCCAGTTGGATATGCATTAAACCAGTGGTTCTCAACCTTTTCAGGCCATGACCCCCAAAATAATCACATTTAAACTGGGGACCCCCCACCCACCCTGCACATGCACTTGGAATTGTAGGATTTGGCATTGTATTTAGTTTGACTATCTATTCCATTGTGAAAATAGCCGATCTACATGCTCCCAACGCCTCCCAACACGAGGTGTTGTGAGCATGTAGATCTGCTATTTTCACAATTTCTGCCACTAATATTTGACAATTTGACCAATGTTTGACCAGAGGTACTAAAAAGGTCTTTAAAGTTTTTAAATTGTCATTTCAGAAATGTGCAGATACACTGTATACACTTATACTCTATGTTGGTCTGTTTACTCTTGAGTGAGAAAACAACATAGTTAACATTTAGCTAAACATCTGGGGACCCCCCCAAAATAATTTGGGGACCCACAGGGTGAGAACCATTGCATTAGACCATGGACCCCCATTTGATGTAAGCGGGCATTTGGTTCCATTTTGACTCAGAATTATAGACGTGTAAGGGTCCATTTGTAACCCAGGTGATCACCATCCAGTGAATTAATAATTTTAAAGACAATACATCACACCCAGTGTGTTTCAGCTGGTGGCTACACTTGTTTGATGAGTGTGTGCTGGTATTCAGGCAGTACTACTCTATTTGATTTATAGGTGTTCTATTTCATGATTATGCTGCTGACTGTTGGCAAAACACCTGGTGCTCTTTGATCTTCTTCTGTAGAAAGGTAGAAGACTGTTCATCTTCAATCTTATTCAGAAGCTGGACTATTTCAAAGTCCTTTCTGTGTAGTACAGTACATCATATTATGTTAGTGTCATTTTGCAGTAGAATACAGTACGAGTACATCATGTTAGTGTCTTTCTTCAGGTAGGTTATTGTGCATGTCATGTCCACATTACTTCTTGATCTCATCCTCCAGATCCATGATGGTTTTCTGGGCCCGTTTCAGATCCTCCTCCAGCTTTCTGTTGACTTTCTCGGCCCTCTCCAGGTCCATGCGGAGTGTCTTCTCTTGCTCCAGAGAACCCTCCGACAATAACACATTACATTACCAGTAAGACGCCTAAGGGCGAAAAGTGAGCTCGCCCTAAAGGGCGAGGTCGCATCATCTGGCTTGGCCATATATGAATTCTGTTAGTGTGGTTCTCCTAACAGGGCATCATTTGGGATACAATCCCTTTTATGCCCATGTATGGAGATCCCTAACAGGATCCCTTGTATGGCCATATATGGAGATCCCTGCTCTGAGTATCTGATATTGATTGATTGATTGAGTGGAGAACATAACAAGTATAGTGAATACATTAAAAATGTAGGACAAGTACAGTTAAACACCCTGCCTAAAAGGAACATCGCAAATAAGTATTCTTACGGTCTTTTTACGTCGCAAGTCCTAGGTATTCAACTCATGGTTATACAAATAACAAAAAAACATACAAACATCATCACAGTTATACAAAACAGTGTACAGGGTAGGGGAGACAAGGGGGGTGGGGCTAAGGTAAGGGGGGGCTCACTTCTCGCCTGTGAGAAGTGCTAACTACCTCCGCCTCCTGAAAATGAGCTTTCAGGGCAGTCTTGAAGGAAGCCAGCGAGCTACACGTTTTAAGGGAAATAGTCAAGGAATTCCACACTTGGGTGGCAGTGTTGTAGAAGGAGAATTTACCCATATTTGTCTTATGGGTTTGTGTTACCAGACCGTTGTGTGCGCTCCCTCTGGTGTTGTGGCTGTGGGAGTCGCTAACTTTTTGGAGACATTTGGTCAGATATGCTGGCACTGAGGGCATGGAGGGCAGATTTGCATTGACTATTTTGAAAGTCAATCCCATTTTTAGTTGTTTAACCTTGTCTTCCACGTTGAGCCATCTTAGGCTAGCAAAAAGTGTGGGAGAAACGTGGGTCATGGGCCCCATGTTGAGTATAGTCGAATCAGTTTGTTTTGGGAGGTTTGGAGCTAGTCTTTAGTGGGACTGAATGAGGGCCCCAGCTAGAGTCCTGAGGGCACTTTTGTTGACAAAAGTGGAAATTCTTCCCAGGAATCTTGTTCTATATCACTGTGATGTCACCTGTTTATGCCCATATATGGAGATCCCTTAGTATCTGACATCACTGTGATGTCACCTGTGAGTTAAGAGTGGTTCCCCTGACATCACAGTGACATCAGAGCATGATGTCAGAGCGACAAACCCATAGACTGTAAAAAAGTGTACACGTCCAGACACGGACAAGCTGTGGGGTTTCTCATAGTAAACTTGCTCCCTACGGTCTCAATTATTCAGTTAAACATATAGTGTTAAAAACATCTGTTTCTTCTTTTTTAAAGCATTTTCCATTTCATTCATATTAAGTAAATATGTTGTAAACTGACTCACCAGATCTGTTTGATGCTTCTTTTGTTGGTCTCTGTAGAGGAATCACACACACACACACACACACACACACACACACACACACACACACACACACACACACACACACACACACACACACACACACACACACACACACACACACAAACAAATTACATCCAGTATAAAGTGAGACAAGCATCCTCGCCCTAAATGGCGAGGTGGCGCTATGTCTTGGCCATCTGGCCAGTGATGTATTGTATATCGGACCAGTTACCCATAGATGGAGACCCCTGGTACCCATACAGTATAGTATACGGAGATCCATGTAGCCTACTGTATATGGAGATATGCTGTGAGACCCCAAACATGCTTACTCAGTTATTCGTTATGTGAAAGTCCTATGACGTCTGCATCTGACATCATACAGTACAATCCCTTTTAACTGAACATAAATTGAAATTGATATTTAGAAGTTGTGTTGTTGTTGTTATACTGACTCCAAAAATATGTTTTTTTGTAATATTCTTTAAACAATCAACTAAATTGATTAGTCTGATTAACTCGTTAAAATAAGAGCTCTATATTTTGATAAACACATGTTAATGTGTGCAGTAAACAAAGCTGGTTTACGGTAGGGTTTACGGTAAACCCTGAGGAAGACTGCTAGAGTCGAAGCGTTGGTTTAAATTAAAGTATATGCATTCCGGCTGAAGAGCTGTGCGGCCTCTGTCTTTTTAACCATTATTCACCTGCGTGGTCAGCTCAGCACCTCACCACCCTAGGTGTGTGCTTCTCCCTTTGTGCTTTCCTGATAAAATGAATATCAAATATCTAAATACTGAACCAAGCAACTTAAAGACTGTCTGGGGTGTTCCCTAAAGCCTGATAAGACGATAAAATAACACAAAGTTGTTGTTTTTTTAGGGTGGTGTGTGTGTGTGTGTGTGTGTGTGTGTGTGTGTGTGTGTGTGTGTGTGTGTGTGTGTGTGTGTGTGTGTGTGTGTGTGTGGCTGTGCACCGACATCGCAGCTACACGGAAGCGCTCTGGAAAAAGGTCTATAGGTGTGTATCTTTCTTACCTCTCATGTTGTTCAGACAGACTGCTTTTAGAGGCCACGCCCCCCTCCTCTCTCTCCACAGACTCACTCATGGTAGAGCAGAAACCTTTACACACACACACACACACACACACACACACACACACACACACACACACACACACACACACACACACACACACATGATTACTTCTGGAAAAGGGAACATACAGTATATCATATAAAATAACTATGCTTAACTAAAGCAAAACATTGTCCAATGTTGCACACGTCTAAATAAAATACGCAAGTACAAACTGACATTACCAGTAAGCCAGAAGTTCTATTCGCCCGTCTGCGTGTGTCGGTGTGTCCGTCTGTGAGTAAACTTCACAGCACATAACAGAACAGTAAGAAACACAATAAACAACCTTTGACTTCCTTCGGGCTGGTTTAACCTGTTTAACCTGTCAGCTGTTAACCTCATGCATTCTTTTTTTTTAATAGGTGTTTGTGTTCGGTTGATCAGACTGTAAGATATACAGTACAGTAGTTTGAGGAAATCAGCAACACGTTGCATATTAACCACTTGTTTCAGAATCAGCTTTATTGTATCACAAGTTTACATTGTAAAGTCAGGATGGAATAGGAAAAAATCTGACAGATCTGTCTTGATCACATAACAATAGATAGTGTGTACAAATTTGTTGCAAATATCTAAAAATGTTCAGGGCCCCAAAATGTACAAGTGTATGAAGTTTCATACTTTTATGAAAAAGTGAACAATTTTCACCAGACTACATGTGTTTGTCTCCAGGACTGATGGTTGCCCCAGGAGTACTGACTAGTGACTACCTCTTTACCCCCTGGGAAACACCTCCCCGAAATGAAATCAGTGTCTCTTAAATATTCAGAAGAAAACCTGAAGACATAGCCATATGAATAATTGGTTATCGGTACAGTCACTGCTTTCATCGCACATTGCAGAAACAAAATACGAACTTTGTATTGTTCATATTTTTATTTTATTTTTATTTTATTAAATTTCAAAATCTTTCGCATGGACACATTTCTCCATGTAACGCTTGTTCAGCATGACATCACATGCTCCAGGACGCACTGATGAATCAGCTGCTCACAAGCTGCTCACAAGCTGCTCACAAGCTGCTCCAAGCTTGTAGATAGCTAGTTTTAGGTTATTAGTTAGTTAGTACCCACTAAGACCTGAGGCCGGACTTTCAAGACTTTCACAAATCACAGATAAGCCAGTGACAGTCGGTGGTCATGATGGGAGAAATGAGGCCTTGAAAAAGTGACGTGGAATGGAGTGATTTTCTTTCTTTATTTTTTTGTATGTATTTGTAACAGAACTTATTGAGTTTTACTACTTATGATGTTGTTCAAATGAACAATCCAGGATAGCATGTGTCACAAAAGCCTTCTCAATTATTTCTGTCGCTCTTAATCAACACTAGGGCGACAAGTCAAATTGATAAAACTCAATAAAAAAGGACCTGAGAAGGGTTGGATTCACACAGAAAGGAGATCCTCTCCTAAGAATGTGCAAAATGTGCTACAATAAGTAAAAATTCTGTTTTGCCGTTCATGTATAAAATGCATAAATCATAATAATAAGAGAGTTTGTCGGCTGTTGAACGGCTTTGTACAGTAGCCTACCTCCATGTGGCACAGGGAGCCTCCTGGCTCTGTTTGACTGAGCTCACCACTTTATCATGGATTTCCCGCAAGTGACACTCCTTAATAGCCACATTACGACACTCAAATTCCTGCCTCCTGGCCTGCTCATAGAGTTATAATAAGCCTTTCTCCGTACTCCAGCATGCCGGTGTTGCCATGAAATTGGTGACCTGCCGAAGACTTCAAAGTAACGCACAGTGAGGTCTTCTTAGGCAATATGTGGGCCAAACACCACTAGGTTTGAAAAACAAACAGCAGTGATTTACGTTTCAGATATTGATGTTACGTGAAGAGACCATGAAGTGTTATGCAATGGTTAAAATGTAATTTAGATTGCTTGTTTGTTAGATAGAGAGCAGGTTCATTTGTTGACCATGGCATCATATAGTTTGTATAGTTTCAATGTATATTTTATTGATTTTTATATTACACTGTTTAGACTGATTCTAGGTTCTTGGTTTACCTATGATTCTAGATTAATGAGGCACTACAGTGTAGAGATGACATGCAGAAAACCCTACATGAAGAAAGACACTAACATGATGTACTGCAGTGTTTCTCAAACTTTAAAATGTCAAGGTCTCCCTTTAACTCTGACAGTGTACAAATGGAACCAAATGGACCCGTCAGGGTCCCATTTGGTTCCATTTGTACACTGTCAGAGTTACTGACTTGCATGGGTCCACTTTGAGATCCACTGATGTTTACTGTATTCCATAGAAAGGACTTTGAATAGTCCAGCTCCTGAATAAGATTGAAGATGAGCAGTCTTCTAGTTTCTACAGAAGAATATCAAAGAGCACCAGGTGTTTTGCCATTTGGTGTTTACCTTGCTTACTGTAGGTCACTCTGCATAAAGCCTAAATTGTAAATTGTGAAGTCCACAAGATGGTCACATGATTGTCAGGTCACCAATTTGACCGTAACACCGCCGTGCTGGAGGATGGCGGATGGGGGAGGCAGAAATATGAATAGTTGGCTCTTGTCAGTATTAAACCACTATTTGTGATGCTTACATGCGTGTGCACAAAGTGTGCTGTATTTGTTTTTTGTTTTTCTTTTTCATAGAGCACCTGCAATTTATATTGTATTTCTGCGCTCTGATATTGTGTTCACATTTGCAGCTTGATTGTCAGCATCAGCCAGGGCAATCCTTGTATGATTTCTATTTATTTAAAAGAAGTAAAACATCCTTAGTGGATTACCACTGCAGAGTTTTTGTCCAGCGCACATTCCAGTATGAAACTATGAAATGAACAGAGCTGCAAACACACTTGGTTCTGGGATGTTTTCATTGCAATGTGATACTGCCTGCAGGTTGCTCATGCATCATTTCCACTCGACAAAAAGTGACAGATCTACAAGCTATAAACATGTTGCAAGAGATACCTTCACAAGCTTTATACTATAAGCCACAAGACTGATTGTAATAGTCTGAGATTGAGAATCCTACTGTCAATTCACAAGTTTACAGTGGTAAAGCAGGGTGAATTAAAAAAAAAAGAAAGTACTGTACAAGCTAGCTTAACTGGTCCGATATACGTATATCACTGGCCAGATGGTCAAGAATTGGCACGACCTCGCCCTCGCATGTCGCCCTGAGGCGTCATACTAGTTAATATAAAATGTATTATTATATTAACTGGTTCTAATAGGACCACTGTGTTTAAATCAAGGGGCATGGAAAGCATCCTACTATCCTAATATCCTACTATCTCATCCACATTTTCCCAACAATCTCTATTTCATTTATTTGCCTTGCAGCTACCATTTCCTTTTGATTCCCTCTCATATTAGTTGTATTCATATATTACTCCTGATAAAAAAAACTATTTGCGCGAAAAGTGGATTTAATACACAGCTGCCAACTCTCTTGCACTCGTCACACACACTCACTCACACATCCTATTTCTTATGCTGTCAATTGTCAAATAATCCAGAGAGGAAAATGTTGTCAACTTGTGCATTAAAACATCCACTTCTTCCGGGGTTTTGAGCTAAAACGATTTCAGTTGTTTTACAAGTATGACATCACTCTAACGTTCCAGTTATGTTGGATATACATTAGTCCATGAACCCTCATTTGATAAGATTTGCAATTGTATTGATTTATTGCTGCTTTAGTAAAATGTAGCCTGTTTCATAATGTGAAACTGCATATTCAGGCTTGCCTTAGGCCCTACCAATGTCATCCAATCAGGAGAGAGAACTCATACAGGATTCAAAATTAACAGTTGAAATGGGAAATGATGAAACAAAGAAATGAGCAGACAAAATGTAAACTGGAACACTACATAACTGAAGCATAGAATTGGCAACCCATGCACCTGAGGGGAGAAAAAAACTATATTTTCTGCTTATTATTCAAGAGCTGGAGAAATGGGGAGACCCCGGTTACTGAACAAACACTAGGAGGCTATTAATATTCCACTGTAAGCTTCCCTTGATGGACAGGACATTCTGTCAAAACCATGCAGACCTTGATTGATTACATCCTTTATTAACAGCATTATTAACATTACATTCTGGTTCATTTCCCTCAATTATTCAGTATTAATACAATACAACAAATATTGTAATAAAAGACAATGGAGAGGTGAGGGGAGCGGAGCAGAGCATTCTACCATCAAGATGTACAAGGAGTTAAACTATGTTCACTTGTATTTTGAATACAGTGAACATACTGTACATAAAGTGGAATATAGCTGAAACCTCCACGATGTGACTTATCTGCTATTTTCACTATTTTAAAATGTTATTAAAACAATGTTAAAAAAGTGATGGTTTTGGACATAAAAGATTTCCACCTGACAGCAACGACTTACCTCTCCACGTCATGCTTACACACACACACACCAGTGTTGATTTTGTCGACTAAAACTATGACGAAATATGTGTGTCGACCGTTTTTTTTTTTTCACTGACGGAAACTAAATAAAAACTAAGCTGTGATGACTAAAACTAAGACTAAATATATTGACCATTTCGTCAACAAAATAAAAACTAGACTAAAACGTTAGGGAGGGACTAGTGGAGGAGAAAGTCATTTTATGTTTGGTTGCTCTCAGGTGTTGCTTGCTGAAAATAGCAGATCTATAAGCTCACAACTTGTGACTAAAACTAAATCAAAATTTGCTGTAAAAAACAACACTGACAGACACACACACACACACACACACACACACACACACACACACACACACACACACACACACACACACACACACACACACACACACACACACACACACACACAGTCATTGGACTCTTCTCTCTCTGTGTATTCATGTTTGTATTGTTTTAGTTTTTCCCTTTTTGTGTATGATGTTTATTTTGTGTACGTGTGCATGTTGGGAACCCAGACAGTGTGTGAATATACAATATGTGTATGCTGTTCCTGATATGATCTGTGGTGTCAGTAAAAAAAAAAGAAAAAAAAAAAAAAGTAATTGAAAAAGAAAAAGAAAAGAAAGAAAAATAAAGTGATATCAAATGCAGTCCATACTAACAGAAGAGATGATCAGAGGAGCAGAGTTTTTACCACCATGATTATACCTGCAGGGACTGAAGAATGGATAGAGTTTCTCAGTGAAGGTGCAGCCAGTGAATGAATAGAGAAGAACTCTGGCATCCACATCATAAAAGGAGACCAGGCCCTCCTCATAATCCACAAACACTCCAACCTTCTGGACCTTCCCTCTTACAGGGAGGAGGACAACAGGGTCAGCAGCAACATAGTACAAATTTTCATCCCACGACCATATAGCCCAGTAACCATCTTTGGGCGTCACTTTGATATGCCCCTTCCTGTTGATGGACTCTCTGGCCACTCCTAAATACCAGCAAGTCTTTCCTTTAACCTGAACCTCATAGTAAAACCTTCCTGAGGAGAAGCTTTGTTTTCCTAAAACAAAGAGATCATCAGAGAATCTGTCTGGGTTGTCTGGGACATTCTTTATCATGTCTCCGTGACTCACTTGTTTTCCATCCTCAGACAGGATCAGCTCAGATGGTGCTGTATTAGGGTCTAGAGTCACATCCACTGCATATTTCTGGATCACCCACATCTCACCACACAGCTCTTGACTGAGTGTCTTCTCCAGCTGAGCCACAGCTGTCCTCACAGTCCCCACATATGAAGACTGATGGACTTTGATGTTTGTCCAGTCCTTGACGGTTGGAAGAGTGTTGATGGTTAGGACACCCAGGAGGAGGAGGACTAGGTTGAGGTGGTCAGTGTGTGAGAGCTGCTTCAGCGCAGAACTTCTCTTCTCTAACTGAGTGATTTCATTTTGCAGCTCTTTGATGAAGTCTTCTGCCTGTTTTTCAGTTATTTTATGCTTCTCTTCAATCACACCAATGAGCTCAGCCTGGCTTCTCTCAATACAGCTGATCAGTGAAGACTGAACAGTGAAGAAGTCTGCTATCACTGTGTCTCCTTCTTTCTTGCAGAGCTCTACCGAGTGTTTGACCTCCTGGATCTTCAGTTGTCTCTCCTGGATCTTCTGCTGAACTTCAGCCTCTGCCTTTCTCAGCTCAGCCATCTTTCCTTCATATTCCTCTGTCAGAGGTTCAAATTGATGGAACTTGTGATCTGACTCAGGGCTGAACGGATAAAGGGTTGAGGCTAGGATTATGGCTAGGATTACAGCTAGTACAGTTAGGATTTGGGTGAGGGTTAGGGATGCTTTCGCAGGTTCTTGGTTTTTGTTGTCAGTTTTTTCTTCATCTGGTTTAGCAGGTTCTTGGTTTTTGTTGGCGGTTTTATCTTCATCTGGTTTAGCAGGTTCTTGGTTTGTGTCGGAAGTTGTTTTCTCCTGATTTGATTCTTTGACCTTGATGCAGGTGTTGCAGTGTCCACATGGAGTGGTGGACGCACCCAGACCACACGGACACAGGGACGTGAGACTGGGGGGAGGGGTCATTTCTACATCACCCTGAGAATAAAAGTAAAACAAATGTAGTTATTGCATGATACTTACACCAAAAGTTGCACCAGTGCGAAGTGGGCAGTGCAAACACAACGCACATATCCTTGTATGGGCCGTTCTGTCAATGATGTCAGTTACTTTATGTGTATGAGCATGTATCTCCATGTATGGAGATCCGTTCGATATGACGGGTCGGGAGAGTGTTATTTGCAGGTCTTTCAGTCCGATTGTATAAAAAAAGCAACTGGGTTAATTAATCACTGTTGGTCCGACCAGTTTAACATTCACCAGGTTAGCATTCACCAGTGTTGGTCTTGGCAGGTTAGCATTTCACCAGTCTTGGCAGGTTAGCATTTCACCAGGTTAGCATCCACGAGTTTTGGGTTAAGGTTAGGTTTAGGTCTGTCTGTCTTTTGGCACCTCTGCACAGCCAATCACAAGCTTCTGCTGCCTTAACCCAGTTGCCTTTTTGATACACTCGGACTGAAAAAAACAAAACAAAAAAAAAAAGCTTCCATGACGGTCACCAGTGTGACGTCACATCTTGATGAAACTGTGCTTATCCCCAACCCAAACCCTAACCATAACCTCACAAACAATTATGCCTAAACCTAAACTCACAGTAAATCAAAAACAACCATTTGTCGTGATGTGCTTTGGAGTGCTTTGGAAACAAAAGACTCACCTGCAGCAAGATTCAAACCCCATGAACTTAGGGGTGCAGACCAAACACTCTAACACTACACCACTGAGCATGCTGTTCCAGCATGTATCCATACGTTCTCCAGGTTCTATGTCCCCCACTTAACTTAGGGGTAGCGTTAGGTTTAGGGTTAGGTAAGTGGGGTACGAAGCTGTCATTTTCCCTCCCCAATTCATCAATACAGGACTACTATTTGTGAGAATGTTCTGTTCATTTAATCCATTATTGTTATTAAATCACCAGTTCTCCAGCATGGACTCCTACTTTCTTTCAGTATAGAATAAAGGATAAGCATTACTCTGTGGTTATATAACACATGCATTCTATTCTACCTGCTTGTTGTTCATGTCCATCTGTACAGCGGTGGCTCCACCAGCCTCCTCCTCCTCCGAATCCCTGTAGAGGTCATCTCTCTGCGTCTCAACCTTGACCTCCATCTCGTCCTCCAGTTCTTTAATGCAAGCCTTATTTCAAATCAATGATATTAGGTTAAAGGACAACTTTGTTTTTTACAAGGGTTCATATTTTAGACCAGTAGTTCTCAACCTGTGGGTCGGGACCCCCAGGGGGGTCCCCACATTATTTTGGGGTGTCCCCAGATGATTAGCTTAATATGCAACATTGTTTTCTCACTCAACAGTAAACAAAGTTAAGTTTAAGTGTATAGACGGTATGTGCACATTTCTAAAGTGACAATTTAAAGTTATACTATGTAACTTTTTTTTAGAAAACAAATCTTAAAATTGTCCTAACTGTCAAATCGCTAAAGTTTTAGAACCCCCACTCTGTTATTTTCAGCTTCTGAAGCCTTCTCTTTATATGTTTTCTATGAGTTGTGAGGGGGGGAGAATTTCCCGGCAAAATGATGTCATCTCCCACATGATACACTACCGGCCAATCACAGCGCCGATCATACACCACCGGCCAATCACAGCGAGTCTTGCTGTCTCTTCAGAAAATAGCTTCCCTTAGCAACTGTGTTTACATTGGTGAAGGAATCTTGCATGCTACTCCCTCAATTCTGGTCTAAAAATGACGGGAGACGGCTCTATGGATTCGTATCGGCGAGGCAAAGGCGGTCGCGGGGGTCGTGGCGGCCGCGGTGGTCCGCGGACCACCGGAAAACGGCCGAAAAAAGCAATACCGCTACTGACCACTAGTTGAGCAGCTTCCACAGTACAGCTTTAAGGACTTTCTAATAAAACATGTTGGCCAAATTGTCAAATATTAGATGGAGAAATTGTGAAAATAGCCGATCTACATCACAACGGCTCGCGTTGCGAGGTGTTGTAGATCTGCTATTTTCCCAATAGAACCGTGTTATACAAAATGTAATGCCTCAACTCTTAGTGCTCGTCAAGGTGGGTCAAGGAGTACTATTTGTGAGAACGTTCTGTTCATTGAATAGTTATTAAATCACCAGTTCTTCAGCATGGACTCCTACTTTCTTTCAGTATAGAAAGGATAAGGATTACTCTGAAAAAGAAAGAAGAGAAATAAAAGAGGAATGTGGTTATAACACATGCATTCTATTCTACCTGCTTGTTGTTCATGTCCATCTGTACAGCGGTGGCTCCACCAGCCTCCTCCGGATCCCTGTAGAGGTCATCTCTCTGCTTCTCAACCTTGACCTCCATCTCGTCCTCCAGTTCTTTAATACGAGCCTTTCAAATCAATGATATTAGGTTAACGGGTGACAATCCTCATTCACTCTTACTTACCAGTAAGACTCCCTAATCGGGAGATAAGCGACCATAGGTCGCTTATCTCCACAAATAGGGCAAAAATGTGTTTTTCCAAAATCTTCCTGATCCATGTTGATGACATGAGTGTAGACATGCTGTGTAGTGATTTTCGTGATTTTAGGGCAAAATCTGTAGGAGCAGTGTCCAAAAATGTGTTTTTAAAAATCGGCCTGAAGGTGGCGCTATATGGGACAGATTCATGTTGATGGGATGAGTGTAGACATACTGTGTAGCGATTTGCGTGATTTTAGGGCAAAAACTGTAGGAGCAGTGTCCAAAAATGTGTTTTAAAATTCGGCCTGAAGGTGGCGCTAGAAGAGGGCCATGTGAGAAATGAGGGGTGGGGTCTCCGCGTTGCCTTGGCGGACGAATAGGTACCGGCCCCGGCTCTCCCGGACGCTCCTAGCCCGAGTTACGGCATTTTATGTGAGCTGCAGTGGAGGGGGTCCTCCACTGGGGGCGCCACCACTTTTGCATCCGTTCTGGAGCACCAGGAGTGGGTGGTCCCCAGGAATTCCCCGTGAGCAGCCCCGTTGGGGTGGTCATTTGGACATTTTTGCACATTTGGTAATTTTTTACACCTGGGGGTCCCCTCTGGGGGTCCTTGGAGGTTGTAGTTTGGCAGGTAAGGAGTGTGTGTGCAAAATGTGGCATGGATGGGGGCAACGGTTGTGGAGATATGAGCAGGGGAAAAGTGTGACGTGTGACGTGTCACTCACGGAGGGAAATTTTTTACACCTGGGGGACCCCCAGGGACCTGGGGGTCCTTGGAGCTCCGGGGGTCCTTGGAGGTTGTAGTTTGGCAGGTAAGGAGTGTGTGTGCAAAATTTGGCATGGATGGGGGCAACGGTTGTGGAGATATGAGCAGGGCAAAAGTGTGACGTGTGACGTGTGACTGACTCACGGACTCACTCACTGACTGACGGACGGACGGACGGACGGACGGACGGACAGCCGGTGGAGGTTTTGGTAGTAAATGCGACCTACGGTCACAATTACTCTTACTTTGTCATTCTCAACGTTGTGCATTTCAAGGACCCCCGGTTGGATAGGCATTAGACCATGGACCCCCATTTGATGTAAGCGGGCATTTGGTTACATTTGGACACTTTCAGAATTATACACGTGTAAGGGTCCATTTGTAACCCAGGTGGTCCCCATCCAGTGAATTAATCATTGTAAGAACAATAAATCACACCCAGTGTGTTTCAGCTGGTGGCTACTCTTGTTTGATGAGTGTGTGCTGGTGTTCAGGCAGTACTACTCTGTTTGATGTTTGGGCACTGGTATTCAGACTGTACTACTTTATTTGATTTATAGGTGCTGATAATCAGACGGTACTTCTCTATTTCATGATTATGCTGCTGACTGTTGGCAAAACACCTGCTGCTCTTTGATCTTCTTCTGTAGAAAGGTAGAAGACTGTTCATCTTCAATCTTATTCAGGAGCTGGACTATTTCAAAGTCCTTTCTGTGGAATACAGTACATCACATGTTAGTGTCATATTGTTGTGGAAAACAGTACATCATGTTAGTGTCTTTCTTCAGGTAGGTTTTTCTGCATGTCATGTCCACATTACTTCTTGATCTCATCCTCCAGATCCATGATGGTTTTCTGGGCCCGTTTCAGATCCTCCTCCAGCTTCCTGTTGACTCTCTCAGCCCTCTCCAGGTCCATGCGGAGCGTCTTCTCTTGCTCCAGAGAACCCTCCGACAATAACACATTACATTATTATTCAGTTAAACTTATAGTGTTCAAAACACCTGTTTCTGCTTTGTTTTCCAGCCAAGTATTTTCCATTTCTTTCGTATTAAGTTGTAAACTGACTCACCAGATCTGTTTGATGCTCCTCATCAGACTGATCACCGAGAGCCTCCTTCTGTTGGTCTCTGTAGAGGAATCACACACACACACACACACACACACACACACACACACACACACACACACACACACACACACACACACACACACACACACACACACACACACACACACACACACACACACACACACTTACATCCATTATAATAAATTAGCGACATGAAACTTTCTTGATTCTGTAATGTATTTATCTATTTATTACATTCTGACCTCAGGGGGTATTTCACAAAAGTGAATAATCGAAGTCAGGATTTAAGCCAAATCCAGACTTGACAAAGCCTTATTCCGTTCCACGAAAGCCAAGTCAGGATGGAGAAGGAGCGACTTTGTCAAGCCAGGATCGTAAAGCCAGGCTGAATGTCCATGTCTGGGAAATTATACGATACCCTTTTCGATACTTTTTATTTAAGTTTAACTACAACATGGAGGTATCGTTTGTTTTTTACGTGAATCGATACCCGATAGTATCGACGTCATGCGATCGATACCATTAAAAGTATCGCAGACGATACCCATCCCTAATTCCATGCGGTCGAGCGTCGATTCCTTGATCGTGACCAATCATGGTGAACCGAAGAAAAGAGCTCCGTTACAAGTAAAAGTTCGGAATTCAAAATGTACTTGAGTAAAATTATCCAAATGTACTTAAAAGTACTCATTATGCAGAATGTCCTATTTCAAGTTTTCAAATGTAAGAAAACCTTTCGAAAATAGCAGATCTACAAGCTCAGAATGTGTTACATTGTGAGCTTGTAAGTCTACACAGTAAATAGAAACTAAAGTTTTCAAATAAATGTATTGGAGTAAAAGTACAATATGTATAGCGGAAAATAAGTAAAAGTATTGTATATTGGAAATACTCAAGTAAAGTACAAACACCTCAAGATTATACTTAACTCATCTGGTGCCGATCCCGAACTAGTTCGGCTTTATTTCAATCCAATACAATCTTTTTTTTATTAATTCACTTACCCCGAGCTGCTTGTAGAGTCGTGGGTGGTCCTGGCTCGCTAGCCGCTAGCCAGCTAGCCATTCTACTCTGTCCGACGATATATTCCATTAAAAATGGTTTAAAATACATTTTTGAGCTCCCCAATGTTCACCCGATGTTCGGCGCCGCTTCCGATGAGTACACGAGTGTGCCGATCCCGAAGTAGTTCGGCTTTATTTAATTAAATGAATAAAATGATAAGAGGCCTTCTGAAGCCTGGCTTGATTTTTGTAGCTACTAGCCGAAAGCTAACAACGTCCCGGCCGGCCGTAATTTGCGAACGCAATCGCCAATCTCCGCCTAATCCAATGAAAGGCCGCATCTTTAAAGGCTTATATCTCTTTTTTGTGTTTTAGGAAAGCGGCGCGAGGTTTATTTACGGCGAAATCGCCCAAAAAAGATCTTTTAGATGACAAAATGGGAATAGCCATTCTGTTAGCATCTTCATCCGGGACATTTCCATGCCGTGCAGGAACGTGAGCACGTCAGGTCCTGGAAGCTGAAGTCCTGGAAGCTAAAGCGCTCGCCTATGAGAGATGCGCTGGCATTCCTTGGCCCCTAGAGGGCGCTGGCGCTCAAAGAGTTAAGTACAAAACTTAAGTAAACGTAATTAGGCCTACTTACTTTACACCACTGGCTACTATTAATAATCACAAGACAGGCTGTTAATGTTATATTACTCTTATTGCTAACTTAATTGAAAACACCCTTTTAACATTGTGAGCCATTTTTTATCTCAAGAACTTCAGTAAGCTAAAATATTATCTAACAACAATATGAACTATAGTACAGTATGCTTATACCAGAGTGATTGACAATGACATATCATATGAGTCTTTGTGAAACAATATGATTAATGATTAATTCACTATACAGTAGAAGGCCTATTTTTTATTATTCTATTCTAATGCAGGGTAATTAAAATAAGTCTATATACTACATAGGTGTTGAATTAACGGTGGGAAAAGTCATTAGTTTACAATTGGAGTCATTGGACTAAAAGCTATTTCACAAAAAGAACAAAAAGTCACTGGATAAACAAATCTTGGCTGTTAGCCTGGTCTGGAGCAGGCTAGCTTCACAGCTTAATCTCCATGGTAACTAATGTGGAATAACTTTCATGAAACTGAGTCCTGGCTTAACATATCCAGGTTAACTGGCAAGGCTAATCTGCCAAGATATTCAGCTTTCATCAAACCACTTGAGCTCTGATCCAGGCTAATTAAAGCCAGGATAATTGATAAATCCAGGCTTTGTGCCTAATCTATAGGTTTTGAGACACATCGGTCAGTATAGTGGTGTCCATCTTTGAAGACAATAGGTGCATCCTTGGACTGGTCACTCTTCATGGAGTTACAGCTGGGTACAGGAGACATTAATTTAGTTTATTGGGGTTAGTGTTACCATTTATAAATCTATTTAATTATGAATCTCATGACCTCTGTTTTAGGGCTGGACAATTAACGGAACATAAATTGAAATTGATATTTAGAAGTTGTGTTGTTGTTGTTATACTGACACCAAAAATATGTTTTTTATATTTTTTAAATAATCAACTAAATTGATTAGTCTGATTAACTCGTTAAAATAGGAGCTCTATATTTTGATACACACATGTTAATTATCTAAAATATTTCTTGAAGTGTGCAGTAAACAAAGGGTTTACGGTAAAGTGTATGCATTCTGGCTCTGTGCAGCCTCTTTCTCTTTAACCATTATTCACCTGCGTGGTCAGCACCTCACCACCCTAGGTGTGTGCTTCTCCCTTTGTGCTTTCCTGATAAAATGAATATCAAATATCTAAATACTGAATCAAGCAACTTAAAGACTGTCTGGGGTGTTCCCAAAAGCCTGATAAGACAATAAAATAGAGATGTTACCGATCAATCGGCAATGGATCGGATCGGGCCGATCAAAGCGTGATCGGCGATAATCGGTGGTTTAGATCAAAAGGTAAATTCACCGATCCGATCGGATCGGTGCATCCGATCAACCAGCCGTTCAGTATGCCCACTTGAGGCCATTTTGGGGTATTGATTTCCACAGTGCTGAAGGAATAATTAGTTACTGCTATGATAATAAATACATAGTAATGCTGGTAAATAACTATAAGGCAAATAAATAAATGAATTCATGAGTGAATGAATGAATTAAAGTTAAAACATTAACATTTAGAAAATATAAATAATAACTTGATATCGGGTGATCAAACTTTTGTGATCGGTGCTCGCTGATCGGTTCCAAAAAACCTGATCGGACCATCCCTACAATAAAATAAAACAAAGTTGTTGTTTTTTTAGGGTGGTGTGTGTGTGCGAGTTTGTCTAGCTATACTTATGGGGACTAAACGCATGTTCACACAGTCACCTGCAGGGGACCTCTGACAGTGTGGGGACAAAATAGTAGGTCCCCACAACAGTTAGGGTTAGGTTTAGGGTTAGTATGTGTGTGTGTGTGTGTGTGTGTGTGTGTGTGTGTGTGTGTGTGTGTGTGTGTGTGTGTGCGGCTGTGCACCGACATCGCAGCAACACGGAAGCGCTCTGGAAAAAGGTCTATAGATGTGTATCTTTCTTACCTCTCATGTTGTTCAGACAGACTGCTTTTAGAGGCCACGCCCCCCTCCTCTCTCTCCACAGACTCACTCATGGTAGAGCAGAGACCTTTACACACACACACACACGCACGCACGCACGCACGCACACGCACACGCACACGCACGCGCACACACACACACACACACACACACACACACACACACACACACACACACACACACACACACACACTTCAATCACTGAACATTCTGAAATTGTTTATCTTCTCTGCGGGCAACCAAAAATGCAATGCAATGCAATGCCAATACACGCCCTGAACCGTAGCGTAGCTAAACTAAGAAAATGAACACGGCATATACACTTTCTTCTCCCAGACAGTCTGCCGCTAAACAGAAGCTCATTGTACAACCAAAATGTCACATGGATTCTCAATGGCTGACAATATATAGCCTATATATCCTTCTACCCCCAAGTAAAAAACCTTAGATTGGCTAATACACATGCAGGAAGTTGAATTACTTCTGGAAAAGGGAACATACAGTATATCATATAAAATAACTATGCTTAACTAAAGCAAAACATTGTCCAATGTTGCACACATCTAAATAAAATATGCAAGTACAAACTGACATTACCAGTAAGCCAGAAGTTATATTCGCCCGTCTGTGTGGGTCGGTGTGTCCGTCTGTGAGTAAACTTCACAGCACATAACAGAACAGTAAGGCTGGACCCACACAGCTGCGTGAAACATCTTCTCCGTATCGTCTGAGAATGGCCACTGGGGGCGCCATACTAATGCATTGTCAATGGAAGGTTGTTTGGTTTTGTGTCGTTGCCGTGTCTCTAGCTCAACCGCAGCCTGTCTTTTGGCCAAGAGACACGGCAACGACAAAACACCAAACAACCTTCCATTGACAATGCATTAGTACGGCGCCCCCAGTGGCCATTCTCAGACGATACGGAGAAGATGTTTCACGCAGCTGTGTGTGGGACGCCTTAGAAACACAATAAACAACCTTTGACTTCCTTCGGGCTGGTTTAACCTGTTTAACCTGTCAGCTACACCTCATGCATTCTTTTTTTTTAATAGGTGTTTGTTCGGTTGATCAGACTGTAAGATATAGGGGAAGAACGGGGTAAGATGAACCACTTTTTGCTTATGTTGCCCTGGAAGCAAGACAAAGTGAGATGGCAGTAAATTTAAAACATCTAGACATATTTCAGGATGTCTGCTATCATTTGAAATTATAAGTAAGTGTCTATGACAAAGGACCATAAAAATATGACTTATTAAAAAAAAGTGGTCATCTGGTTCAACTTGCCCCAGGTGAGGGGTAAGTTGATCCAGGTAAAGAGGTAAGTTGACCCACGTGATATTCTAAGCTTTTAAGAGTTTAAACTTGAACAAAGAATGTATGTACTTATCAGAAATATTTTAATAACACATTTCCCTTTTACAAATAGTCTTATTTCCTTTCTTAGGGTTAATTAAACCGTAAGAAAAACTATTAAAACCAATTAAATGAAGTTTGTTATTCAGAACCTTTTAATCTTTGCAATTATTAATATAATAATACAAACTTCTCTTAAATTAGTGTATTCATCAAAATGAAAGATCATTCAGCATAAATTGAGCAGCAAAGACCTAATGAAAAATATGAATGGTGATTCACATAGTTCAACTTACCCCAAGGCATGTGGTTCATCTTGCCCCACGGCCACCATTTTGATAAAACCGGTCTAGCTTAATGCTTAAGGCTCATCTTTCGCTAAATGATTCACATAGTTTTATACATTGGGATATTACCAACATGCATGATATATAAGTTTAGACCTGGGTGCATTTGCTTTAACATAAAAATCATTATACCATAAAAGTAAAAATGTTACTTCGACCAGCAAAAAACACTTTTTGGGGTAGAAATATGCTTTCCACTTTGCCCATGTGTCTGTCAACTCCACAACCAGGTGGAAATGATGTTTGCGTTCTTATTGTTGGGTCAAATGACAACTCATGTGTATAGTTTTCAAAATAAAGGGGGTGGTTCATCTTACCCTGCGGTTCATCTTACCCCGTTCTCCCCTACAGTAGTTTGAGGAAATCAGCAACACGTTGCTGTCACAGTCTGGGCCTGGCCCTTGCCTGTCCCATGTTTCTACCACACTTTGCTCGCCCCCTCCCCTCCTGTGAGTACCTGATTGACAATCTGAACTCCTCCCTGCTTCACAGCTGTGAGCTGTTACCTGATGTCCTGATTCAGAGACTATTTAATCCTCCTTGTACCTGCTCTGCTCTCTGTGCTGGATCATTGTATTTCTGTCTGTTCCTCAGTTGGGTGTGTTCTACTGTAGTGTTTGTTTCCTCTGTGTGCTTGTGTTTATGATTTAAGTAAAGTCTTCGTTAACCTGTCCTCTGTGGTTTCCTGCATTTACTTTGAGTTCTGCATTTGGGTCCTCTCCACCGCCACACCAGATCATGACAGTTGCACATTAACCACTTGGTTCAGAATCAGCTTTATTGTACAATTTTACAATGCAAAGTGGGTTAAATTTATAATTATGTTTTGTTCAAGTGCCAAAGTTTTCAGGAAAGATAGGCAGAGATAGAGGAAGAGCAATGAGAAAAGCACAGGATAGAAACATATCAAATTAGAAAAAGTGCTCCTCGGAGGAAATGTCTCTGCTAGTACGGAGGATTGAGGTCAGATTTTAGGTGAATCGTTTGGAAATTGAAATTTGGTACACTTGTACAGTTTGGGCCCCTGAACATTTTCAGATATGGAGCCATCACAAAAACGCCCCCCTGGTGGCCATGGTGGCCATTTTAATTTCCACCATTACCATTGAATGTATTTTTCATCATAACTCCTGAACCGAACAAGTTAATACAGAATATGTGACGTCTACACCTATGTTTTGATGGCCAAGGATTCCATTGATATCATGTATAACATCATAACATGTTCAAGTGAATAGTTAATAGTCAATTCAGTGATGTTGTGAGGTAGTCCCGTGGTTTTGTCCAATTCTTTTTCACTTTTTATAAAATTATGAAACTTGGTACACTTGAACAATTTGGGGCCCTGAAGATTTTCAGATATGGAGCCATCGCAAAAACGCCCCCTGGTGGCCATGGCAGCCATTTTAATTTCCGCCATTGCTAGTTAATTTATCTTGCATCATAACTCCTGAACCAAGCATGATACTACAGAATATGTGATGTCTACACCTACGTTTTGATGGTCAAGGATTCCATTGATATCATGTACAACATCATAAACTGTCCAGGTGAATAGTTAATTGCCAATTCAGTGATGTTGTAAGGTAGTCTGATATGGTTTTGTCCAATTTATTTTCACTTTTTCATAAAAGTATGAAATTTGGTACACACACAAGTTTGGGACACTGAACATTGTCAGATATGGAGCCATCGCAAAATCGCCCACTGGTGGCCATGGCGGCCATTCTAATATCCGCCATGGCGGCTATTTTAATATCCGCCATAACCAAATAATGGGGGCATGGTGGCACAGTCGGTAGCACTGTCGCCTCACAGCTAGAAGGTCCTGGGTTCGATTCCCGCTGGGGGAAGCTGTGGGCTCCCAGTCTTCAGTATCCACACCCCAGGTGGGGTTGGCAAAAGGGCCTTTCTGTGTGCAGTTAGCATGTTCTCCCCGTCTCTCCTATGGTAGATACCCTCACAAAAACATGCTGTAATCCTGGTCTCTATAATGCCTCCCCCTGACCAGCCTAATGGAGGGGAAAAGGAACTGGTTGGAATAACGTGTTCCTTCCATGCGCTACGTCCAACCAGGGAAGTTCCCCCCTGTCAGCTGAAAAGAAACGGTCTGTTCACCAAGGAAGCATGAGCTCGATTTGGGTCTCTCCCCAGGCGTGGCAGAGGGAGAGCAGAGCCCAGGATTACAGCTTAGGCAATTGGCACTGGGTGAAAAGATGGGTTGCAATTTCTTTTTAAATATAACTAAATAATGTATTTTGCGTCTAATTTCCTAAACCATACAGTGTTAGTTTTAAATAAACTATACTCCTGCCACCTAGAGCAACTGAGCCAGGAACAGCAGGGATGTGAAGAGAATGTTAGAGCGGCAGGGGCTGAAATGTCTGAAAGGCCCTTTTGGTGGAAATATTGAAAATAGCTGACACACCGCTCGGCTATTTTCGGTGCTTGATACCACACTGAACTAATCAAGTCAATAGTGGTGTAACGGCATAGATTTCTACACAGAGAGGGAAATTATTTCAACATTAAGATGCTGCATTCAAGTTCAGGAGAGTTTGAACAAGACGATTCTCTTGAATGCTGCCTTCAGTTATGGCATGGAAAGAGGGCATTTGCATTTCTCCATAGTAAAAACTGCATTCATGGTCTGGAGAGGGCACTTTTTACAGACAATCAAAACCGCAGGGGCTCAAGCCCCATTTAAAGGATAGGGTTAGGGTCAGTGACTACCTGTCCTGGAAAATCAACCAGCAGAACTAAACTGGCAGAACACATCTCCTGGGCAGCCTTTCATGCCAATAAGCTGCAACCAAAAGAACTCACCCCTGCCATCTCAGGACAAGTACAGTACCTTTACTTTACTTTACTTTACTTTATTTGTTTATTTAGACGGGACAATGCATATTAATGAACACTACATGAATGCAATGTAAATAAGCCGGAATTAGCAAGAATGCTAAATTTCATCCGTAGTCCCCACATGAAGACAAAACAATACATACCAACAAACAGTAACCCTACATTAGGAGAGGGCGCCTAAGAACATACATACAAATACTATTTTTCCTGAACCAAGAAAAAAACAACAAAACAACACATATTACTAACAGTACCCTACATTAAAAAAAAGGATAGTTAAAAATATACGTACATGGCATGAGCTGTACTCTTAGAACTATACATGGTCACAGGTTTGATTGTCAACTAACCATTTTTTTAGATTGAACTTGAAGGATGGAAATGACAAACAGTCTCTTATTGTTAGAGGTAGGTCATTCCAGATTGAACATCCCTGCACTGAAAGGGTGTTTTTTCCAAAAGCGGTTACCCGGTACGGTACTTCGCAATCCCCTCTAGTGATTGCTCTAGTATTGAGTCCTCTATCAGGCTTCCTTTTTATGAATTCCTTTAGGGGAGGTGGGCATAGACCATTTAGTGTCTTATATATGATACTGACCTGTTTAAAAACCTTAAAATTAGCGAAACTCAAAAAACGGTACCTCTGAAGAATATTACAATGGTGATATGAGTGGGGTTTCCTATCGAATACCTTAAGCGCACTCTTATATAGCTGTTCAATGGGTTTGAGAGTCGTTATACCTGCGCAAGACCAGTTTGTGAAACAGTACTCAATGTGTGATAGGATCATGCATTGGAGATACGATTTAGCAGCACTAACTGCCAAAAAAGGTGTGATTTGTTTAAAGTTCTGAAGGTTGAACTTGATTGTGTTTGTAACCTTTTTTACATGTTTTTTAAAGGTTAGGGTTGAGTCTAACATGACCCCGAGGTACTTGAACTCTGACACAAGTTCAAGTTCCTCTCCACCCAGAAACACATTTGATGATTCCATCACAACTGGTCTTTTGGAAAAAGCCATGCAGACCGTCTTTTTTGCATTCAGGAGCAGGCATGAGTCTGTAAGCCAGTCCTGAACGCTGGTCAGAACAGAAGTTAAAACCGTTGACACCTCTGCATAGCTCTTTCCATGAGTCAGTATAACAGCATCATCTGCGTACATCTGAATATGTACATCTTTACATACATCAGGTAGATCGTTTATAAACAGAGAAAACAGAATTGGTCCTACTATTGATCCCTGGGGGACACCAACCGAGCAAGTGTGATAAGGAGACTTGATGCCATTTATACTAACACACTGTTCTCTATTTGATAGGTATGATGTAAACCATTTGATGGCCTCTGGGGACAAGTTGAAATGTGTTAGTTTGGACAAGAGGACCTGATGGCTGACAGAGTCAAATGCTTTCTTGAAATCCAAAAATACTGCCATTGCGCATGGGGCTTTGTTCAAAGCACACTTTAACTTTTCAATGAATAAGCAATTTGCTGACTCAGTGGAGTGGAAGGCTCGAAACCCAAACTGCATAGGATGCAGAGGGGTGTAGCCTTTGTCTAGATGTTTAACAATAGACTTTACAATCCACTTTTCAGCCACTTTTGATATAACAGGTAAGATGCTTATGGGTCTATAGTTTGATATGTCCGTTTTTGAGCCAGATTTGAATATAGGTGTTATGACAGCAGCTTTCCACTGAGTTGGGACAGTGCATTTTCTTATGGACAGATTTACCAGATGTGTGATTGGTGCCACCAGAGAGTCAATATTTGTTTTAAGAAAGTTTGTGTCAAGCCCATGTGCATCTTTAGCTTTGGATGACCTGTTGTGACTATGGACCTCTGCACAATTTAGCCAAACAAATACAGTGGAATTTGCCCCTTTCACATGGAGAAGGGGAAGATCATTTTGTGATTGTCTTAGGAGGACTGCATATTGAGATGGTGGCTCTCAAGATACTGGGGGACTGGCTAGAAGGTAGTGGTTGGATGGAAGCCATTGTCCAAGCGAACATAGCGAGTTGCAGAGTCCTTTCTGAAAGCTTCAACCAAAAGAAAGACTTATTGTGGACAATAATAATAAGTATCATAACAGTAAATTAGGCCCCAGCTAGCGGGATGGCATGAAATATGCTTGAAATGTAATTCCGCATATTAATCTCATCTATTTCATGCAATCCTCACTGACTATTAACTATTCAAATGAAAAGTTTATGATGTTGTACACATTATCAATGGAATCCTCGGCCATCAAAACATAGGTGTAGACATTACCTATTCTGTATTATCATGTTAGGTTCAGGAGTTATGATGAAAAATACATTAATTGGTAATGGTGGAATCCATATCTGAAAATGTTCAGGGCCCCAAACTGTACAAGTGTACCAAATGTCACGCTTTTATGAAAAAGTGAAAAATGTTTGGACAAAACCACAGGACTACCTCACAACATCACTGAATTGACAATATAATTATTCATCTGAACAGTTTATGACATTTTACATGATATCAATGAAATCCTTGGCCATCAAAACATAGGTGTAGACATCACCTATTCTGTATTATCATGTTTGGTTCAGGAGTTATGTTGCAAAATACATTAATTGGTAATGGTGGGAATTAGAATGGCCGCCATGGCCACCAGGGGGCGTTTTTGCGATGGCTCCATATCTGAAAATGTTCAGGGGCCCAAACTGTACAAGTGTACCAAATTTCACGCTTTTATGAAAAAGTGAACGATTCACCTAAAATCTGACCTCAATCCTCCGTACTATGCCAGCTATTATGTTTGGAATTCACCAATCAGAATGGAATGGGAAAGATCTGACAGATCTGTCTTGATCACATGACAATAGATAGTGTGTACCAATAATTTGTTACAAATATCTAAAAATTCAGGACCCCAAAATGTGTATGAAGTTTCATACTTTTATGAAAAAGTGAACAATTTTCGTCTCAATCCACCAGACTGGCACAGGGAGCCTCCTGGCTCTGTGTGACTGAGCACCTGCTCACCGCTTTATCATGGATTTCCCGCAAGCGACACTCCTTAATAGCCAAATTACGACACTCAAATTCCTGCCGCCTGGCCTGCTCCGTACTCCTGCATGCCGGTGTTGCAGTGAAATTGGTGACCTGCCGAAATCTGTGACCATCTTGTGAGACTTCAAAGTAGGCAATATGTGACCTTAACACCACAAAGGTTAAATGTAATTTAGATTGCATGTCTGTAAGACATATACCAGGTTCATTTTATGACCATGGCATCATTACATGTAGTTTGTATAGTTTCAATGTACATTTTATAGATTTTTATATTACACAGCTGATTCTAGGTTTTTGGTTTACCTATGATCCTAGATTAATGAGGCATGACTACACTGTCTGCATTTGGTGTTTACCTTGCACTCTGCATAAAGCCTAAATTGTAAATTGTGAAGGCCACAAGATGGTCACATGATTGTCAGGTCACCAATTTGACCGTAACACCGCCGTGCTAGCTGGAGAATGGCGAATGGGGGGGAATTGTTTTCATACAGCACCTGCAATTTATATTGTATTTCTGCGCTCTGTTATTGTGTTCACATTTGCAACGTGATTGTCAGCATCAGTCAGGGCAATCCTCGTATGATTTCTATTTATTTAAAATAAGTAAAACATCCTTAGTGGATTACCACTGCAGAGTTTTGTCCAGCTCACATTCCAGTATGAAACTATGAAATAAAGCTGCAAACACCCTTGGTTCTGGGATGTTTTATTGCAATGTGACACTGGACTGAACCCGGAGATATTTTATTTTGTTTCAAGCTCGCCCGAGGAGCGGGCGAATTGAATGGGCCAATCAGGGCTGTAGACTTGAGGCACGTGGTAGGCTGGTCCGGTCCCTTGAGTCCTTGTCTGGTATCGCGACGCCCCAGCTGCCTTAAAGTTAAAGCTCCAAACAGCCCAGAACAAACTAATTAGGGTTGTGCTTGGTCTTCCACCTCAGACCCACCTTACCGATCATCACCACGAAAGCGTGGGGTGGCTCAAAGTAGCTGACAGAATACAGCATCTTGCAATGGGCCTGGTGTACAAGATTCACTACACCTCCAAGATACCCATGTACCTGGCAAACTACTTCTTAAAGGTCAAGGATGTTCACGATCACAACACCAGAGGCAGCTCCACTAATCATCATCAACGTAGATTTAACACTAAACAAGGCGCTAACTTGTTCTCCTGCTATACCATCAACATGTGGAACGCCCTTCCACAAGCCTTAAAGGAGAGCAAATCCCTAGCCTCCTTCAAAATTGGTATGAAAAGTCACCTTCAGACAGCTGCTACCCGTGACTTGTAAATAGACTAAGCCCCCATGCCCCCCCCCCCTTTTCTTTTTTTTTCTGCCTTTGTATTTGATGTTATGCTTTTGAAAATGATATTATCCTAGATAAAGTACTATGTTCTATCCGTCTGTCTTTCAATGTTATATGAGATGCTTAAAGTGTGGTTCCTGTGGAAATAAGCCTCGGCTTTCTAGGATCTCCTTTTAGTTGACCTTGTACCAGTGATTTGTACTGTCATGAAACTGTACTTTTTTCTATTGCAAACTTCTAATAAATTCTTCAATCAATCAATCAAAAGTGACAGATCTGTTAATAAGCTATAAACATGTTGCAAGAGATACCTTCACAAGCTTTATACTATTAGCCACAACTTAAGACTGATTGTAATAGTCTGAGATTGAGAATCCTCTTTATTGTCAATTCACAAGTTTACAGTGGTAAAGAAGGGTGGATAAAAAAAAGAAAGTATTGTACAAGCTAGCTTAGAGAAGGCAAAAAATAGATGGGTGGGTGGGGGGGGAGAAAAGCAAGGATAAAATAGGTCGGATATTCAATATTTGAACTTGCTGGGGAAGAAAGCACTTTGATATTTGTTTCAAAGTAAAGTTAATTATTGCGACCAAAGCAGGGCTGTATTAACCATTGGGCCGGTGGGGCCGTTGCCAGGGGCCCTTGGCTCTCAGGGGCCCTTGGGGGAACTGGACCGCATGGTCATTGACAATTTACTCAAATTAAATGTATACATTAGTTAAAAATCAAATGTGCAGGCCCCTTTTTTTGGTCCACAGATGATCATCATGGCTTAAAATCCGAGCTGAGTAGTGCGTGTCGGGAGGGAGGGGGGTTATGGTGGAGGGGCCCTAAAAGATTATAGGCCAGGGGCCCTCGCGGGGGTTAATCCGTCCCTGGACCAAAGGTCGCAGTATACCATGAGAAATGTCACAGCTTGTCTCCGTCTGTGTCAGTCAATCATTCAGTCAGTACACATTTTTTACACTCTATGGTTCTATGTGTTTGTGTATGGTTCTATGGGTTTGTCGCTCTGACATCATGCTCTGATGTCTCTGTTCAGGGGAACCACTCTTAACATAATGGGTTTGCCGCTCTGACATCACGCTGTGGCTTGATGTCCCTTTTATGCCCGTATATAGTCGACAATGTGATGTCAGAACACGCCCATATATGGTAGGGATGCGAATCTCGACCACTGAGGCGATACGATACGCACCTCGATACACTGCCAGCGATACGATATAATTGCGATACATTGAAATCCTGCCGATACGATACATCACGGTACACCCCTGTTCCCGATACGATGCGATACGATTCACGATTCACCACGATTCAAGCCCACATCCCAAAATGTACAAAACATAGCGACTAAAAATGTATGAAATTAAATTCAAGGCAATTTATTGTTTCACTGTAGTATAGGCTCTGTCTACCAACCCAACATATAGTATTCTGGGAGAACACAAAGCTGCTGGCTATTGTAGAATTGTTTGATAACTAATCATATAGAAGGCCTATGTCATTATTAGTATACTATATGTCTTCAACTGGGGGTCAGGGTCCCCAATCCAGGGTTATTACAGGGGGCCTGCCAAATATTTGTGTGATACAGTAGGCTATAATGCCTAGCCTACAGCGAGAGTCCCTGCTTGATCTCTGTCTGAGCTAAGGGGTCCTTGACCTGAAAAACAATAAAGTCCCTCCCTGGTTTGTATTATTATTATATTATATTATATTATATAATAATATTATATAATATAATATAATATTATATAATATATATTATATTATATTATATTTAATCCAGGATTATGCATTTTTTATAGCCAAAATGTTTTAAAACAGACCAACAAGCTCACAGCGCGTCGCATCCACAACGCATTGTGAGCTTGAGGATCTGCTATTTTAGGTGCGACACCCTTGTACTGCGATGTATAAATTAGGCTTCTTTCCCAGAGCAGAACTAGCAGCAGAGAAAGTGAGAGAGTTGCTTGCATCAAACAGGAAAGTTGTAGAACAGTGACAAATACTTTGTTTTAAACGCAAGCAGTAGTCCTACAACACCCAGCAACATTGTTGTTGTGTGTGTGCAGTTAATATAGCGCAGAAGATGATCTCAATCAATTGTCCATCGGAGATTCGCTAAGAAACGGCTGTTGATTACATACTGTATCACTCAGCCTGTGCTACTCTGTGACAACAATCAGCGCAGCGGACTTGGATGTTATAAAGCTAAGTAGGCTACTGTACTACTAATCTTGCATCTTTTTAACCCGCGGGGCTGTTAGTCTGTGTTGACTTGATTCACTCGCATTTCGCTGCACTGTCTGTCCCCCTGGTTGCCTGCAAGCCCTGCATGCAGAGCGCAGATGTTGTCCGAGTCGCAGCTCACGTTAAAGACCAGTGTTACCAGATGGGAAATGTTGAATTATCGTACCGGAGGCTCAGAATTATCGTATTTGACATGACACTATCGTACACGGCCAAAAAAGAGAAATCACTCGCGTAAAAACGTAATTTCACCAAAAAATGCGTCTTTAGTGTAAGAAACGACCTCGTTTTAGACTCCTGCGTGACAAAAACGCATCAGATTTGCTGTGTGGAGGCAGGCAACTTCTTGGAGATTACACAAATAAAAGCCTGAAACTGGTCTGGAAAGATGCAACCAGTGTTTTTAATGCCTCCAAGTACAGATCTAGGGTCGACTGATTTCCTGGCTTATTTTGAGAAGCCAAACCAGATCCCAGATCAGCAGCCAGGGAAAATAGTGAATTCACGCTCTTTTTGATGATATGCCGAAATTATCGTACATTTGGGCATTTTTGGAATTATTGATCGTACATCGTACAGAGGGTCAAATTATCGTACAAATACGATAATTATCGTACGTCTGGCAACACTGTTAAAGACTCACTGGCTTTTGGGGAGGGGGCTGAACGCTGATGATGGTGCATTCATGGCGCCTCGGAAACACAGGATAGAATGAAATACTATATGGAAGAACCGATACAATCGCGGAATTTACCGATCCAGACACTCACGGTACGATCCATCACGATTTCAGCCGTCTATTGTACCGGTACACACTGAATGAACCGATTCACTCGTATCGCGGACGTTTGTATCGCGATTACGATCCGTACCGGTATATCTTCGCATCCCTAATATATGGACATTCCCAGATCACACTTGCAAATTAATTATGTCCTTGTCCGTTTTATGCCCATATATGGAGATCCCTGTCCCGATGTCATCAATATCAAGGTCATATCTGGGAATGCCCATATTTGGTATGGGCATGTTCTGACATCACATCATGCAGGAATCTCCATATATGGGTATACGTATATCACTGGCCAGATGGTCAAGAATTGGCACAACCTCGCCCTTTAGGGTGTGGTCGCATGTCGCCCTGAGGCGTCTTACTAGTAAATATAAAATGTATTATTATATTAACTGGTTCTAATAGGACCATTGTGTTTAAATAAAGGTTCATGGAAAGCATCCCACTATTCTATCTCATCCACATTTTCCCAACAATCTCTATTTCAATTTGCCTTGCAGCTACCATTACCTTTTGATTCCCTCTCATATTAGTTATATTCATATATTACTCCTGATAAAAAAAAGAACTATTTGCACGAAAAGTGTACATGTATTTAATACACAACTGCCAACTCTCTCGCACTCTTCACACACACTCACTCACACATGCTATTTCTTATGCTGTCAATTGTCAAATAATCCAGAGAGGAGAATGTTGTCAACTTGTGCATTAAAACATCCACTTCTGCCAGGGTTTTGAGCTAAAACAAATTCAGTTGTTAAGATTCATTTGATAAGATTTGCAATTGTATTGATTTATTGCTGCTTTAGTAAAATGTAGCCTGTTTCATAATGTGAAACTGCCTATTCAGGCTTGCCTTAGGCCCTACCAATGTCATCCAATCAGGAGAGAGAACTCATGCAGGATTCAAAATGAACAGTTGAAATGGGAAATGATGAAACAAAGACATGAGCAGACAAAATGCAATCTGGAACACTACATAATTTTGATGCTGATTTCTCCAGATTGGATAGAATTGGCAACCCATGCACCTGGGGGGAAAAAAACTATATTTTCTGCGTCTTATTTAAGAGCTGGAGAAATGGGGAGACCCCGGTTACTGAACAAACACTAGGAGGCTATATTCCACCGTAAGCTTCCCTTGATTTGACAGGACATTCGGTCAAAACCATGCAGACCTTGATTGATTGCATCCTTTATTAACAGCATTATTAACATTACATTCTGGTTCATTTCCCTCAATTATTCAGTATAATACATACAATACAAAACATATAGTAATAAAAGACAATGGAGAGGTGAGGGGCGCAGAGCAGAGCATTCTACCATCAAGATGTACAAGGAGTTAAACTGTCTATGTCCACTTGTATTTTGAATACAGTGAACATACTGTACATAAAGTGGAATATAGCTGCACCTCCACAATGTGACTCGTAGTGATCTTATCTGCTATTTTCACTATTTTACATTTTTATTAAAACAATATTAAAAAGTGTGGTTTTGGACATAAAAGGTTTCCACCTGACAGCAACGATAGTGTGTGTGCGAAAGGACTCTTCTCTCTCTGTGTATTCATTTTTGTATTGTTTTAGTTTTTCCCTTTTTGTGTATGATGTTTATTTTGTGTACGTGTGCATGTTGGGAACCCAGTGTGTGAATATACAATATGTGTATGCTGTTCCTGATATGATCTGTGGTGTCATAAAAAGTAAAAGAAAAAGTAATTGGAAAAAAAAAGAAAAGAAAGAAAAACAAAGTGATATCAAATGCAGTCCATACTAACAGGAGAGATGATCAGAGGAGCAGAGTTTTTACCATCAAGATTATTTGCGGGACTGAAGAATGGATAGAGTTTCTCAGTGAAGGTGCAGCCAGTGAATGAATAGAGAAGTACTCTGGCATCCACATCATAAAAGGAGACCAGGCCCTCCTCATAATCCACAAACACTCCCACTTTCTGGACCTTCCCTCTTACAGGGGGGCGGACTGAAGAGCCAGCATAGTACGAATTTCCATCCAACGTCCATATAACCCAGTAACCATCTTTGGGCGTCACTTTCATTGGCCCCTTCCTGTTGCTGGACTGTCTGGCCACTCCTAAATACCAAGCAGTCTTTCCTTCAACCTGAACCTCATAGTAAAACCTTCCTGAGGAGAAGCTTTGTTTTCCTAAGACACAGGGACTATTAGAGAATCTGTCTGGGTTGTCTGGGAAATTCTTTCTCATATCTCCACGACTCACTTGTTTTCCATCCTCAGACAGGATGAGTTTAGGATGTGCTGTATCAGGGTCTAGAGTCACATTCACTGCATATTTCTGGATCACCCACATCTCACCACACAGCTCTTGACTGAGTGTCTTCTCCAGCTGAGCCACAGCTGTCCTCACAGTCCCCACATATGAAGACTGAGCCACAGCTGTCCTCACAGTCCCCACATATGAAGACTGATGGACTTTGATGTTTGTCCAGTCCTTGACGGTTGGAAGAGTGTTGATGGTTAGGACACCCTGGAGGAGGAGGACTAGGTGGAGGTGGTCAGTGTGTGAGAGCTGCTTCAGCGCAGAACGTCTCTTCTCCAACTGAGTGATTTCACTTTGCAGCTCTTTGATGAAGCCTTCGGCCTGTTTTTCAGTTATTTTATGCTTCTCTTCAATCACACCGACGAGCTCAGCCTGGCTTCTCTCAATACAGCTGATCAGTGAAGACTGAACAGTGAAGAAGTCTGCTATCACTGTGTCTCCATCTTTCTTGCTGAGCTCTACCGAGTGTTTGACCTCCTGGATCTTCAGTTGTCTCTCCTGGATCTTCTGCTGAACTTCAGCCTCTGCCTTTCTCAGCTCAGCCATCTTTCCTTCATATTCCTCTGTCAGAGGTTCAAATTGATGGAACTTGTGATCTGACTCAGGGCTGAACGGATAAAGGGTTGAGGCTAGGTTTATGGCTAGGATTACAGCTAGTACAGTTAGGATTTGGGTGAGGGTTAGGGATGCTTTAGCAGATTCTTGTTTTTTGTTGGCAGTTTTTTCTTCATCTGGTTTAGCAAGTTCTTGGATTTTGTCGGCAGTTTTTTCTTCATCTGGTTTAGCGGGTTCTTGGTTTGTGTTGGAAGGTGGTTTCTCCTGATTTGATTCTTTGACCTTGATGCAGGTGTTACAGTGTCCACATGGAGTGGTGGACATACCCAGACCACACGGACAAAGGGACGTGAGACTGCTGGGGGGAGAGGTCATTTCTACACCCTGAGAATAAAATAAAATGTAGTTATTGAATGATACTTCATTTTGCAGCTCTATCAGGTGTGCGTGTTGTTGTTCCGACACGCATTACTCCGATGTTGCGTTCGTCCGACTCTCCCCATTAATACTAACCCAAAACGTGTCACAACGTACTTTGCAGTGGGGAACAAAAGGCACACCCGCAGCAAGATTCAAACCCCTTTAAGTTAGGGCTGCAGACAAAGCACTCTAATTGACTACTCAGCTGAGATTTGCTGTTCCAGCAGGGTTATCCATATGTTCCCCAGGTTCTATGTCCCCCACCCCCATACCTTAGGGATAGGGTTAGGGTTTAGGGTTAGGTCTAGGATTAGGGAAGTGGGGAACGAAGCTCTAGCTCACTCCCAATACACTTTTGTACTCCTTTCTCCTCCCTAATTTGTCAATACAGGAGTACTATTTGTGAGAATGTTCTATTCCTTGAATTGTTATTAAATCACCATTCTCCAGCATGGACTCCTACTTTCTTTCAGTATAGAATAAAGGATAAGCATTACTCTGTGGTTATAACACATGCATTCTATTCTACCTGCTTGTTGTTCATGTCCATCTGTACAGTGTTGGCTCCACCAGCCTCCTCCTCCTCCTGATCCCTGTAGAGGTCATCTCTCTGCTTCTCAACCTTGACCTCCATCTCTTCCTCCAGTTCTTTAATACGAGCCTTTCAAATCAATGATATTAGGTTAACATGTGACAATCCTCATTCACTCTTACTTATTGCTCTTACTCAGTGATTCTCAACGTTGTGCATGTCAAGGACCCCCAGTTGGATATGCATTAGAGCAGTGGTTCTCAACCTTTTCAGGCCATGACCCCCAAAACAATCACATTTGAACTGGGGACCCCCCACCCTGCACATGCACTTGGAATTGTAGGAGTTGGCATTGCGTTTAGTTTGACTCTATTCCATTGTGAAAATAGCCGATCTAAATGCTCACAGCGCCTCCCAACACGAGGTGTTGTGAGCATGTAGATCTGCTATTTTCACAATTTCTGCCTCTTGACAATTTGACCAATGTTTGACCAGAGGTACTAAAAAGGTCTTTAAAGTCTTTAAATTGTCACTTCAGAAATTCTGCCTCTTGACAATTTGACCAATGTTTGACCAGAGGTACTAAAAAGGTCTTTTAAGTCTTTAAATTGTCACTTCAGAATAGTGCAGATGCCCTGAATACACTTATACTGTATGTTGGTCTGTTTACTGTTGAGTGAGAAAACAACATAGTTAACATTTAGCTAAACATCTGGGGACCCCCCCAAAATAATTTGGGGACCCCTCTGGGGGTTCCGACACACAGGTTGAGAACCCCCATTTGATGTAAACGGGCATTTGGTTCCATTTGTACACTCTCAGAATTAAAGACGTGTAAGGGTCCAATTGTAACCCAGGTGGTCCCCATCCAGTGAATTAATAATTGTAAGGACAATAAATCACACCCAGTGTGTTTCAGCTGGTGGCTACTCTTGTTTGATGAGTGTGTGCTGGTGTTCAGGCAGTACTACTCTGTTTAATGTGTGGGCGCTGGTATTCAGGCAGTGCTACTCTATTTGATGTGTGGGCGCTGGCATTCAGGCAGTACTACTCTATTTGATGTGTGGGCACTGGTATTCAGACAGTACTACTCTGTTTGATGTGTGGGCGCTGGTATTCATGCAGTACTACTCTATTTGATGTGTGGGCACTGGTATTCAGGCAGTACTACTCTATTTGATGTGTGGGCACTGGTATTCATGCAGTACTACTCTATTTGATTTATAGGTGCTGATAATCAGACGGTACTTCTCTATTTCATGCTGCTGACTGTTGGCAAATCACCTGCTGCTCTTTGATCTTCTTCTGTAGAAAGGTAGAAGACTGTTCATCTTCAATCTTATTCAGGAGCTGGACTATTTCAAAGTCCTTTCTGTGGAATACAGTACATTATATATGTTAGTGTCATTTTGCAGTGGAAAACAGTACATCATGTTAGTGTCTTTCTTCAGGTAGGTTTTTCTGCATGTCATGTCCACATTACTTCTTGATCTCATCCTCCAGATCCATGATGGTTTTCTGGGCCCGTTTCAGATCCTCCTCCAGCTTTCTGTTGACTTTCTCTGCCCTCTCCAGGTCCAAGCGGAGCGTCTTCTCTTGCTCCAGAGAACCCTCCGACAATAACACATTACATTATTATTCAGTTAAACTTATAGTGTTCAAAACACCTGTTTCTGCTTTGTTTTCCAGCCAAGTATTTTCCATTTCTTTCGTATTAAGTTGTAAACTGACTCACCAGATCTGTTTGATGCTCCTGATCAGACTGATCACGGAGAGCCTCCTTCTGTTGGTCTCTGTAGAGGAATCACACACTCACACTCACACTCACACTCACACACACACACACACACACACACACACACACACACACACACACACACACACACACACACACACACACACACGATATTACATCCATTATAATAATTAGCGACATGAAACTTTCTTGATTCTGTAATGTATTTATCTATTTGTTACATCCTGACCTCAGGGGGTATTTCACGAAAGTGAATAATCGAAGTCAGGATTTAAGCCAAATCCAGACTTGACAAAGCCTTATTCCGTTCCACGAAAGCCAAGTCAGGATGGAGAAGGAGCGACTTTGTCAAGCCAGGATCGTAAAGCCAGGCTGAATGCGCGTCCATGTCCAAATGGATACCCTTTTCGATACTTTTTATTTAAGTTTAACTTCAACATGGAAAGAGTGGTGACTTGCTGCTGCGGTAGAGCAGAGGTGATGATGATGATGATCACACAGTGTGGCGGAGCGGAGAGTATAGACGTTGGATAATCATCAAAATAATAAACATTATAGGCTATTGTCGGCTATTTTCCACAGTAACGAGTGTAGCCTACTAAAGCAGTCATTAAACTCTCAGTAGCCCAAATGTTACAGATGCGACCGGCCAGGGGTGCGTTCCAGAGTATCGAAACAAGGTATCGTTTGTTTTTTACGTGAATCGATACCCGATAGTATCGACGTCATGCGATCGATACCATTAAAAGTATCACAGACGATACCCATCCCTAATTCCTTGCGGTCGAGCGTCGATTCCTTGATCGTGACCAATCATGGTGAACCGAATAAAAGAGCTCTGTTACAAGTAAAAGTTCGGAATTCAAAATGTACTTGAGTAAAATTATCCAAATGTACTTAAAAGTACTCATTATGCAGAATGTCCCATTTCAAGTTTTCAAATGTAAGAAAATCTTTTGAAAATACCAGATCTACAAGCTCAGAATGTGTTACATTGTGAGCTTGTAAATCTACAAAGTAAATAGAAACTAAAGTTTTCAAATAAATGTACTGGAGTAAAAGTACAATATGTATAGAGGAGAAGAAGTAAATGTAGTGTATATTGAAAATACTCAAGTAAAGTACAAACACCTCAAGATTATACTTAAGTACAAAACTTAAGTAAATGTACTTAGGCCTACTTACTTTACACCACTGGCTACTATTAATAATCACAAGACAGGCTGTTAATGTTATATTACTCTTATTGCTAACTTAATTGAAAACACCCTTTCAACATTGTCAGCCATTTTTTATCTCAAGAACTTCAGTAAGCTAAAATATTATCTAACAACAATATGAACTATTAGTGCTTATACCAGAGTGATTGACAATGACATATCACATGAGTCTTTGTGAAACAATATGATTAATGATTCATTCACTATTTCAGTAGAATGCCTATTTTTTATTATTCTATTCTAATGCAGGGTAATTAAAATATGTCTATATACTACATAGGTGTTGAATTAACTGTGGGAAAAGTCATTAGTTTACAATTGGAGTCATTGGACTAAAAGCTATTTCACAAAAAGAACAAAAAGTCACTGGATAAACACATCTTGGCTGTTGGCCTGGTCTGGAGCAGGCTAGCTTCACAGCTTAATCTCCATGGTAACTAATGTGGAATAACTTTCATGAAACTGAGTCCTGGCTTAACATATCCAGGTTAACTGGCAAGGCTAATCTGCCAAGATATGCAGCTTTCATAAAACCACTTGAGCTCTGATCCAGGCTAATTAAAGCCAGGATAATTGATAAATCCAGGCTTTGTCCCTAATCTATAGGTTTTGAAACACATCGGTCAGTATAGTGGTGTCCATCTTTGAAGACAATAGGTGCATCCTTGGACTGGTCACTCTTCATGGAGTTACAGCTGGGTACAGGAGACATTCATTTAGTTTTTTCATTTATAAATCTATTTATTTATCAGGGTTAGGTTGACCAGTTAGGAATCTCATGACCTCTGTTTTAGGGCTGGACAATTAACGGAACATAAATTGAAATTGATATTTAGAAGTTGTGTTGTTGTTATTACTGACACCAAAAATATGTTTTTTATATTTTTTAAATAATCAACTAAATTGATTAGTCTGATTAACTCGTTAAAATAGGAGCTCTATATTTTGATACACACATGTTAATTATCTAAAATATTTCTTGAAGTGTGCAGTAAACAAAGGGTTTACGGTAAAGTGTATGCATTGTGGCTGAAGAGCTGTGCAGCCTCTTTCTCTTTAACCATTATTCACCTGCGTGGTCAGCTCAGCACCTCACCACCCTAGGTGTGCGCTTCTCCCTTTGTGCTTTCCTGATAAAATGAATATCAAATATCTAAATACTGAATCAAGCAACTTAGAGACTGTCTGGGGTGTTCCCAAAAGCCTGATAAGACAATAAAATAACACAAAGTTGTTGTTTTTTAGGGTGGTGTGTGTGTGTGTGTGTGTGTGTGTGTGTGTGTGTGTGTGTGTGTGTGTGTGTGTGTGTGTGTGTGTGTGTGTGTGTGTGTGTGTGTGTGTGTGTGTGTGTGAGTTTGTCTAGCTATACTTATGGGGACTAAACGCATGTTCACACAGTCACCTGCAGGGGACCTAACAGTTAGGGTTAGGGTTAAGGTTTAGGGTTAGGGGTTAGGTTTAGGGATAGAGGTTAGGGTAAGGCCACAGGACTTGCATAAAAATGAATGGAAGTCTATGTAATGTCCTTACAAGTGATGTATATATATAGTGTGCGCGTGTGTGTGTGCGCGCGCGTGTGTGTGTGTGTGCGGCTGTGCACCGACATCGCAGCTACATGGAAGCATTCTGGAAAAAGGTCTATAGATGTGTATCTTTCTTACCTCTCATGTTGTTCAGACAGACTGCTTTTAGAGGCCACGCCCCCCTCCTCTCTCTCCACAGACTCACTCATGGTAGAGCAGAGACCTTTACACACACACACACACACACACACACACACACACACACACACACACACACACACACACACACACACACACACACACACACACACTTCAATCACTGAACATGCTGAAATAGTTTATCTTCTACTAGGCGGGCAATCAAAAATGCAATGCAATGCAATGCCAATACACACCTTGAAACGTAGCTAAACTAAGAAAATTATCATGGCATATACACTTTAATTCTTCTCCCAGACAGTCTGCCGCTAAACAGAAGCTCATGGTACAAGTACAACCACAATGTGACATGGATTCTCAATGGCTGACAATATATACCCTTCTACCCACAAGTAAAAAACCTTAGATATGCAGGAAGCTGAATTACTTCTGGAAAAGGGAACATACAGTATATCAAATAAAATAACTATGCTTAACTAAAGCAAAACATTGTCCAATATTGCAATACTGCAATATTGCACACATCTAAATAAACTACGCAAGTGCAAACTGACATTACCTGTTAGCCAGAAGTTATATTCGCCCGTCTGCGTGGGTCGGTGTGTCCATCTGTGTGTAAACTTCACAGCACATAACAGAACAGTAAGAAACACAATAAACAACCTTTGACTTCCTTCGGGCTGGTTTAACCTGTTTAACCTGTCATCTGTTAACCTCATGCATTCTTTTTTTTTAAATAAATGGTAAATGGTGCATTTATATAGCGCTTTTATCCAAAGCACTTTACATAGATTGTGCATTACACTCAGCCATTCACGCACACATTCATACACCGGTGGCGGAGGAAACCATGCAAGGCACCAACCTGCTCACCGGGAGCAACTAGGGGTTCAGAGTCTTGCCCAAGGACCCTTCGACATTCACTCAGGGGGAGCCCGGATTCGAACTGGGAACCCTTCGGGAGCCCTTCGTGCTCTAATAACGGTTTCTCTACCCCTGAGCTATGCCGCCCCATAGTATAATAGCTGTTTGTGTTTGGTCGATCAGACTGTAAAATATACAGTAGTACAGCTTTATTGTACAAGTTTACAATGCAAAGTGGGTTACATTTATAATTATGTTTTGTTCAAGCACCAGAGTTTTCAGGAAAGATAGGCAGAGATAGAGGAAGAGCAATGAGAAAAGCAGGGGCGTCAATTGGGTATGGCAGGGGTATGCAGCTGCCATACCCTGGGTCCAGGGGGAAAAATAAAAGTTACTTTTAAATATAAATCCATGAATGTCTCGTTGTCTATCTGTGCTGGTTATTATGTTGTTAAACTACAGTAAAATAACTACAAATGCAAAACTTAACAAAATGGTCACTTTAACATGGTATTATAATTATATTCTCCACACTTTTATTCTCCCCATCTTGACAAAATGGTATATTCCCAGGTTCTGCAGGTCAGCTGCACAGGTGCAATGCATTATTGTTAATTGTGGCATGTTTATTAGGCCTAACAAAAAAATACTTTGGTTTCCGGTTGGCGACCGACTCTATTAACACATATGGTGCCAACCCCGAGTTTCCCGAGTTTGTATTGGTACTAGTGCTGTGCCAACCCCGAGTTTCCCGAGTTTGGGCCGTTTTTGATTTTTTTTTTTTTTTTTCAATTTTTTTTTTTCAAATTTTTTTTTTGGACCTCCAGAAATGTATTAGGCATGATCGCGATCGCGAAATTGCATGTTTAACCCCCATACCAACCCATTCTTTCAAACATGGCAGCCATGTTTGTTTACATCTGAAGAAAACATAATGGCTGATAAATCATGAATGCCTGAACGGATTTCCAAGCGGATTTTTTTGTTTGAAAGCTGTGAACAGCATCTACACACGTGGTGCATCATCTAGGCATGGGCGTGCACTTTTTACACACTTGCACAATTACATGGAAGTCTATGGTAACCATGGCAACGCGAGACATTGAAGAGAAAAAATCATTGCAACATAAGTGTTAAAGGTGATACACCATGAAATTTCACTTTTCCTATTTTAAAACCTTTTTTTAGGGCCCCACTAGCACCTTCTATCCTCACAAAGTCCCATTTCAGACCGATGTGTCTTTCTCTGGTTTTGAGAAGGCGAAGGTTAAAAGTATCCCACGGGTTCTCAAAACAGGCTATCCAGATTTGCTGCCGATTGTGACGTCATCTGCCGATTGTGACTCATCATAAAAAAAACTAATCTAAAAAAATGTTTTTTTCAAAAAAAAATCTTTTTTCAAAAAAAGATTTTTTTTTCAAAAGGATTTTGGGGGAGGTGGCGCAGTTCAGGCCAAAGGTGGTACTGCAGCTGAAATGCTCTGAGAGCCATTCAAAAATGAGAGAGGCTCTCTATTCAGGAGTGGTAATTTAGCCTCAAACCTTTTGAAAAACGTTTTTGGGACATAAACAATATGACATAAATACTTTTTAAATGCATGGTGTATCACCTTTAAATACGTGCGACCCAGATGATTTTATTGGCATTTGGAGTGAAAATAAAAAAATAAATAAAATTAAGTCAAAATCCGACCGAGTCGATCAAAAACGTCTTACAAAAAATATATTTGGTGCGACCACATTCGCGAAGTTTAATCAAAGTTTTCTTTCGTCTAAAATGTGCGCAAATGTTTTGTTGAGCGGTGGCCTGCTCGCCGCTCCTGTATTTGGCTTTCCCTTTCTGTTCCTGGGTGGGTCGCCGTGTCTGTCGCCTGACGCACGTCATGTCATCTAGGCTGCGTTGAGCAGCAGTGAGAAGAGGAGCGCTTTTGTTCTCTTCTTGGCTCCGTCCGGTTTGTCAGTGCAGTAGTGGTGAAGGTGGATGGGGGATATGGTCGTTTTATTTTTGAACAAATCAAGCGCTCGCTTTCTCGCCTGTGACGTCAACACCCATGCTTGACTGAGTTGACTCTGTCCACTGTCCAGTGCAGCTGAGCGGAGCGCTCAGCAGCCGGAGAGCTCAAACGGAGGACATGTGGTGTAGTTGTGGATTGGACTTTTTTTTGCATCGATGCGGTGACGTGACATAATCGACTATAGCCTACGTTTGTTGATTTTCCTCAACGGTGATGCGATAGTTTTGCTACATGCTAACGCTAAATTAGCTCTGGTCCATAGCGTTAGTGGAGAACTCCACTATGGACCAGAGCAGAGCTAACGCTAAATCAACGCTATCATGCCGTTCCATCTGCCTCAGAACAGAGATTTCTCGCATTTATTTTAAGATGAGGCAGAGAGAGGGTGAGAGAAAAATGAGGCAGTCACAGACAGTTCTCAAAGCAACAATCATCTGTGGTTTTACAACACTGTTTCCCAAGCACTGGGTTGGGACCCATTTGTGGGTTGCTAAAATATTTTTATGGGTCCCTTAACTCTCCCCACGCTTTGAACGTTCACGTTCGCCCCAATTCGCAAGACCTCTCCGCCAATACGGCGCTCGTTCGGTTCGTTCGTCTGATGACTGTAAGCTGATGAGGGGTCGCGCGGCCGTCTACTGTAAACACATTTTCCGCGGTGATGGTGTAAAAAATCCATTATGCGTTAACATCAACGGAGAACAATTCACTTCCTTGTTGATTTCCTCTGGCTGTAAGGCTCTGTGGCCAGTGACTGGTCTTCTTCTTCTTCAACACATAACAGGCACATTCACATTCATTCTCGCATGACGCCGCCCTCTGCTGCCTGGCAGACCAAAGTGCACTATTGCACAACCCAAAAAAATAAAAATAAATAAATAAATGTCTGTCTGTCTATCTACTATAACGTCGCAAAGGTAAGCCGCTTTTTGATGGCACCAGACCCAATAAATAAATAAATAATCTGGCAGTAGGAGAGTTAATGTTTGGTTTCCTACATTTAGTTTTGTATCATTTAAAAACATTCAAAAAACATTCTCCCCCAAAAAGAATAACATTTAATGATTTAAAATAAAGACATGTTTTTTTCCCTTCTAATTTCATGAATAAATAAAATAAAAAATCTAAGAAATTATCTTAGAAAACTGGCCTATTTAAGAAGTAAGAAAATAGCCGATCTACAAGCTCACAGCGTGCATTGTGTCTATGCCTGTCTATTAAAGACAAGTCCCTAAATATTATAGGTTATTCCTATAACTATATCTGTAGGCTATATTATATTTATAATTTTCTTCATTATATCTAGATAGAACAATTGGTAGGTCCAAGTAAGTCCAAGGTCCAAGTAAGTCCAATTTTGCTGCATGTATTGTATATGAGTAAGTCACTGTTTTACCCAGTTAGAATTGTGCAAATTCACCCTACCGACCCAAAAAAGGTCAAAAAAAATCGCACACGCACTTCAGGGCAAAATATTAGCCCTGAGATGCGAGGAGGAAGCCTCGGAATCGGAGCCTTCGTCGTCTCATGCATCTGCCCCTCAGTCAGCATTTGACCGATTGTTTGCAGCCCAATGTAACGTGCACTAGCCCACCGCCAAACAAGCTCAGAACAAAAAGGAGGAGTTGTTTAACGACGTACTAAACTTACTACGAGAGAGACAAGTCGGCTTCTCGGTCCCAGAGACGACGACCTGCGGATCCCATCTACCCATCTATCCCATCTCCCATCTGTTCAGACACTATTTTGTAAGTGCAGTGTACATGAACCATTTAATGATTTAGAAATTGGTAACTCAGGAAAACAGAATATATTTAAAAAGAAGCATATCGATCATTGCCATAGGAAAAAAAAAAAAAAAAAAGCTACCTACCCATCCTTCCCATGAGGAAATAAAATAAAATTCCTTGCTACCCATCATGCCCACAAAAAAATAAAAATAAAAAATAAAATAAAATAAATTCTAAGGTATGGCAACATGACTGGTGTCCCAGTCATGTTGCCATACCTTAGCTTTTTCTGAACTGACGCCACTGGAGAAAAGCAGATAGAAACATCAAATTAGGAAAAGTGGTCCTTGGAGGAAATGTCTCTGCCAGCTATTATGTTTGGAAAAATGGGGCAGATCTGTCTTGATCACACGACAATAGATAGTGTGTAACAATGTGTTACAAATATCTGAAAATGTTCAGGGCCCAAAAATGTACAAGTGTATGAAGTTTCATACTTTTATGAAAAAGTGAACAATTTTTGTCTCAATCCACCAGACTATATGTGTTTGTCTCCAGAACTGATGGTTCCCACAGGATCACCGACACCGACTAGTGACTACCTCTTTACCCCCTGGGAAACACTTCCCCGAAATTAAATCAGTGTATCTTAAAGGAGTCATCCAGACCAAAACACATATAGGGTTAAGCCGAAATCTAGCAACAGGGGCAGCTATGAAAAAAATGGAATAAAGCAGGTATAAAGGGGTATGATAAAAGACAGATTTAACCCTACATGAGTTTTGGTCTGGATGACTCCTTTAAATATTCAGAAGAAAACCTGAAGACATAGCCATATGAATAATTGGTTATAAGTGCAGTCACTGCTTTCATCGCACATTGCAGAAACAAAATAAGAACTTTGTATTGTTCATATTTTTATTTTATTGTATTAATATTAATATTTCAAAATCTTTGCCATGGACACATTTCTCAGTGTAACGCCTGTTCATCATGACATGCTCCAGTACGCACTGACGAATCAGCTGCTCATTGCGACCGTCAGGGAGCAGTTTACTATGAAAACCTCCACCGGCCGTCCGTCCGTCACACGTCACACGTCACACCTTTGTTTGTGTACGGTGTGATGTCATATATCTTCAGTATGACATCACACCACATGTGTACACAAACCTTTGTGTACGTTGCTGTGGCAACAGTCTGTTGTTGCTGGTCTGTTAGTATACGTTAGCAACCACCTTAGCAACCATGGTTTTATCCTAGCAACCAACTGTTTACCCTAGCAACCAACTGTTTACCATAGCAACCATGTTTTTTTACCCTAGCAACCAACTGGGCATAAAAGGGATTCTGTTAGGGATCTCCATATATGGGCATAAAAGGGATTCTGTTAGGGATCTCCATATATGGGCATAAAAGGGATTCTGTTAGGGATCTCCATATATGGGCATAAAAGGGATTCTGTTAGGGATCTCCATATATGGGCATAAAAGGGATTCTGTTAGCTGTTAGTGATCTCCATATATGGGCATAAAAGGGATGCTGTTAGGGATCTCCATATATGGGCATAAAAGGGATTCTGTTAGGGATCTCCATATATGGGCATGAAAGGGATTCTGTTAGGGATCTCCATATATGGGCATAAAAGGGATTGTATCCCAGATGATGCCCTGTTAGGAGATCCACACTAACAGAATCCATATATGGTCCTACCGACAGCTGCTATAAGCCAACCCTGGCGATAAGGTCTGAGTCGAAGAAATGCTTCTTTCCTGGCAAGAATTGCCCCTTTATACTGTAGGGCTCGTTTGTGTATTGTATGACATCACGCCACATCATCGGCTGAGGACTGTGTGATGTCATCATATCTCCATATATGGAGACATAAGTTGCTCATGCCCAAATATGGGCTGGTGAGGTCAGACTTAGTGTGATGCGTAGGTTATCTCCATATGGAGATTCAACTTCAATGAGTAACCATGGCAAACTGTCAACTGCCCGTATGTCTTGATAATTGGTAAAACAAACTTTTGGCCTATTTGTGGAGATAAGCGACCAACGGTCGCTTATCTCCCGATTAATAATAATAAAAATAATAATAATAAAACTTTATTTGTATAGCACCTTTCATGACATGAAATGCAGCTCAAAGTGCTTTACAGAGCATAAAATGAAGCACACATGCTTAACAGAGAAAAAGTAAAATAGAAATAAAAAATACATAAAAAAGAGATAAGTAAAATGATTACAATAAAGCAAGAAAAAATAAAAGCATAGAACATTGAAGAACAATTTCAGAGCCGTGCGGACGTCAATAGCAGCATAGGGATTAAAAAATTTAGCTAAAAGCAAGAGTAAAGAAATAGGTCTTGAGCTGTGCTTTAAAGCTATCCACCGAGGCTGCCTGTCTTAGGTGTAGTGGTAGTTTATTCCAAGCTGTCGGTCCATAGAAGCAGAAAGCTGCTTCACCATATTTTTTATATGTCATTGTTGGCACCTCAAGTAGGTCTGCACTAGAGGACCTGAGTGGGCGGGTTGGAACATATCTATGCAGGCAGTTATAGAGGTACGAAGGTGCCAGACCATTTAGAGCTTTATAAACAAGTAAAAGAATTTTAAAATCAATCCTAAAAACAACCGGGAGCCAGTGTAGCGACGCTAAAACTGGAGTAATATGTTCTCTTATCTTAGTTTTTGTTAAAACTCTGGCTGCTGCATTTTGAACAAGTTGTAATCTGTCAGTTGTTTTCTTTGGCAGACCAGAGAGAAGTGCGTTGCAGTAATCAAGCCGAGAGAAAACAAAAGCGTGGATCAGCGTTTTTGCATCGTTCAGCGACAGATAGGCTCTAATTCGCGCAATATTTCTAAGGTGAAAGAAGGCAATCTTCGTGACATGATTAATGTGTGTATTAAAATTTAATTCAGCATCAATGATCACCCCCAGGTTCTTAACAGAGGTGTTATTTTCTTTAGCCAGGTTACCAAGTCTATTTATTATTGATTCTCTCTGGGCAGTAGAACCTATTATGAGAACTTCTGTCTTGTCCTCATTTAGCTTGAGAAAGTTCTCACTCATCCAGCATTTTATGCTGGACACGCACGTCAGCAATGGGTCTAGAGCACAGGGGTCGTCCGTAGCCACCGAAAGGTACAACTGGGTGTCATCAGCATAGAAATGGAAATTCACACCGTGAGCGGAAATAAGTTCTCCCAGCGGCAGTATATAGAGGGAGAATAATAAAGGACCAAGAATCGAGCCCTGTGGAATACCAGAGCAGATGTTGTGTTTGTTTGACTCGAAGTCAGCTAGATTAACAGAGTAGCTTCTGCCTGTCAGATAAGAGCAAAACCAGGACAGAGCTGTACCTGACAGTCCTACCCAGTGTTCGAGACGTTGTATTAGAATTGTATGGTCAATTGTGTCAAAAGCCGCCGATTGGTCCAGCAGTAGGAGAACGGACACATCTTTGTTATCAGCAGCCACCCTAAGATCATTAATAACTTTTAAAAGTGCAGTTTCTGTGCTGTGTCCTTTCCTGAAGCCGGATTGGAATTTGTTGTGCACCTTATTGTTCTGCAGAAACACATCCAATTGATGAAAGATAATTTTTTCTAGGACCTTGCCCAGAAAAGGCAAATTAGAGATGGGTCGATAATTATCCAGCACGGACGGGTCAAGGTTGGGTTTTTTGAGTAAGGGTTTAACTACAGCCGTTTTCAGTGAGTCTGGAAAGACACCTGATTGTATAGAGCTGTTTACTATTTTTAGGATATCTTCAATAACACAGTCTACAACCTCTTTAAGAAACGGCGTGGGTATTGCATCCAGCGAGCAAGAAGACGATGTCATTTGCGATATGGTTTTACGAAGTTCCTCTTCATCAATTGCACAAAATGATACTAGGCTCCCCCTAGATTTATCGATGCTTTTACACATGGCACCATTAACCGCATTTGCATTTGTGACAGTATTATTCGTAATACCAGCTCGAATGTTAACAATTTTGTTGTCAAAGAAGGATGCAAACTCATTACACTTTGCTTTAGAGGCAGGGAGTGACTGCTTGTAGGACTGGGGGGGGTTTAAAAGGCGTTCAATGGTAGAGAATAAGACCCTAGCATTGTTCTTATTCTCATTAATAATTCCGGAAAAATAGGCCTGCCTAGCCAGACGCATGGTTTTATTATAGGTGGCTGTTGACGCCTTAAATATCTGTAGGTGGATAGTTAATTTATTTTTTCTCCAAGCTCGCTCTGCTCTGCGGCATTGTTTTTTGAGTGAACGTATATGATCGTTTATCCAGGGTGTTACTTTGGAATTATATTTCTTTTTAGTTTTCATAGGAGCCACTATATCCAGAGCTGACTCCAATTTAAGATTAAAACGTTGAACCATATCATTTACTGAGGGAATATCAGGAAGGCGGGGTGCACACGCAAGAAGGCTGGCAAACTCTTCTGCTGCCGAGGAACCGAAAAATCTCTTTTTTATAGTATATTCTCTATTGTTTTTTTCTAGATCAGAGACAGTCATATTAAAACACAGTAAATAGTGGTCTGATAAATCAGGCTTAGCGATAATCCTGTCCATAGAAATATTTAGCCCTTTAGAAATCACAAGATCAAGGGTGTGGCCTTGATTGTGGGTTGGCCCGGTAACATGCTGATCAAAATCAAGGGAATGCAGTAACTGTAAGAAACTCATAGCTGTAAGATCAGTAACAGTGTCCACATGCAAGTTAGTATCACCAGCAATAAGGGTTCTCTCATAGTCCGTGGAACAGATAGATAGAAGTTCAGATATTTCTGTAAGAAATAAGGCTTTGCTACATTTTGGTGGGCGATATATCGTAATCATTAGAACAGAGGATTGACTCTCAAATAAGTTAGCTTGATATTCAAAGGATGAAAAACTTCCAAAGGACAGGCACTTGAATTTAAAAATGTCAGAGAAAATGTATGCCAAGCCTCCGCCTCTTTTTCCTTCGCGCACTGATTGAATAAAGTGATAGTTTGGTGGGCAGGCGACGCCAAGTGCAAAAGCTCCATCGTTGCCCAGCCATGTCTCTGTTAAAAAGATTATATCTAATTTCTCTTCACAGATTATATCATTTACAGAGGAGGACTTGTTTAAAAGTGACCTGATGTTAAAAAGTGCCAGGTTTATTTTATGACATTTTACTGTACTATAGCCCCTACAGGGAATGTAAGTTAAGTTAGCTAAATTAGCAGAGCCACTGCTTATCCTGGACTCTCTATTTGAAATTACAGTAGAAATGTTGTGAGCCTGCTTAATAAAAGCGCTTGAAGGAGCATCGGGTCCAGATACGTTAGTTGCTGGGTATAATGGACCCAGCTGACATCAACGGCTAAACGTATTGTCCAGCTGGGAGGCCTGGGTCTTCTGTCGTTGTGGTCGTGGAGGGATGGGTGGGGGCGAAAACACCCAGGCCACAGATTTCTGGGGCACGGCCGGGGCAATTTCAGGCGTTTTCAGGGATGGTGGTTGTGGTGCCGGGCGTTTGTCCTGTGGTGGTTGTGCCGCCGGGCCATTGACCGTGTGTCTGGCCGGGGTCATTTTTAACGCAGTGTTAATGAGTTCATTCATTCCATTCGTGAATTCTAGAAGAGGCATTGGAGATAGGGAGAAAGAGGAGGATTGGGGTGATGGGGCGGTTGTACCCGCCCCCTCCTCTTCCTCTGTCAACTCTCCGTTGTCAGTTGCCAGTTCACTTTGCTCACTGTTCGGGCCAGCCACGGCTGAAGCAGGGAATCCACAAAACTCTTCTTCATTACTGTCCTCTTCGAACATTTCCCTGAGTGACTCCAACTCTGCATTCATTCGTCTACTCCACTCTTCAGCGGAGATGTTGTCCATATTCAGTTCCTCGTCAGGGAGGGCAGGGACAACGGTAGCTCCTCCGTTCACCAAGGCCGTTCCCCCCTCGGCCGATGTGGGCAGTTCAGTAACCATACTGTCATGCTCGTCAGGGAGGGCAGGGACAACGGAAGCTCCTCCGTTCACCATAATCAGTTCCTCGTCAGGGAGGGCAGGGACAACGGTAGCTCCTCCGTTCACCAAGGCCGTTCCCCCCTCGGCCGAGGGGGGCAGTTCAGTAACCATAACACTATCTCTTGTTATGGATTCTTCGTGGGTTGCAGATAAGAGTTGTTCATCACAATCTGTTGTTTTGGATTGCTGTGTTCTGGCCAAGGCCAGAGCATGGAGAACATTCTGCAAAAATATCTTTGCTCCTAGCTTATTTAGTTGCCGTTCATCAGCAAATAGGTGTCTTCTGTCGAAGAAAAAACTGAAGTTGTCAATAAAATGCACATTTTTGTCGGTGCATGCAGCTAAAAGCCATTTGCTCAGAGAGAACAGTCTGCTGAAATTCTCGTCTGTGCCTCTCATAGGCGGTAGGGGACCGCTGATCCAAAGCTCTATGTCACTGTTCAGGAAGCTCAATGTGTTGAATAGAGCCCTGAAATTCTCCTTTAAGATTTCTGACTGTTTTTCTTCTGTGTCATATGTGCCAGTATGTAGAATCAGGGTTTTCACCGTTTGGTGTTTGTTGACAAGATCCAGAATTCTGTCTTTCATGTCAGAGACTGTGTCTTTGGGAAAACACATAACTTTTGCCTTCTTCTTTCTTATGCTTTTGACACCTTTTAAAGCAGCATCGCCCACAATCAAAATGTCAGGATCAATCACTGAGGTGGTTCTTACCCTGCTGGGTGGGACGTTCTCTCTGTCAACAGGGGGACTTCGGGGGGCTTCTAGTAGCTGTTCTGTTAGCCAGCTTGGGGAGATGCTACCCCTGTCATCCTCGGCCAGTGGCGTGAATCTGTTTGCCAGCTGCACACTCGGTGTGTGTGGAGATTGGACTGCGTTTGACTTTTTAGCAGTGTTTTTCCCCTTGGCAGTTGCCCATTTATGAAGGGGGGTCGAAGCAGCGCTGTGCCGGGGTAATTCCGGCCATTCGTCGGTGATAAGAGGGCTTTGGGAGGGTGTCCTGCCCGTCGTCCGTTCTTTCATCTTTGGCTTTGCACCAAGGGAATTCCAGGCGAGTGGTTTATCCAGTCTTTGGGTTTGTTTTAATTGGAATAATTCCGTTTCCAGTACTGCAATCCTCTGAAGCAGTTTCTGATAAACCCTTGTAGAAATGGTTGGTCCGGCCATCTTGCTAGTTAGCTAGATGCTACGTATCCAGTCACCAAGTGGCAAAAAATAGTATATTGCAGTACAGCAAAACAATCCCGGAGTTTTATAATTATCCAAGATCCATTTGTAGTTTCTCAGAGAAAAAATAAAACATCAGTATCAGCAGAAGAATGTAAGCACAAGCGAGCCTAAGCGGGAGCAAGCAGCGATACGTCCGCACAGTAGCTGTATGTGTCTCTGATTAGGGAGTCTTACTGGTGTGTATATATATATATATATATATATATAGTTCCAGGGACCCCCAGAAGCAAAGATTAGATTTTTGTCTATTCTGCATCTAGCTTATAAGGCCACAGACCCGTTGGGAAACGAGTTTGGGTCGACTTTGTTTTAGGTCGACCTTTCATGTATTCTCAGAGACACTTCAACACAAACACTCTGACATTAAACAGTCCTCTCGTCATAACCAACGTTTCTTTCATGTTTCTATGGTTAACTTTTTGCCTCAAGAACACCGTCACCGACTATAGCAGCAATTTGGCACAGCGACACAGCGACCGTTCATCACTCAAAACACTGGCCACAATAAAATACAGTAGCCTACTCAGAACGAAGCATGACAGCCGCCCAGCCGTCAGAACACTGAACACACAATGCAATAATACAGCCCACAAGCAGTTGGCACAACAGGCCGCCAGTCCAGAACAAATACGGTATAAATGTCATTCATTACCTTGAGAATTGAATATCCTTCCTCCTCCTCCTCCAGTCCTCTCACACACAGCCCAAAAGTAACAACAAAGTCCTTTAGTTTCCTTGTGCATGCCAGGGTGGCAACAAAAACAACAACATAATCCTTTCCTTGTCCAGGGTGGCTGCATTCCTTATATTAACTCTTTGAAATGGTAGAACCAAAGTTATAAATATTGTGTTTCAGTTTCAGCTGTAGCAGCAGTCTCCTGTGGTTTCTTAATATAAGTTAACTTTCATTTCCTAGCAGGCAGCAAATAACCTCGCCTACCAGGCTTGCAGCAAACGAAAATCCATAGACCGTAGACATGTTGCCAGATTTTGCGAGAGAAACAAGCAGCCAGCTATATGAAAACTAACCTCGCCTCACCAGGCTTTCCTGAGAGAAAGCCTGGTATTCGTTTACTAAACAGGTCGTCTGATCCGGTCTAGACCGGATGTAAACGGACTACACTTTGGCCGGAACTACCGCCGGAATCAGTTTTATCCCAGTTTAGCGCATGCGCAAAACCAGGTTAAAACTGATTCCGGTCGGTAGTTCCGGCCAAATTGTAGTCCGTTTTGAATACAAAATGACGTAGGACGTCATCCGCTCCCGACCGGATCAAAAGCCCGAAATTGGAAGCGATCCCAGACTATATGAAAACCACCCTGGAATATTGTGGTTTTCATATAGCTGGCTGCTTGTTTCTAAGAACTTGGCAACACAGACCAAACCATTTTGCAGGAAAACAGAGGGGTGTTCTCATATAATAGCATCTATAAATCATTCAAAAAGCATCGTAAATCGCTTTGATCGTGTTTAGTGCATGATTTCAGAATTTAGACCACTCCGGTCCCTGACTGGAGGGGACGGGGGGACTTCTGGGAGTGACTGGGGGGGACGGAGTGATCTTGGAGTGGGATGTGTCCACTAGAGGATGTAATGACACAGGAGTGGATTTTCACTCCTGTCCCGTCCATAGAGCTATAATAATAAGGTCCCGTCCCACTCCCGCAGAAAAAATCCTGTCCCATCCATAGAGTTATCCCATCCCAATCCTGGGCCAGAGTAAAAAAAGAAATCCCGTCCTGTCCCACTCCTGTAAAATGACTCCTGGTCCCATCCCGCTCCTGGTCAAAATCACTCAATTTCACATCCCGCTCCCGAAAAATGCAGATGTTTTTCTATTTTGATCCATATTATATTTGATATCATGTTTATTGCGACCGTAGGTCGCATTTACTACCAAAACCTCCACGGGCTGTCTGTCTGTGAGTGAGTCCGTCACACTATTGCCCTGCTCATATCTCCACAACCGTTGCCCCCATCCATGCCAAATTTTGCACACACACTCCTTGACTGCCAAACTACAACCTCAAAGGACCCCCGGAGCCCCAGGGACCCCCAGGTCCCTGGGGGACCCCCAGATGTAAAAAATGACCAAATGTGCTCACACGTCACACGTCACACTTTTTCCCTGCTCATATCTCTGCACCCGTTGACCCGATCCATGCCAGATTTTACACACACACTCCTTGCCTGCCAAACTACAACCTCCAAGGACCCCCGGAGCCCCAGGGACCCCCAGGTCCCTGGGGGACCCCCAGATGTAAAAAATGACCAAATGTGCAAAAATGACCAAATGACCACCCCAACGGGGCTGCTCACGGGGAATTCCCGGGGACCACCGACTCCTGGTGCTCCAGAACGGATGCAAAAGTGGTGGCGCCCCCAGTGGAGGACCCCCTCCACTGCAGCTCACATAAAATGCCATAACTCGGGCTAGGAGCGTCCGGGAGAGCCGGGGCCGGTACCTATTCGTCCGCCAAGGCAATGCGGAAACCCCACCCCTCATTTCTCACATGGCCCTCTTCTAGCGCCACCATGAGGCCGATTCTTGCAAAACACATTTTTGGACACTGCTCCTACAGATTTTGCCCTAAAATCACGCACATCGGTACACAGTATGTCTACACATTGCTCTTTGTGTATACATGTGACCTAGGGTCGCTTATCTCCCGATTAGGGAGTCTTACTGGTTATTATATAATGTATAATTTTATAATGTTCGCAGTTCAAAGACCTCACTTTCCTTTGCAATTTATTTCTGCAATTTGATGAACTGGTCTGGGATGATTCCCGTTCCTGCCCACTCCTGTTGATTTTCATTCCTGTCCCGTCCCGATCCTGGCACTAATACAAAATGTGACTCCTGTCCTGCGGGAATCCCACGGGACTTCCTGTCAAATGTCAGTCTAGTGTCCACCCCGACCCCCGTGGCATTTTCGCCTATGCATCTACCGAGCATAACATTTTAAATAGTTAAATATTTTTGAAATTTTTGCATGCCATGATTGCCATCATGTTTGGTGGGGCAGACAGGGCATTTAGGGGGGCATTGTCCCTCCTTGCCTATGCCTAGATCCGGCCCTTAGATTGCATGTTTGTTAGACAGATACCAGGTTATTTTGTTACTTATTAGGCCTACATTAACACTGATTCTAGGTTTACCAGTAAGACTCCCTAATCGGGAGATAAGCGACCGTTGGTCGCTTATCTCCACAAATAGGCCAAAAGTTTGTTTTACCAATTATCAAGACATACGGGCAGTTGACAGTTTGCCATGGTTACTCATTGAAGTTGAATCTCCATATATGGAGACATAAGTTGCTCATACCATAGCAACCATGTTTTTTACAGGGCCTGGGATTGATGACATCAGAAATCTCCATATATGGGCATGAAAGGGATTTTGTTTCTGGAAATATGTCTGTGGGGTGCCACATTTGGAATAAAACACTTACATCACACATCTGGATATCCATACAGCCCATCTAGTTTGCCTGTGTCCATTTATGCCCATATATCTGATGACATTGGGACACTGATCTCCATATATGGGCATAAAACTTATGTTAATTAGTAAAGCCTGGGGATCTCCATATATGGGCATGAGGGGTACCCTAAAAGGGCATCATCTGGGAATAGCAAATATAGTTATCCTAGAAAGTGAAAATCTTACATCAAAGGCCATAACTACCTACCTACCACCATACTGCATTCCTCATTAAACTACCTACCAGTAAGATGCCTATAGGGAGAAAAGCAAAGGGCGAGGTTGCACCATTTCTTGGTCTTCTGGCCAGTGATGTATATCGGACCATTTAACCATATATGGAGACATCTGGTACCCAAGGATATTCACAGATATGGGCTTAATATTGATGACATAAGGGATCTCCATATATGGGCGTAAAAGGGATTTGGTTCCCCTGGCATCACAGGGATCTCCATATATGGGCATAAAATGGATTTGGTTACCCTGGCAACACGGGGATCTCCATATCTCCATATATGGGCATAAAAGGGATTTGGTTCCCCTGGCATCACAGGGATCTCCATATGGGCATAAAAGGGATTTGGTTCCCCTGACATTACAGTGATGTCAGTGGCTGGTTCTACAGAGGGGATCTCCATTTATGGGCATAAAAGGGAATGTATGTATGATGATGTCAGATATCATAGACGTCATAGGACTTTCACATAACGAATAACTGAGTAAGCATGTAAACCCGTAAAATCTATATTTGGGCATGGCTGATTTATGACCTCATCATGATGACACGAGCAAACACAGCTGAATTGTATAAATGATCAGTGCAGAAACCAACAGAAGTATTTGACCAAGACTCTTCGATTTAAACATCAACAAAGGTGTGACGTTTGTTGATGGTCACAAAGGTGTGACGGACGGACGGACGGACGGACGGACGGTGGAGGTTTTCATAGTAAACTGCTCCCTGACGGTCGCAACCAATGATTCTAGATTAATGAGGCACTACACTGTCTCTGCATTTGTTGTTTATGGTCACATGATTGTCAGGTCACCAATTTGAAGGTAACACTGCCATGCTGGAGGATGGTTTGTTTTTCATAGAGCACCTGCAATTTACTGTATATTTCTGCGCTCTGTTATTGTGTTCACATTTGCGGCATGATTGTCAGCATCACCCAGGGCAATGATTCATATTTATTTAAAAGAAGTAAAACATCCTTAGTGGATTACCACCCACTGCAGAGCCCGCTTTTTGTCCAGCTCACATTCCAGTATGAAACTATGAAATAAACAGAGCTGCAAACACACTTGGTTCTGGGATGTTTTATTGCAATGTGCCACTGCCTGCAGGCTGCTCATGCATCATTTCCACTCGACAAAAAGTGACAGATCTACAAGCTATAAACGTGTTGCAAGAGATACCTTCACAAGCTTTATACTCTAAGTATACCACAAGACTGACTGTAATAGTCTGTGAGATTGAGAACCATCGTTATTGTCAATTCACAAGTTTACAGTGGCAAAGAAGGGCCGGTGAATTCAAAAATAAAGTATAAGACAGAAAGACACCTAAGGGCAAAAAGCCCTAAAGGGTGAGGTGTAGCACGACGGAATTCATTTGCAAGCGTGATTCGAGTTGCGGTTGGTTGTTTAAGTTGGACTGGTTAAATTAACTGACACAATATGTCCATATATGGGCATTCCCAGATATGGCCTTAATATTGATGGGCATAAAAGGGATTCTATTAGTGTGGTTGCCCTAACAGGGCATCATCTGGGAATCAGATCTAGAAGTCATGGAGATCTAGGTCATTATCCAGTCATCTCTGTGTATGTGACCACCATCACCATGAGATGACGTCAAAATTGAGGCGCTACAGAAGGAAAGAATGACGTACGGAACAAGATGTGCCAGCTGAACCTACAGTCGCAACAAGTTAGCTTAGAGAAGGCTAAAAATAGATTGTATTATTATGTTATGGTTCTAATAGGACCATTGTTTAAATAAAGGGGCATGGAAAGCATCCTACTATTCTATCTCATCCACATTTTCCCAACAATCTCTATTTCATTTATTTGCCTTGTCGAAGGAGCTACCATTACCTTTTGATTCCCTCTCATATTAGTTACGTATATGTATTTATATATTACTTGTGATTTTAAAAAAAAATCTATTCGCACGAGATAAGTAAAAGAGACTAGGGCATTAACGAAAAAGTCGACAAATCGACTCAGTCGACTTCATTCCACAAGTCAACTCCCACCAGACGTTCTGTTTTGTTGTGAAAATAGCAGATCTACATGCACACAACGCCTCGCAATGTAGATCGGCTATTTTCACAACTTCTGCCTCTATATATTTGACAATTTGGACAATGTTTAATTTGCCATTTTAGAGGTATTAAAAAGTCCTTAAATTGGCACTTTAGAAATGTGAAGATACCCTCTATACACTTAAACTTAATGTTGGTTTGTTTACAGCTGAGTGAGAAAACAATGTTTCACATTAAGTTATAATCTGGGGACCCCCCAAAATAATTGGGGGGTCGTGTGTGATGTGATGACGTCATCAAACGATAAAGTCGACTTCAACTCAACTTTTTACTAAGGCAAAATAAACTAGACCAGGTCAACCTGGTTGCGCCAGACCCCCTGTCTGTCATCATCATTTATGACATCATGCCTTTTGTAGGCATGTCATCATCATGTCATCATCATATATACCCTTTATATAGAAAACCCGGACCGACATTTGCTTATGTAGGCCTACCCATTTCATGGGTCTGGCAAAAATAAAAATCACAAGTCGCTAATGCCCTTAAAGGGACATATTTAATACACCGCTGCCAACTCTCTCGCACTCACTCACTCACTCACACATCTTATTTCTCACGCTGTCAATTGTCAAATAATCCAGAGAGGAAAATGTTGTCAACTTGTTCATTAAAACATCCACTTCTGCCGGGGTTTTGAGCTAAATTAGGATAACATTCCAGTTAGGTTGGATATAGATCCATGAAGCCTCATTTGATAGGATTTGCAATTGTATTGATTTATTGCTGCTTTAGTAAAATGTAGCCTGTTTCATAATGTGAAACTGCCTATTCAGGCTTGCCTTAGGCCCTACCAATGTCATCCAATCAGGAGAGAGAACTTATACAGGATTCAAAATGTATTGCTGCTTTAGTAAAATGTAGCCTGTTTCATAATGTGAAACTGCCTATTCAGGCTTGCCTTAGGCCCTACCAATGTCATCCAATCAGGAGAGAGAACTCATACAGGATTCAAAATGAACAGTTGAAATGGGAAATGATGAAACAAAGAAATGAGCAGACAAAATGTAATCTGGAACACTACACAACTTAAAAAAAAGAGTCATACGAGTCATTGGACTCTTCTCTCTCCGTGTGATGTTTGTTTTTTATTGCTGTAGTTTATGTTATTCATTTTTGTATTGTTTTAGTTTTTCCCTTTTTGTGTAGGATGTTTATTTTGTGTACGTGTGCATGTTGGGAACCCAGTGTGTGAATATACGATATGTGTATGCTGTTCCTGATATGATCTGTGGTGTCATAAAAAGTAAAAAGCAGGTGAGATGATCAGAGGAGCAGAGTTTTTACCATCATGATTATACCCGGGACTGAAGAATGGGTAGAGTTTCTCAGTGAAGGTGCAGCCAGTGAATGAATAGAGAAGAACTCTGGCATCCACATCATAAAAGGAGACCAGGCCCTCCTCATAATCCACAAACACCCCCACTTTCTGGACCTTCCCTCTTACAGGGAGGAGGACAGCAGGGCCAGCAGCAGCCCTGTACTTATTATCATTCCAAAAGCATATGGTCCAGTAACCATCGTTAGGGGTCGCTGAGATGTATTCCTTCCTGTTGATGTACTCTCTGGCCACTCCTAAATCCCACTCAGTCTTCCCTTTAACCTGAACCTCGTAGTAAAACCTTCCTGAGGAGAAACTTTGTTTTCCTAAGACACAGGGACTATTAGAGAATCTCTGTGAGTTGTCTGGGACATTATTTCTCGTGTCTCCATGACTCGCTTGTTTTCCATCCTCAGACAGGTTGAGGTCAGGATGTGCTGTATTAGGGTCCAGAGTCACATCCACTGCATATTTCTGGATCACCCACAGCTCAGCACCACGCAGCTTCTCCATCTCTTGACCGAGTGTCTTCTCCAGCTGAGCCACAGCTGTCCTCACAGTCCCCACATAAGAAGACCGATGGACTTTGATGTTTGTCCAGTCCTTGACGGTTGGAAGAGTGTTGATGGTTAGGACACCCTGGAGGAGGAGGACTAGGTTGAGGTGGTCAGTGTGTGAGAGCTGCTTCTCCAACTGAGTGATTTCATTTTGCAGCTCTTTGATGAAGTCTTCAGCCTGTTTTTCAGTTATTTTACGCTTCTCTTCAATCACACCGATGAGCTCAGCCTGGCTTCTCTCAATACAGCCGATCAGAGCAGTGAAGGCATTCATCCTGTCTGCTATCACTGTGTCTGCATCTTTCTTGCTGAGCTCCACCGAGTGTTTGAGCTCCTGAATCTTCAGTTGTCTCTGCTGGATCTTCTGCTGAACTTCAGCCATTCCTTCATATTCCTCTGTCAGAGGTTCAAATTGATGGAACTTGTGATCTGACCCAGGGCTGAACGGATACAGGGTTGAGGCTAGGATTATGCCTAGGATTACAGCTAGTACAGTTAGGATTTGGGTGAGGGTTAGGGAAGGTGTAGCAGGTTCTTGGTTTTTGTTGGCAGTTTTTTCGTCATCTGGTATAGCAGGTTCTTGGATTTTGTTGGCAGTTTTTTCTTCGTCTGGTTTAGCAGGTTCTTGGTTTGTGTTGGAAGGTGTTTTCTGCCTATTTGATTCTTCAAGTTTGATGCAGGTGTTACAGTGTCCACATGGAGTGGTGGAGATACCCAGACCACACGGACACAGGGACTTGAGACTGCTGGGAGAGGCCATTTCCACATCACCCTGAGAATAAAAGTAAAACAACTGTAGTTATTGCATGGTACTTCACTTACACCAACAACCTGCATTGCAACCTGTACTCGCTTCCATAATTCCTCACATTTTGCAGTTCTATCAGTAGTCTGGGATCACTTTTCGGGGTTGTAACCGGCCTGGAGCGGAAACCACAACACGTCATATTGTAGTACTCAAAGGACTACAATTTGCCGGAACTATCAAACCGGATTCAGTTTTAACCCAAAATATTCCCCTGCGCTCAAGGACATACTTTTAGGGCCTACCTAATAAACTCCTTGATGCAGAGTAGTTTTGCTTTTGAAAAAGAATGTTTGGTATATTTTAGTCCAATTGTTAGCGACTGGCAAGACTACACTAGGCTACTCGAGCATTTTAATAGGGATTGGGGAAACAAACGGGGGGAACCAAATCAAAGCGACGCCACTTCTTCTAGTGGTTTCCGCGCATTAGGCGGAAACCAAACAGCCTGTAGTGAACGAACACCAGGCTTTCCCCCAGAAAGCCTGGTAGGCAAGGTTACTATCAGTAGCCCTGAAATGTCAACATTTGATATGTCAGGTCAGCAGTGTGACGGCACATCTTGACGAAATTGTGTCTATCCCTAACCCAAACCCTAACCCATAACCATAACCTCACAACCATAACCTCACAAACAATTATGCCTAAACCTAACCTCAGAGAAATAAAAAACGTGACGTGCTTTGAAGTGGGAAACAAAGGTACACCAGCAGCAAGATTCAAACTCCATGAAGTTAGGGTTGCAGGGTTCCTATCCATTATGTTCCCCAGGTTCTATGTTCCCAACTTACCTTAGGGTTAGGGATTTAGGTTAGGCCTAGGGTTAGCATTAGGGGTTAGGTAAGCGGGGAACAAAGCTCTAGCTCACTCCCAATGCATCACTTTTTTACCCCAAATTGTCAGACATTGCAGCTCTATCATTTCCTCTGCCCAATTTGTCAATATCGGACTACTATTTGTGAGAATGTTCTGTTCATTGAATCTATTTTTTGTTATTAAATTACCAGTTCTTCAACACGGACTCCTACTTTCTTTTAGTATAGAATAAAGGATAAGCATTACTCTGTGGTTATAACCAGGCCTGGAATTTCATTTGGCGTGGCCACTTGGCCTTTGGTGTTTGGCACAAAGGCCAAATACCAAGGCAGGAAGGCCATCAAATAAAACAAGATTTAATCCATTGAAGTAATTAATTGAATTTAAGGGTTAAGGATGTAGACTATCTGCTGCAATAAATTGATATTTACAATCTGATCCATGCTCAGCCCTGCACCAATCAAAGATACTGGAATGGTTTAAAAATGGGGACTCAACAAAAGACACTGGTGTCTACATATTGACAAGAAAGAGACAGAGGAGAAAGTGGTACAGTCAGCTGGGGCATTAAGGCCACTGTGGCCTCAGGGCATGCAAATTGGTTTGAGGGGCACAAGGCCAAACTGAGGGGCAACGGTGGCCATGGCCTTCATGGCCTCCCTGAAATTCCTGCCCTGGTAATAACACATGCATACTATTCTACCTGCTTGTTGTTCATGTCCATCTGAACAGCGGTGGCTCCACCAGACTCCTCCTCCTCCGGATCCCTGTAGAGGTCATCTCTCTGCGTCTCAACCTTGACCTCCATCTCGTCCTCCAGTTCTTTAATGCGAGCCTTTCAAATCCATGATATTAGGTTATCGTGTGACAATCCTCATTCACTCTTACTTATTATTCTTACTCAGTGATTCTCAACGTTGTGCATGTCAAGGACAGGGGAGGCCTTAGCCATGTTTCACCAGTTTCAATTGAAACGTTCCTCAGCCACCAGGGGGCCTCCAAGAGCTAGCCAGCAAGCCTTGTTCAACTTGCAACACACTTATAACACTTTTTAATAATCATATATCCTATAACACCATTTAGGTCAATGCTATAACATTATGTAGTGATTTAATAATAATATATAAATAGCAGCCAGTCATTGACTATAGGTCAACTTCTGTGTGCGATTGTTGCGCGGCTACTGTGGCCTCGGTGCGCTGGCGGCGGTGCGGGGGGGCCTCATCAATAGTTCTTGAAACGGGCCTCCAGATTAATAAGGCCGCCCCTGGTAAAGGACCCCCAGTATAGGCATTAGACCATGGACCCTCATTTGATGTAAGCGGGCATTTGGTTTCATTATTTTGTACACTCTCATACTTATAGATGTGTAAGGGTCCATTTGTAACCCAGGTGGTCCCCATTCAGTGAATTAGATAAAGATATTAAAATAATGATTCACACCCAGTTTGTTTAAGCCAATGCCTATTCCGTTTGATGAGTGTGTGCTGACATTCAGGCGTTACTAATGTATTTGATGTGTATGCACTGCTTTTCAGGGCGGTACTACTCTATTTGATCTGATATGTGGGCGCTGGTATAGAGCATTGCAGTGGGCGTGGTTTACTGGTCCCACTAAAAAAAATCCTGTTCATTTTCCAGACTTTCACGCAAATATTTATAACAAATATGTTAAGCCTAGAACCAAGCCATCCAGGATTGCAGTGAATCATGACCATAAAACCTTTGTTTCTATGAATAGAACATTTTGAAAATCGCTAAACAAAGGATAGTTATTAAATGTAGTATAACAAATAATTTAATATTAAAATATGTTTTCTCATAGGATCAAAGGTTTGATGGTCATGATTCACTGCGATCATGGATGGCTTGGTTATAGGCCTAACATAATTGTTATAAATATTTTTGTAAAAGTCTATGGGGAAGATTTTTTAGTGGGATCCGTAAACCACTTCCGCTGCGATGGTCTATACAAACGGTACTTCATGAGTGTGCTGACTGTTGGGCCTGTGTGTGTGTGCGTGTGCGTGCGTGTGCATGCGTGTGCGCATGAATTGTTTAATTTGTGTAATTGGTTGCACCTTTTGTGTTGCAATCAGCTGCAGATTTTAATGCTGTGCTCGGACAGACAGACAGACACACACAGTCACATGTAGAGTGGCAAAACACCTGCTGCTCTTTGATCTTCTTCTGTAGAAAGGTAGAAGACTGTTCATCATCAATCTTATTCAGGAGCTGGACTATTTCAAAGTCCTTTCTGTGGAATACAGTAAACATCAAAGTGGATTCCCGGGACTCTGTGGGTAGCTAATTGACCCATACAAGTCTGTAACTCTGACAGTATACAAATGGAACCAAACGGACCCTGACGGGTCCATTTGGTTCCATTTGTATACTGTCAGAGTTAAAGGGAGACCTTGACATTTTGAAGTTTGAGAAACACTGCAGTACATCATGTTAGTGTCTTGGTCCATTTGGTTCCATTTGTACACTGTCAGAGTTACGGTTACATGCTGCCATTCAAATTCCCCATTCAGACACTATACCTAACCCTAACCCTAACCTCTATGGAAGTGTTGCCACTCAGACCATTAGAAGTTAGTGTCTGAATGGCAGCATGTCTGAATGGAGAGCACCCCCCCATACGGTTGACCACATTACTTCTTGATCTCATCCTCCAGATCCATGATGGTTTTCTGGGCCCGTTTCAGATCCTCCTCCAGCTTTCTGTTGACTCTCTCAGCCCTCTCCAGGTCCATGCGGAGCGTCTTCTCTTGCTCCAGAGAACCCTCCGACAATAACACATTACATTATTATTCAGTTAAACTTATAGTGTTCAAAACATCCGTTTCTTCTTTTTTTAACCAAGTATTAAGTAAATATGTTGTAAACTGACTCACCAGATCAGTTTGATGCTCCTGAACAGACTGATCACTGACCTCCTCCTTCTGTTGGTCTCTGTAGAGGAATCACACGCAAGCACGCACACACGCGCACACACACACACACACACACACACGCACGCACATGCACACGCACACGCACACGCACACACACACACACACACACACACACACACACACACACACACACACACACACACACATCCAGTATAATAAGTTACTGACAAATAAAACTTTCTTGATTCTGTAATTATTATTATTATATCCTTTTTTTGCATTCTCTGGTCAGTATAATGGTGTCCATCTTTGAAGACAACAGGTGCAATCTTGGACTGGTCACTCTTCATGGAGTTACAGCTGGGTACAAGAGACATTATCAGGGGGCGCCCGCTGGCCTGGTGGTCAGGGCACATACCACATACTTGGCTATGATGCCTGCTGGCATCGCCGGTTCGATTCCTGATCCGGATGACCTTTGCCACATGTCATTCCCCATATCTCTCCCCATTTCCTGTCAGTCTACTGTCCTATCAATAAAGGCATAAAAAGCCCAAAAACAAATCTTTAAAAAACAAAAAGAGACATTATCAGGGTTAGGGTTACCAGTTATACATCTATTTAGTTTAATGCCTCCCCCTGGCCAGCCAGGGCGCCTGATGGAGGGGAAAGGAACTGGTTGGAATAACGTGTTCCTTCCACACGCTACGTCCAGCCGGGGAAGCTCCCCCCTGTCAGGTGATAAGAAGTGGCTTGTCACTCCTCATGCACTGAAGGAAGCATGAGCTCAGTTCGGGGCCCTCCCCAGGTTGGCAGAGAGAAAGTAGCGCCCAGGATTACAGCTTAGGCGCTGGCACTGGGTGAAAAATGGGTTGAATTGATATTTAAAGTGTTGTTGTTGTTGTTATACTGTTAACACATGTTTTCTTTTTATACATAATCGACACCAAACATATGTAATCTTTTTTTTTTCTTTTTTTTTTTATAATCAACTCAATCGATCAGTCTGATTAACTTGTTAAAATAAGAGCTCTATGTTCTGATAAACACCTGTTAATCATTTATTTCTTGAAGTGTGAACACAACAAGTATACAAAGGGTATATGCTAAACCCCGAGGAAGACTGCTACAGTCGAAACGGTTTAAATTAAAGTATATGCACCAACCGTGCGCTTCTCCCTTTCCTGATAAAATGAATATCAACTAGAACTTCACTCTGTCGAGGTGCCAACTTGCTCCTTGTGCACAAGTAGTGTGCCAGCAGAACGCGCCATGAAGTGCGCTCTCCGCCATTGACATATCACCACTGGCATCACCAGGACTATACTTTGTTACTGTCCACTATAGACCGATTTCAGATCGGCAACCATAACTGCTTAAAGTGGGACCTGTGTGTGTGTGTGTGTGTGTGTGTGTGTGTGTGTGTGTGTCTGTGTGTGTGTGTGCGTGCGGTGAGCCAACACCGCAACTACACGCCAGCGCTCTGGAAAAAAGGTCTATAGTCTATCCACCTGTTTCCGCAAGACTTTACTGTAGCATTAGTCTGGGATCACTTCACTTTTCGGGGTTGTAACCGGTCTGGAGCGGAAACCACAACATGTCATGTTGTACTACACAAAGGACTACAATTTGGCGGAAAGATCAAACCGGATTCAGTTTTAACCCAAAATATTCCCCTGCCCTCAAGGACATACTTTTAGGGCCTACCTAATAAACTCCTTGATGCGGAGTAGTTTTGCTTTTGAAAAATGTGTTTGGTATATGCATCTTTTAATCCAACTGTTAGCGACTAGCAAGACTACATTAGGCTACTTGAGCATTAATAGGGATTGGGGAAACAAACGGGGGGAACCAAATCAAAGCGACGCCACTTCTTCTAGTGGTTTCCGCGCTTTAGGCAGAAACCAAACGGCGAGGTTACTGTAGCATTATCTGCGGGACACTTCCGGTTAACAGCGGACATACAAGCTCACGTCGCGTCGCAGATGCAACCGTTGTGAGCTTGTAGATCAGTCTCGGCTATTCCAACGATGGGATGTTGGAAAGTTGTGGATGGATGTGTGTATTACCTCTCATGTTGTTCAGACAGAATGCCTTTAGAGGCCACTCCTCCCCATCTCTCTCCAGACTCACTCATGGTAGAGCAGAGACCTTTACACACACACACACACACACACACACACACACACACACACGCACACACGCACGCACACACACACACACACACACACACGCACGCACGCACGCACACACACACACACACACACTAGTAGTTTATCTTCTACTAGGCGGCAACCAAAAATGCAATGCAATAATGCAAACATTTGCGTGGATACTATTCCTGAAGAAGATCCAAACGGATCGAAACGTTGAAGCAATAAAACAGAGCTGAGTATTACCAGTGTTGCGGACTCTATTCTTCTAATAATGCAAACATGCCTTGAACCGTAGCTAAACAAAGAACATTAACATGGCATATAACATTAAAATACACCGCTAGCGCTAAACAGAAGCTCATGGTACGGCCAAAATGTCACAAGGTTTCTCAATGGCTGACAGAATAGGCCTATATCCTGCTACCCCCCAAGTAGAAGCTGAATTAGACAACCACCCATTTAGTTTTCTGGAAAAGGGAACATAATATACAATATAAAATAGCTTAAAGCAAAACATTGTCCAATGTTGCACACATCTCAATAAAATACACAAGTGCAAACTGACATTACCAGTTAGCCAGAAGTTATATTTTCACTCCTGTTCGCCTGTTTGTTTGCATGTGTCCGTCCGTGAATCAACTCCACAGAGATAACAGAACAGTAATAAACAGCAGAATTGTGGCACTGCTGCTTTAAACGACCTTTGATTCCTTCAGGCTGGTTTATAGTCTGGCTGCCCCTGAGGTGGGGTATGACATTTGGTAGACCTATATAGTTTTAAATATTGTCTATATACATAAAGTCATGACTCCACCTGCTGACCACCTGTCAGCATTGAGCAATTTATTTTATAGGGGGTAAAAGTTTGGGGCCCATCACTTACTATACACTATACCAGTGGTTCTCATCCTTTTCAGGCTGTGACCCCCAACATAATCATATTTTAACTTGGGACCCAACACCCTGACGAGCACTAAGATAACATGGTTCTATTGTGAAAACAGCAGATCTCACGGATCGCTGTGAGCATGTAGATCGGCTATTTTCACAATTTCTGCCTCAAATATTTGACAATTTGTCCAATGTTTAATTTATCGTTTTAGAGGTATTAAAAAGTCCTTAAATTGTCACTTTAGAAATGTGCAGATACCTTCTATACACTTAAACTTTATGTTGGTGTGTTTACTGTTGAGTGAGAAAATAATGTTGCACATTAAGTTAAATCATCTGGGGACCCCCCAAAATAATTTGGGTCCCGACCCACAGGTTGAGAACCACTGCACTATACTGTAAAGGAGAAAAAAAATACCCCCCAAATAATCTGCTTTAAGTAGCATGCGAGGTGTCAAACTAGGGGTTTTTAATGATTCTGAATCCATTGCAGGCATTTGTTTTGCATGAAAAATATTCATTGGGCTCATGGGCCCAAACTAATGCTGACAGCCGGTCAGCAGGTGGTTTCATGAATCTATAGACAAGATTTTAGGAAATAATAATAATAATAATAATAACTATATACAAAATGTCTTACTTAAGCCAAAAAAGGTCTGTTGGCAGCCAGACTATTAGATATGATCTAAATTATTTAATTGTCCGTCAGCTGTTAACCTCACGCATTATTTTCTTTTTCTTTTACTAGGTTTGTGATATAGTTATAAGATATCGTTTGAGGAAATCAGCAACACGTTGCATGTTAACCATTTGGTTCAGAATCAGCTTTATTGTCACATTACAAGTTTACGATATAAAGTGGGTTACATTTATTATTATGTTTTGTTCAAGCTCCATAGTTTTCAGGAAAGAGGAAGAGCAATGAGAAAAGCACAGGATAGAAACAAATCAAATTAGAAAATGAGAGCAAATGTCTCTGCCAGTTATTATTGTGTTACTGTATTATGTTTGGAATTCACCAATCAAGACAGAATATGAAATATCTTACAGATCTGTCTTGATTACATGACATTAGATATATAATGTGTACCAATGTGTTACAAATATCTGAAAATGATCAGGGACCAAAAATGTACAAGTTTCATACTTTTATGAAAAAGATTTTCCTCTCAATCCACCAGACTACATGTGTTTGTCTCCAGTCCAGAATAGGGCATTAACGACTTGTGATTTTTGGAAGTCGACTCAGTAAAAAGTTGAGTTGAAGTCGACTTTATAGTTTGATGATGTCATCACACTGTGCGTGAGCGGGGGGGACAAAACCCGAAACCCTGTGCTCAATTCCATTGAAAAAACACAGTTGGGAAAGGAGAGAATCATTCTTTCCTTGACGATAAGCAATCCTACAGTTTGAATGCTGTACACACACGTACACATGGAGCAAAACATAATGATAAAAGAATTAGGGCTGGGATGCGATTAAAATTTGTAATCTTAATTAATGACAGGCTCTCTGATTAATTAATCACAATTAATCGCATTTTAATCGCACATCGATATTTGACCTGAGAAGCGTTTTTTTTTTTCAAGTAAAACACATTTTGTTGTATGAGTGAATCAACGAGTGTCTAAATTTGGATGCGAAATCTAAATTTCGCATCCACTGGGCCAAGCAAAGCGCTCTGATCGGCTACTTCTCCCTTTGCGTTTGTTGTCTCTTCTTGGTTGGTGCATCGCTATGATCGGTATGCCCGAAACTGAAGGTTCTGTGGTGCAAAAACGAAGTGCGATTAAAATGCGTTAATCTTTTTAATCGCGTAAATTTTCTGTCATTAATTAATCGCAATTAATCAGTTAAAGTCCCAGCCTTAAAAAAAAATATATGTTTTTAGTTTTTTTGTGTTTTTTTCGACTTGACTTTCCCTGGTGAGAGTCGACTTGTGTAATGAAGTTGACTTGTTGAATGTTTTGGTTAATGCCCTAGTCCAGAACTGATAGTTCCCCCAGGAGTGCCGACTAGTGACTACTTCTCTGGGAAACACCTCCCCGAAATAAAATCAGTGTCGCTTAACTATTCAGAAGAAAACCTGAAGTCACAGGCATATCAATAGTTGGGTCTTTATCAGTACAGTCAATGCTTTCATCGCACATTGCAGAAACGAAATGAGAACATTGTATTGTTCATATTTTTATTGTATTATTAATATTTCAAAATCTTTGCCATGGACACATTTCTCCGTGTCACGCCTGCTCATCATGACATCACATGCTCCAGGACGCCCTGACGAATCAGCTGCTCACATTTCCACCGAGGCAGGAAGTGCTGTGAAAACACAAGGAGATAAAGTTGGGTTTTCAAATCCAACGGTTGATTACAAAAAACAACTTAAAGGGATATTTCACTTTAAAAAAAACCTTTGGAAATGTTATTGTCTAATCAGGCTTTTATGAACACCCTGAACAGTGTATGGGGAGAGGCCCAGGGCCTCTCCCCATACACACCCATTGTAACTTCAAACTCCATTTTAACCATGATAGATTCATTCTGGTGACTCATAATACCCTCCTAATAAGTGAGCAGGCTGTGTTTTTTCAATAACTTTTTTCATTTATTTGTGATAATTCTTTAGGCAAATGGAAAAAGATGAATACACTAAAGAATTATTAAAGATAAATGAAAAACATTATGTAAAAAACACAGCCTGCTCATGTATTCGGATGGTAGTATGAGTCACCAGAAAAATAATTGGTGTTTTTAATTAATCTATCATGGTTAAAATGGAGTTTGAAGACACATGAGTTCCGACAAGATGGCGACCGAGTAGGACGCGTTTGTTGAGCTCTGTAGAGGTGCAAAGTTTTCACATTTTTAAGCCCATTTTTTACTGCCTTTATAGTTCTTTTGAGACTTTAAACGCCAAAACACTGGTGAGTGTCTGTTTTTGCAGTTGTTTCGTGTTTCATGCCGAATACGATTAACACGAGGTCGAGGAGTACCAGGTCTCCGACCGCAAACGCTGACAACATGGCTGGCGCAATGCAGGGCGACGCTGACGCTCCGGTTACAAAGAGCATGCTGCGCGAGGTCCTCAAGGAATCACTGAAAGAGTTTATGGATGGTTTTATTCAACCCATGATGCTTGGCTTGGAGAAGAAATTACTGAAGAAGATTGATGACTTCGGAAAGGAGCTGCGTCCTGCAGTCGCCACGCTGAACACGACCGTGGCTGAACATGGGGAGGCCATTGAGAACTTTGGTTCCTCCATGGACAGTTTGCAGATGTGTATCACTGAATTGGAGAGAAGATGTGCTAATCTGGAGGAGAAGCTCGTCATAGCAGAAGACCGGAGTCGTAGGAACAACATAAGAGTGATTGGGATCTCTCCTGGGCTAGAAAAGGCTGACCCAGTGGCCTTTATCCAGTCTTTTTTGCAGAAAACATTCCCCGACGAGTTTCCCGACTCCCCCCCGGAGGTGGATCGTGCTCATCGGACCGGCAATCCACGTTCTGATAAACCAAGGGCTTTCCTGGCAAGGATCCATTTTTTCCGGGTAAAGGAACGCATACTCCAGCTCTCCAGGAAAGCAGGCCAACTGACATACAATGGCAAAAAGGTGTATATTTTCCCCGAATGGGCTGCTGAAACATCAAAGAGAAGGGCAGCTTTCGGGCCAGTAAAGGAATTCCTACGTTCCATCACCGGAAGGAGTTAAATACGGAATAAGGCACCCGAGCAAATTCTGGATAACCGTGGATGAGGCGACTTCTACTTTCAACTCACCCAAGGAAGCGCTGGCCTTTTGCAAGGATAAGTTCAAGACTCCAGGTGCTGCGGACGAGACTCTAGCTACGCAGGATGATGAGACGACAGTTACAGAGAACTAACTTTTACCAGGGACACTTTTGCTTTTGTGATCGCGTGCTTTCAAACACATTCTGCCGATGTGATATCCTTTTGCCTTTAATGGACTGTTGGTAAGCTGGCTGGGACTTTGGAGATGACTTTTACGCAGCGTCTTTCTTTCCTCACTCTCTCCTCCTCCTCCTCCCCAAAGGGTGAGTTGTTAATGTAAGCCTACTTATTGTTTTGGACTCATCATCTGAATTGACGTTGTGTTTTCAAGTGTTTCGTTTCATAATGCCTATTTTATTTGTATTGAAGAATAAGATATATTTTATTTTTTAATAAGATCTGTAAGCAGATGGGTGTTACTCGTTTAATTTAGGTTACCGCAAGGAGAGAGGATTTAGGGCTGATAAAGCTATAAGCATAATTCACTGTCTTTTTTGTTTGAATATAATGGACATTGTTCTTGTTATTATTGTATTCTTTTTCTTTGCTCTTATTGAGCGTTGTGCTGCTTACTATATAGGTCTAGAGGGTTTTATCTCTCTCTGTTAAGCTTTGTCTAACGTGTTCCGTGTCCCGGTTCCGAGCCTGCTCTCTCTCTCGTCTTCCCTCTGTGTCTCTCTATCTATCTCGGCTTTCCCTCTCTCTCTCTCTCTCTCTCTCTCTCTCTCTCTCTCTCTCTCTCTCTCTCTCTCTCTCTCTCTCTCTCTCTCTCTCTCTCTCTCTCTCTCTCTCTCTCTCTCTCTCTCTCTCTCTCTCTCTCTCTCTCTCTCTCTCTCTCTCTCTCTTTCTGTTAGGTAATGGCGGCTATGTTGGTTGTTAGTTTATGGTTCGTTTATGCCTCCTAAAACGCTACTTTCTCGGGTAGGAGGGCGAGACTGGGCTTTGGCCTTTGTATTGAGTAATGTAGCCTACTGTTTAAGGCGAAACAGATATAAATAATATGGTCTAAATTGTGAAGGCTCCGCGGTTCCAGAGACCACTCGCTCTCCCGCCCTTTCTCTATGTCTCTCTACCTATCTCTGCTTCTCCTCTCTCTCTCTCTCCCTGGCTCATTGACTCGTTCTTTTCTTTCCTTTTTTTTTTCCTAATCTTAATAGCTGGCGGATGTACGATCTCGTGGCGCGTTGGCTCTACGTGCTCGTGGATCCGCTGTCTGGGGGGGGGGGGGGGGGGGGGGGGGGTAGTTATTTACCTACTTTACTTGTTGTCTTCTAAGATGTTAATTTCTTGATGGGGGAGAGGGGAGCTCTGAATTGGGGATATTTATTTTGTAGTCGTGATTGGGTATGTTCACTGTTTGAAGTATGGTAGTTTACTGTTTAAGACGGAAACAGACTTAACTAATATGATTGACATTTATCTAAGTTTGCACTGGCCTTTTGGGCATGTACAGGGAGCTGTATATGGCGCAGTATGCATCATGTGTGCTGTGTTGTATATGGTTTCCTGATCATACATAACTGTGTTTTATGTAAATACTTATGTATACAGACTTTTCTTTTCTTTCTTTTTTTCCCCCTTCTAATTAGTAATTGTGGTTTGTATGCATGGATGCATGGGGGGGGCTGTGTGTGGCGCAGTATGCATTAACACTGTGTGTGCTTTGCTGCATATGGCCCCCCGTATGTGCTTTTAATTTCTATTTCTAACTACATATGTAAGTGCATATATGTTTTATATCATATACACTGATTTCCTTTTTTATTTATTTTTATTATTAATATTATATTAGTGCCTTGTCGTGGTGACAGCCTTATTTCCACATATCTGTCACAAGTGTTTGGTTATTTGCATTAACGTGGCTTATAGGGCTTTATCACATTCTAAGTGGGCCTAATGCTGGACTGATTATTATTATTACAGTTGTTATAGTCCCCTCTCTTTTTTTTTCCCCTTTATTCTTTTCTTTTTTCTCTCCCCCTTCTTTACTAGAAATGTTAACATACCATTCTCATTTATTTAAGTGATATGAAGTGGGGAGATTGATCATAATTTGAGCGGATGGAATGTTTGAGAGCTATTCAGCCACAAGAAGGCACTTTTTTGTTGTTGTTTTTACTTTGGTGATCTGTTATATATTTACATAACCACCAGAGGGCAATGTATGGTTACTTTTGGGCAGTTACTTGTTTGCACTCTCTGACAGAGTGAAATGAAGGTTGACTAATAGGTTGATGGGGTGGGGAACTGTTTTTGTGCACTCTGATGCTAATGGGGTTTTCCCCCTCAAGCTTCAATGTTATGTGTTTTTTTATGTTCGTTTGATGTTGCTTTTTCCTTTCTGTTCCTTTTGGGGTTGTTTTGTTTTTCTGTTGGGAAGGTTTGTTGTGAGGGACCAACTAGGAAATTCTAAAATGTTCTACTGTGCTTGCTGTGCGTATGGTTTGAACCACAATTATGACAGAATATAAATTTCTAAGTTTCAATGTAAGGGGAGCGAATATACCGCATAAGCGAACCAGCATTTTGGGGGTTTTGCGATCTAAATCAATTGACTTTGCATTTATACAGGAGTCTCATCTTTTAAAAGAGCATTCCAACCGATTGGCTAATAAACATTATCGTGTTTTAGCCTTTTCAGCTGCTTCTTCCAAAACCAAGGGAGTAGCCATATTGGCTAGACGTAACCTTAGGTTGGATTTTTTGGGTGATTGGTCTGACAGTGACGGGAGGATAGCTGTTGCTAAAATCCGCTTGGAGGGTAAAATGCTAGCACTAGTCTCTGTGTATGCTCCAAATGTTTTAGACAAAGAGTTTTACAAATTACTAACTAAAACCTTATTGGAACTGACGGATTTCAAATTCATTGTTGGTGCTGACTTCAATGCAACATGGCAACATAACCTAGATAGATCCACTGGGGTAGAAAGCAGAGAACAAGCACTAGCCTCTGCAGAACTACGTGCTTGGGCAAACTCAACTGGCTTACTCGACATCTGGCGTTTAATGAACCCAACGGTTAGAGATTTTTCTTTTCTGTCGGGTAGGCATGCTTCATTCTCTAGGATCGATTACGTTTTTGCCCCTGTTAGCTTGTTTCATAAAATTGCCAAGGTAGAGTTGCTCCCAATGTCACTCTCGGATCACAAGGCGGTGCTGTGTGTTGCTTCACTGAAACAGGTTATAGATAGAGCTCCTAGATGGCGGTTTAACACCACACTGCTGCGCGATGCGGCATTTGTAGCTCAGTTTCAAACTGGTTTGCGCGAATTTATAAATATCAATACAGGCTCAGTTGAGGATCCCAGAATTCTTTGGGATGCAATTAAAGGCTTTATCAGGAGTAATACAACCCTCTATGCGTCCACTCAGAGAAAATTAAGGTCAGCCAAACTGGTGGAATTGGAATCTCGGTTTTCTACTTTGGATAATTCTCTCCAAAATAACTTTGATGTTAGTACAGCAACCCAGAGGGAGCTAGTTAAGAAAGAAATTAACTCCATTCTCAAGCGCCGCTCAGAATTTCAAATGAAACGCACAAGGCAAAACTACTATTTTAATAGTGCAAGACCCAGTCACTTACTGGCTTTACGTCTTAGATCCAATGAGCATTTTGCTGATATTGTTAGTGTCAAATCAACAACTGGAGCCATGGTTACAGAACCCAAAGAGGTCAATGCCACGTTTCGTGCTTTTTATGATGAGCTCTACACCTCCGAGGTCATTCACGATGATGCAGTATGCAATGAATTTTTATCCAACATACAGTTACCAACCCTTAGCGAGGCGGATGCGGAAGCCTTAGATAGACCGCTCCATCTGGCGGAATTACAGGAAGCTGTGCTCGCAATGCGTAGGGGCAAGTCGCCTGGTTTGGATGGGATACCCCCTGAACTTTATGCCATCTTTTGGGAAGATCTAGGTCAGCTGATGCTAGACATGTTTCGATATGCAATTGAAAGTGGCTCTTTCTCCAGGGATGTGAATGTAGCTATTATATCATTATTGTTGAAGAAGAACAAGGATCCCACAGATTGCGCAAGCTATAGACCGCTTTCACTTTTGAATTCTGATCTAAAAGTTTTTGCTAAGGTGCTTGCGCGTCGCTTGCAGGGTTTTATGACCACCTTAGTACACTGTGATCAGACAGGTTTCATAGGAACTAGACTAGCCTCTGATAATACTAGACGACTATTGCATATCATCGATAGGGCTAAGGAGCTGAGGACCCCCGCCGCAGTGTTGTCGCTCGATGCGATGAAAGCATTTGATCGTCTGGAATGGTCTTACCTGTGGGCTGTACTAGATAAAATGGGATTTGGTGCTTCATTCATACATTTTGTTAAAGTACTTTATTCTAATCCGTCAGCCATGGTCCTAACCGGTAAGATCTGTTCGCCGCTATTCACGATTGGCAGATCTTCAAGGCAGGGTTGTCCCCTTAGTCCTCTCCTTTTCGCACTTTCACTCGAACCCTTGGCTCAGACAGTGCGTCAGTCTGCAGATATTACTCCTGTTTCGATTAACAACACACAGCATCGCATTTCCCTATATGCTGATGATATTCTACTGTTCCTTGAGAATGCACCACAGTCAATTACTCACGTCCTTCAAATTTTTGATCAGTTCAGTTCCATTTCCGGCTACAAAATTAATTGGACGAAGTCAGCCCTTCTACCTCTAAATGATCAGATGAGATCTGCTATCCTGCCGCCCATAATCCCAGTAGTAAGCCAATTCAAATATCTTGGCATAGATATTTTCCCCTCTCTTCAGGCTATTGTTAAGAACAACTATGGTGACACTCTAAATAAGATTTGTCTTGATTTAGATAGATGGTCATCTTTGCCCAACTCTCTCCAAGCTCGAGTTTCAATCATAAAGATGAATGTTCTTCCTAGGGTTAACTTTGTAAGCTCTATGCTCCCTTTGCCACCACCGCCGCAATACTGGAATAAGCTTCACTCTTCGATATCTAAGTTTGTGTGGAAAGGGAAACGCCCTCGTCTTAAACTTTCTCTATTACAACGTGCTAGAGATGATGGCGGCCTTTCATTGCCCAACTTTAAATTTTATTATTGGGCCTTCACGCTCCGCCCCCTTTTAAATTGGTTTAACCCAGCAAATAAGGTTTCTTGGAGAGAGCTTGAGGAGAGTTTAGTGCAGCCTGTTGAATTGAGAGATCTTATCTATTCAAACATAACTACACATCAATGCAAAGTTCGCTTTGGACCTATCATTTCTCATTTAGTGGCAGTATGGAGGGCAGCTGAAAAGATGTGTAAGATTGATTGTAAATGGAACTTATTTTCCCCAGTGTTCAATAATCAAAGACTTTTAATCGAGGATCGCCCCATTCGCTTTCCAAGGTGGAGGGCTAAGGGGATTCGTACATTAGGGGACTTATTTGATAGAAATGGTTTACGACCTTTTCGAGATTTGTGTGACATCTTCAATCTGCCTGGAAATACCCTTTTTTTCTACTTCCAACTGAGAACGTCCATGAGGACCTATGGGGTCCCATGGCAAGCTCCCCTTAGATTGCACCCCTTCCATGAGTTTATCTGTGATGGTAACAGAACAAGAGGTTTGGTTTCCACCCTCTATGGTTTTTTATTAGACTGTAGTTATGGGCCCCTATCTGTTGATACTGTTTGGAGGAATGATGTACCAAATTTGGACCCTGACTTTTGTTGGGACACAGTATGGTCTAACATTAGGCTATCTTCTAGAAATCCAGACCATCAACAAATTCATTTAAATTTTGTTCATCGGACTTATTTAACTCCCCGCAGACTATGTGCTATGAGGATTTTGAATAATCCCAACTGCACTCTCTGCGCCTCAAATAGTATTGGTACCTTCCTTCACATGGTTTGGGAATGCCCAAATGTGTCGTCATTCTGGAATATGGTTGCCTCAAAACTTTCAACTATTTTTAGTATCAATATCATATCTTCTCCTTCTTTATTTTTATTAAATGACGTCTCACAGTTGCAACTAAACAATATACGCAAGCGCATCTTCTTTGCTGGTGTAACGGCGGCGAAGAAGATGGTAGCTACGCGGTGGAAACCTCCTCATACGTTAACGTTTCGCCAGTGGGCCTTAACCTTTCTAGATATAGTATATTTAGAGCAGTCGATAGCAAGGTTACACGGAGCAAAAGAAGAAAACATTAATATGTGGTCGGACATTGCAGATAAGCTTAAGGCTATGATTCAAGAAATCACTATATAGTGGTAACAGCCTAGCACAGGCATGCACTATTGTACATTCCGTGTTGGTCCGGGGAAAGGGGGTGGGTGGGTTTTCTTTTCCTTTTCTTGTTTTACTATTGTTTGTGTTGTTTGTCTGTTAATTGCATTTTTCTTTTGATTATGGAAAATAAAAATATTTGATAACAAAAAAAAAATGGAGTTTGAAGTTACAATGGGTGTGTATGGGGAGAGGCCCTGTGCCTGGAGGGCCTGGTAACATTTACATCAAATATCTAAATATTGAATCAAGCTAACTAGAAACTGTTCACGGTGTTCATTAAAGCTTGATTAGACGATAAAATGACCAAAAGTTTTTTTGAAAGTGAAATATCCCTTTAAATTGGGATATAATGTTTCTTATTGTAAACCGTACGTGTAGCGTGTGGTCTGCGGCACCGACATTGATGCAAAAACTCAAATTCCCATAATCCTTCAGGAGATATAGTCATCAGGAAATGAAAACCTCTGTTGGTTTATGGATTGATTGCGTTCTTGTTTAAAACAAGCCCTCCTCTACGGACCATAGCAAAAGTACGGATGGCCACGGTTATTGTTCTTCTTTACCGGGTGAAAGAAAAAACTAAATCATCGTCCGTTCCAGGAAGTAATCTGATTACATTTGGACCTAGGAATTAATGATATAACCGACAGTAGATGTGTTAATATTCATGTTCCTTTGATGCATAACATTCATGAGTTGAGAAGACACTTAATTGTCCCAGGAAGGAAAAAAAAAAAAACAGTAGGCAGAATCGCAACGCACTCTATATCTGGGAGCAGGGGTTTTCAAAGTGGGTGACGGGGCACCCAGGGGTGCCGTGGCGGCAGTCCAGGGGTGCCGCAAGATAAGTCTATGATATATGGAATTTATTTGGACACTATTTAATATTTAGTGTCATTTTAAACTTGAAGTACAAAGTCATTTTCTGTCAGTTCTAACCAAAATGGCTATTATCTCAACGTTTTCCTCGCAACATAATCACTAATATATCGTCACTGTCAGGCAGAAACCTTGTATTTCCAAGTTTCAAATGTGTACATCTTTTGGTAAAGCAAAGCCCTGCTTCATCAGACTGTCGCAACGCCTCGCAATGCGAGGCATTGTGTGCTTGTAGATTTGCTGTTTTCACTAGTTTAGTACAGTTTTTAGATGATAAATACAAAACGAACGGTTTTGGACATACAAGGTTTCTACCCGACAACGACGATATGCTATAAATATAAGGTGCTGGGAGTGAAAATTATAATGTAGGGGTGCCTCGGATTAAAAATAATATTTATGGGGTGCCCTGAGACAAAAAAGTTTGGGAACCTCTGATCTATAGGATGCATGATGGATTTAAGTTCTCAATTGCGTTGGATTCCATAGTCGCCAGCACGTCTTCGATGGAAGCATGTCATGCAACAACAACAGACTATCTACAAGCTTACAACACTTGTAGATGGCCTGTTTTAGGTTAGACCTGAGGCCGGACTTTCAAGACTTTCAGTCAGACTTGCACAAATCACATTTTTCCAGAGATTTTATTTTGCTTTAATCCATGAGGATATCAAAACCAAACTCATCAGAATGATCAGATTAAACTTTACCTGGCTGTTTTTCTTCAGCAGAATAATGGTTCCATCGTCTATTTCAAACTCGCCGTGGTCCTTTAAACACCTCACCTGTGGACGACATGAATTTTATTAAAACTTTTTTTTTTCCTTTTTTTTTTTTAACACAAATGTTTTGTCCGTGAAAACCAAGTTAAAGCTCTGTATTGTGACAGTATAATTCCTTGCTGCTATAGATGGTTTGTTGAGTAACAGGGACCTCCTCTCTGGTTCTTTATAAGTAGCCATTCATCAGCTTCAATTGAGTGTTCCAGTTCCAATTTTGACAATAAAAACAAAAAGACCCTATTCTATACTATTAGTTGGTGCGTTTCCGATACCTCTGTGACCGTGGAGAGCAACGTTCTGTTTCTCAGTGGTTTTATCATCTATGAAGGTAAAATAACAAATTGAGCTCCCATGGCCCTCCCAAAATCGTAGCAAAATGTGTGAGAGCCGCTGAAAGTGTGTGTCTCATCCACTTACTATACTACTAATACTAACTAAATACTTACTATACTACTTACTAAATACCCCCAAAAGTCTGCTTTAAGTATCATGTGAGGGGTCTAACTAGGGGTTTTTAATGATTCTGAATCCATTGCAAGCATTTGTTTTGCAAAAAAAAAGAAAAAAAAAAGAAAACATTCCTTGGGCTAAAACGGCCCGACAAAACTATGGTTTAGTGATGAGTCATCACTTTTCACAGTTTCGTGGGGTCCGTTTTTAGCCCAAGGAATTTTTTTCCTGCAAAACAAATGCTTGCAATGGATTCAGAATCATTAAAAACCCCTAGTTTGACCCCTCACATGATACTTAAAGCAGATTTTTTGGGGTATTTTTTCCTTTATAGTATAGTGTAGACTAGAGTAAGTGAATGAGAAAAAAACTTTCAGCGGCTCTCACAAATTGTGCTGCCATTTTTGTACTTTAACCTTCATAGATGACAAAAACCACTGAGAAATGGAACTTAGCTCTCCACAGTCACAGAAGTATCGGAAATGCACCAACTATATAGATATAGAATATAAAGCTAGTGTAACGCCATCAATCGCTGTTTAGATTTATTTACATGCTTTAGAACAGTGGTTCTCAATGTGGGGAGAGGGAACCCCCAGGGGTCCTTGGGGGGGTTCCAGGGGGTCCATGGGTAAAAGTATTGATAGCTAGGCCTAGGAGCCTAATGGACCTGTACCGTTCTCTAACTCCAAGCGTTACTCCAATTCAACTTGTGGGTCTATTTGGATCAGTTAAATTAACACTAAGGATTGTACAGTGCAAATTGGAGTCCCATAGATTTAAAGACATATTAAATGGAGGTCCATGGCCTAATGCATATCAAATGAGGGTGAGAACCGCTTTAGAGGGTGACTTTTATAATGGCACACTTTAACCTGTTGTTACTAGATGTGGTCACTAGATGGCCACATAGGACCTTTATAGTGGTAGAGTCATTCCCATTGTCATACAGTACATCTTATGCATGTTGTATATTAGCTTCAGTTATTTGATATGTTTTTAAACCTTGACCACAATGATAAATGTAATTTTGATAGCATGTCATTTATACAGATGCTAGGTCCATTGTTTACCTGGTATCCTATTCTCTTGAGGCACTGCATTGTCTCACTATGTATGTGATTATTTACCTTGCTTGTTATGCAAGTCGCTCTGGCTAAAAGCGCCTGCTAAATGTCGACATTGTAAAACTATCACTGTCAGTATTTTCAGTCAAACTCAGTGTCCATTTAACTAGTTAACTGGTTAATATCTAGTGTAATTTGGAGTACCACTTCTCACCTCGATGTAGAGACTCTTTGGAGGCTTCATGTCCTGGGTGATGTCCAGGCCTTCCTCTCCCCCTACGGACCTCATGAACCCGGCCAGGGACTTCTTATACTGGTTGAACCACTCCAGCTTAAAGAAAACAACATTATGTTTATTTAAATTAAGTGTTAAATAGGTTTACACTCCCATAGTAATCATTGTCTTCAATGTATGTTTTTCTGTTTTTCAAGGACCTCTTCGCTGAGAGATGAAGCAGGGACAATAGGCTATATTGTATAACATTGTGTTGCAGATTTAACCTTTTCATAGATCGTTATTTTAGATTCCCATTAGTGACTGTCTCAGCACTCAGCAGTGACTATTCTTCCTGGGGTCAAAAAGTGCAATTAAAAAAATAAATAACAACATAGATAGCTTCATAGACTTGTTTGATAGCACTATCAGTGTTGTGTAAATTAATGTTTTTTTTGTTTTGTTTTTTGTTTACACATTATATTTTCTATTAAAATGCAGGATTCATGTTCAAGTGTTTTCAGACATTTAGCCACTTTAAAACCACAATACTAAGTAAAACAATACTAGTAAACCAGACAGTTTGCTCTTTACTTGGTCTTCTCTTTTTTCCTTCTACACCAAACCTCTCTGCCGAAAATAGATGATCTACGTCGAGGTGTTGAGAGCTTGTAGATCGTCTATTTTCAGCTAATGGTCCCTTCAGAATAGGGATGCTGGGGTTCAAGTGGTTAATGTTGGAACATTTTTTAGAACCTCTGCGGAGCCAACACATTAATTACACTCCGCTAGGGTCCTCCAAAAATCTAATGACAAATGGGGACAAAACTATTTCCAGGTTAAGCTGGAGGCCCGAGTGTGAGTGAGCCGAATGAGCAGAGATTTGGGGTATTGGAATTTGGCTACTGAGGAGGACTCACCTCCTCAGGAGGAGGTAGCAAAGGAGACGTGGACTAGACTCACTTCCTCAGTAGGAGGTAGGAAAGGAGACGTGGACTGGACTCACCTCCCCGGTAGGGTTCCCACACATTTTTACCAATTAATTTCCAAAACTTTTCCAGAATATTTAACCGAATTTCCAGGACTATATAACAATAATTCAGCTCAATAACAGGTCGCTTACTCCTATGCGCAATGCCCAAAGACAGGTAGTGTATGCCAGTAGTTCTCAACCTTTTCAGGCTGTGACCCCCGAAATAATCATGTTTTAACTGGGGACCCCCACCCTGACGAGCACTAAGAGTTGAGGAATTTTCTATAACACGGTTCTATTGTGAAAATAGCAGATCTACATGCTCACAACGCCTCACGTTGCGAGGCGTTGTGAGCATGTAGATCTGATATTTTCACAATTTCTGCCTCTAATATTTGACAATTTGGCCCATGTTTAATTTGTCATTTCAGAGGTGTTAACAAAATCAATAACCAAAGACAATGCATAGATATTTTTTTCCAGGACCTTCCAGGACCCTTGTTAAATTCCAAAACTTTTCCAGTACTGGAAAAATATTTTTCTAATTTCAAAATATTTCCAGGAATTTCATGACAGTTGGAACCCTGTATAGTAGCAAAGGATATGTGGACTGGACTCACCTCCCCAGTAGGAGGTAGCAAAGGAGACGTGGACTGGACTCACCTCCTCAGTAGGAGGTAGGAAAGGGGAAGTGGACTGGACTCACCTCCCCAGTAGGAGGTAGCAAAGGAGACGAGGACATGGACTCACCTCCTCAGCACACATGTGGAAGCGGATGTTAGGAGGCAGGACGCTGCCGTACTCCCACCTCAGCGCTCGGATACGCAGCAGCCTGTCATACCTGGAATACATCATAACATACATTATACATGCATAGTGTATATTCCAAACTAAACAATGATACACCCAGCAGTCTGTCATACCTGGAATACATCATAACATACAATATACCAGGGGTTTTCAAACCTTTCTGACTCACGGCACCCCTGGACTGGCATCACGGCACTCTAGGGTACCATGGCACCCACTTTGGGAAACCCTGCATTATACATACAGTACATACATAGTGTACATCCCAAACTAAACACTGATGCCTGTCTGTGATACGATACCTGGAAGACCAACTAAATCACTGGCTCATAATGGCTCTTTTCCGTTACAACAAAAAAGGTAAATGCTAAATGGGGCATTTCTATAGTGCCTTTATCCAAGGCGATTTACAGAGATTGTGCATTACATTCACCAATTCACCCACACATTCATACACCGATGGCGGAGGACACCGTGCAAGGCACCAATGTGCTCACCGGGAGCAACTAGGGGTTCAGAGTCTTGCTCAAGGACTCTTCCACACTAACTCTGGGGGAGCCCAGGATCCAACTGGGAACCTTTCGGGAACCCTCTGTGTTCTAATGACGGTTTCTCTACCCCCGAGCCACTGAACCGCCCCCAAGTGAACCGTGTCGCGTAACAGGTTCTGGATGGGTTTCTATACTCTACACCAGTGTTTCTCAAACTTTTACATTTCAAGGTCTTCCCTCAACTCTGACAGTATACAAATGGAACCAAATGGACCCATAAGGGTCCATTTGTATACTGTTAGAGTTACAGACTTGTATGGGTCAATTTAGACCCCCTCTAAAGGAACCCACAGAGTCCCTGAATCCGCTTTGAGAAACACTGCTCTACATTGACGGCAGTGGTTCTCAACCTTTTCAGGCCCTGACCCCCCAAAAAAGAATCATATTTGGACTGGGGACCCCCCCACCCTGACAAGCACTTGGAACACTTGGAACCTCATCTAATAGTTTCCTAATACAGTTGTTTTTTGTCTCCACCAGCCGAAGGCTGAGGGAGAGTATGTTTTCCCCTCCGTCCGTCCGTCCGTCCGTCCGTCCGTCCGTCCGTCCGTGCGTCCGTGTGTGCGTCCGTGCGTCCTCGCAGTTTGTGAACAGCTAATCTCAGTCACCGTTGGCCCGATCGCTGCCAAACTGAGCACACACACTCCCTGGATGCCAATCTAGAACCTCTGCCCCACATTTTTCAAATCAGCCTCATGGTGGCGCTATAACAGGCCGATTTGTGTGGCCTGGTTGTTACCAGCTAATCTCCGGCGCCGTTGGCCCGATCGCTGCCAAACTGAGCACACACACTCCCTGGATGCTAATTCAGAACCTCTGCCCCACATTTTTTAAATCAGCCTCATGGTGGCGCTATAACAGGCCGATTTGTGTGGCCTGGTGGAGACCTGTGCTCGGAAGAGCACTGCTTCTAGTTTATTCTGTTTCTGTAAAGCAACATACGACATCCATACATACAGGTAAGCCGTGAGACAGCGTTGGTTCCTCAGTAGACAGCAGTGACGGAACTTAATGGTCGGAATGAGTTCAGCTCTGCCTTCTGATTTAGCCTCGTTGCTATGAGAGACAGAGACACAGAGACACACACAATTAGGGTGGGCGATATGGAAAAATACAATATCACAATATTTTTCCAAGCGGTATCACGATACACAATCTCATCACGATTCCTTTTTATGTTGGTTTTTATGGTTATTTTTCAAGTTACTTAACAGTACAACCACCTACAAGGTAACAGAAAATAAAAGAAAAAGGAGTAACAGACCATTTAGACCAGTGGTCCTCGAAATGGGGTCCAGGGACTCTCTGGGTTCCTTTTGGGAGGTCTATATTGACCCTTAAAAGTATGTAACTCTGACAGTATACAAATGAAACCAAATGGACCCGTAATTAATTTGTATACTGTACAGAGTTAAGGGGAGACCTTGACATCGTAAAGTTTGAGAACAACTGATTTAGACCAAAGTGCAGGTTTAAATGAATTCTGCAATGAATCTCTGTATTAACAATTCAACAGGATTATTTTACAAGGCTCCCTCATTGTATCATGATACATACGATATCTCTGAAAAGGCATATCGTGGAGACATTGTATCGTCTTAACGATATTTATCACCATATCACCCACCCCTCCACACAATGTCATTTTTAAAGTATGTTCGAGAGAGCGATAGGTGCGTGTCTGTGTGTGTGTGCGCGTGTTGTGTGCACTCACACATCAGTTTGGTTCTGTTCATACAAGGCCTTCATCTCCTCCAGAACTTGACGGATTCCATCTTCCTGTTAAGAGCAGAGGTCTGACGTTAGTTCTCAATCAATCAATCAACTTTATTGTCACAACACAATAACAGGTGACAGTGAGGTGAAACTCTTTGTTTCTGCAGGCTTCCCCGTTTGCAGCTCAAGGAGCAAAAGAAAGAATTAGCCGTAAAGAAACAAAAACAAGACCGCACACAAAGCCTGAGAAAGTACCATGTTAAAAATCATTATCTACCCTGAACAAGGCAGTTAGTTGCACTGCCGAGATGTCGGTTTATTGTTACTCTGTGTCCTACAATAAAACTTTTGTCACTTTGGCTACGTTGTGTGCGACATCTCCTTGAAAAATCAGTATCTTGTCATTAAAAGGAGGTCCTAAATCACATGTGGTGCATTCAATATAGTGCATGTCAGTGTCATGTTTTTTTTTTTTTTTTTAGTCCCAATGGAAGTCCTAAAATGCATTAAATGTGCATCAGTATAGTGCAAATCAGTTAGGCACAGGCAGCCAGGCTTAGGTTTTGTCCAGCAGCCTGGCAGTTGCTAGAAACACAGTCACTTGTTATGCTTGTGATACTCCCTCCCGGTATCACTTGACAGGTTGATCTATCTAGGGACACACCCCATCTACACACTGGCCTCTGGGGGACTTAGGTCACTGTCAAGTTTGTTTTGTGTTGCAAATTGGTTTTAATCATTGGAAAACAGACGGTTGTTTTCCCTGTTGCTTGTGAGAGGAGCTAGATGGAAATAACTAAAATCCTGGACATGTTTGGTTCTTCTGATCCTCCAAACGCATTCATCGTCTGATTGGATGGTTATTTGCTTCTAAACTAAACTTAACTAAATTAAAGTAAACTCCATGTAGACAATCAATCCAAATCCATATTGATTCATGGAGGGGAGCAACAGTAAAAAAAAAAAAAAAAAAAAAAAAAAAAAGAAACTTGCTTGCAGTGTTGCACAGTAGAATTATTATATTCCCAACTTCTGTTCCTAGTAACATAATGTAAGCCACATCTCTGCCTGATGGGACCAGTTCTAGGAGTTTTAATAGAACAAATCATTATGACCACAAATCTGTCTAGATAACTCCTGCAAGTAATAAAGTTAATGGATAATACAGCTGTATTATTCATTATATGCACTGCATACTGTGTTCAGTCTGTCAGTCATTCAATGTTATGTCATGAGTTAAAGAAAAGGATCTCAATGTAGGCTAAATAAGCCACAAGGATCACCTGAGTTTCCTTTTAGTTGACCTTATACCAGTGAAATGTAGGCCTACTGTCATGAAATTGTATGCAAACGTCTAATAACTACTTCAATCCATCAAACACACTTTATTTCTGGAAGAACAGGACACTTAGGCTATGATTGTTATTATATATCATGTTGATCTAAAAATTCAGGTTGACAAACTAGAAAACTGATGTTCTTGACACTTTAGGATATCCATAGACATTCTAACCAGAAATGTAACTCTCTACATCTTTGTTTTGCAAACATTCTGATTTAGAGATTGCTTCACTGCGACAGTGTTTCACTGACATGATAGTAGGATAATAGGGGCACCCGGATAATAGACCTTACATTGAATTACTGATCATTAAGAATGGATAAGGAAAACTTACACTACAATGATTCCTTGGCTGATAACAAACATGATCACTTACATTGAAGGCAGGCAGCTGTCCGTCACCCATCCGATGAAGTTCCCTGATCAGTTCGATTGATTTCTCACAAAACATCCTGACTGAAGTGAAGGTTTAAACTAAGTTACTTTAATGTGTAGTTACACGCTGTCCTCTTCTGTTTAAAAACCTGTTTATCTTTATAAACACAGTTATTGAGGAACCATGGGCTTTTCGCGGCAAAAAACTCGCTCCTGAAGCCTTGTTATGATCACGTGACTGTGTGAGTTACACCGGAATTTGTGACCCATCGGAATGTGAGACTGCTGTTCCTTATTGCTGTAAAATGACATTGATGTGCAAACTCTACAAATATGGCTTGAAGAGAAATTAGATATTTAACTAATGACAACAGCAGATCTACCGCGTTGTGAGCTTGTAGATTGGCTATTTTCACTACTTCTTAAACATTTGTTTTCTAATTTATGGAACTTCTACGACTTTCTTTTATTTAGTCATTGCATTACTTAGGGAAAAAAATCATTGCATTTTATTGTTTATTGTTTGTAACGACATGTTTTGCTTTTTTGGGGAATGATTTTTGAAATAATAATTCAAAACAAAATGTAGGAAACAAATAAAATCCCTGGCCTCTGGAGACATCATTCTATAGGTTGTGGGTTTCGGTGTATCGCAGGAAACTACGGATGCTGACGAGTGTCAAGTCTGTCAACCAGCTCTCGAAGTCTGACACAAGTCCACTGTCAGAGGCAGTTGTTGTGCTTTCAACAGCACTCCACTACTTTATCACGTTTTATGACGACAATGTCGTGCCGACCAGCTAATAGCTCACATGCCAAGGTAATTCATGAGCTTTTGAGTCATATGGAATGAAAGTGGACTCTAGGTTTCTGTCTCTTTGTAGAGACAGACTATACTGTGTTTATTTTAGCAGCAGAAAGTTGTCAGACAGGTTCTCTATTGACGCAAGCAACCTAGAACGTAAATGTATGTGTATCGTTGACATTGTAGCTTTGTAAAAATAAATACATGCTAGTTGTAAATGTACTGTAAAACCTGGAGTTTAAAATGGTTCATTTCATAATACAGTGGTTTTATTATTTAGTTTAAACTTTTGTGATATAAGATAAAGTGAGGCGCTAAACTAAACAACCAAGACTTCCGTTGGTGGACTTCAGAATAAAACCCGTGCTTGTTAGGAATGTTTTGTGAACATTCAGTAAAAGACAGATGCTTTTATATCCTTAATAATTGGTATTTACATTTACATAATCCTATATTTAGTTCAAATGAACCCTACAGAATACAAAAGATGTACAAGCTGCATATGCTCCAAAAACAGGCAGCTTGTAGATTTTTTTGTATTTTTAATTTTTCCCTGTCGAGCTTTGCGGCTCGCCTCCGGTTGGCCGAGGCGAACAGCCAATGAGCGTCGCTGTTGACGTGATCAGCTGGTCTCTGCAGATCAGATGCAGTCACACACACAAACACACACACATACATAACCTGACAAACACACATACATACACTCAGTGTGGTAACAATGTAACTACATAACAACACTGGAACAGCACACATACGATCACCACTACCTGAACCACCGGCAACAACATCAAACCGAACCAATCGCCCTGGACACCAAAAAGAAGAGGCTATTTTATTTTTTTAATTTTATTTTTTAGGGGGTTTCGCTTTTCCCCCCCATATTTTTTTAGTTTCTCACCCCTCTCATTTCACTGTACCGCTGTTCCCATCTGCACTTTGCAGTGATGCGACAGCGGACCATCGCGGACCACCACCACCACCACCCCGATGAGCTGAACTGCTGTCAACACGTCAGGCAGGGACTCGAACCTCCTCGACCGGGTGGGTCCGAGTTGTTGTTGAGCCCCCCGAAGACTGCTGCTGCTGCTGCTGCTGCTGGGACGAGCACGGGACTGGGAGCCCCCCTGCTCCACGACGAGAAGATGGGCAGACCCTTCAGAAGGTAAACATAAGAGATCTGTGTCCCTGCATGGCAAGACTTGGCCTTGTCCCATGGCAACATTTTGGGGTTTGTTGTTTTTATACATCGGTTTGATTGATTGATTGATTGATTGATTGATTGAAGAATTTATTAGAAGTTTGCAATAGAAAAAAGTACAGTTTCATCACTTTCATGACAGTACAAATCACTGGTACAAGGTCAACTAAAAGGATACCCTAGAAAGCCGAGGCTTATTTCCACAGGAACCACACAGTATCTCATATAACATTGAAAGACAGACGGATAGAACATAGTACTTTATCTAGGATAATATCATTTTCAAGAGCAAATGGAAAAAGTAGTCAAATAATTGACTTACGTAAAAGTATCAATACTGCAACGTAGAGATATTCTGTTACAAGCAAACGTCTGGTATTCAAAATGTACTTGAGTAAAAGTACACAACTTCGCGACGCATTGTGAGCTGAGCTTGTAGATCAGCTATTTTCAAATGGCCAAAATGTACACCTATATAGGGCTAATGTAAGTTTTGTAATAATAATCAAAATCTAAAAGTAACTAGTATCTAAGGGTTTCAAATGATTGTAGTGGAGTAAAAGTACAATATTTCCCTCTTGAAATTTTGTGGAGTAGTAGAAAACGTACTGAAAATTGGAAATACTCTAGTAAAGTAAAAATACATCAGAATTGTACTTAAAAAAACATACTTAAGTAAATGTACTTAGTTACTTTACACCACTGGTTTTATATAACATTATAATGCTTTGATGACCCAGTTCCTGAATGTCAGTCTCAAGGTTTTCTTCAGAGTATGTAGGCCGATTACAGTACATTGATTTACTATGATGCTATGACATATCAGGAGTTCACTAGTGCCAGTGGTTCTAAACTTTGTTTATTTTCAAGGACCCCCCTTTACTCTCTGAGAGTGTACACATGGATTTCTATACACTATCAGAGTTACAGACCTGTACTGGTCATTACTTCTGGTAATATTAGTGTCCACTAATTTGCATGTCCATGGCAAATGTTTTATTTGGACAACAATGTCCACCTCAAGCCAGCATGGCGATGACCCTATTTATCTACCACAGGAGTCTTCAACAGGGGGTCCGGGACCCCTAGGGGGCCCTCAGAGTTACTGCAGGGGGTCCTCCAAATCTTTGTGTGACTTTTTCTCAGCATTGTGAGCTTGTAGATCGGCTATTTTCGGCAAAGACTTTTGGTGTAGAGTGGAAAAGAGCAGAGTCAGCAGACTAAGTACAGAGTGAAAGGTCAAGTTTATTAACTGCAGAAACTTTAAGATACTCTATTGGAGCTGGAATTACCGTGGCTGCTGGCACCAGACTTGCCCTCCAATGGCTCCTCGTCAAAGGATTTAAGTATTGACGGTTCAAGTGGTTTAATATCTGAAAACACAAATTGACATGAATCGGTCACACAAAAAGATACAATGTCAACTGATTGTACTGTGCAATTGTTTGTGTTATAACCACTTGAACCTCAGGCAGCATCCGTATTCTGGGAGGGGGAACATTAGCCTAAAAATAGCTGATCTACAAACTCATAGATTGGCTTTTTTTTTGCTTTTGCAAAGAGACTTGGTGTAGACTGAAAAAGTGGTCAGACTCAGGTCCAGTTTACTAACCTCGCGTCACCAGGCTTTCTCGTTGACGCGATTTACAACGGGCAGTTTGATCTGGACTAGGCGTAAACCACAAGCAGAAGAAGCGGTGTTGCTTTGTTTTGGTTCCCCAATCCCTATTAAAATGCTTGGGTAGCCTATAGTGTAGTCTTGCCAGTCGCTACGAGTTGGTCTAAAAGATGCATATACCAAACAACATTTCCGATTTCTCTTTTGGGTCACAGGCTAAACAGTTTGGGAACCACTGTAATAAGGGACACATCTTTTAGTTTCCAATCAACCCGTTAAGAACTGAAGCCAAAAAATACAAACAAAAAACGAATGCCTTCTAAATCAGCAGTTCTCACACTCACAAATAAATAAATTGCAGATGTCCGTGACGTGCTGCAAGCTTGTATATATGCTATTTCTCAATAGCCAATGCGATTCTTTTTAAAATCTAAAATTACACAGAATGATATGCTTTGCCGGTTTTAATCTGGGTCAAGGAACAAACCGTGTCCCCTTCATCGGTTCAATGAAGGACACAGTGTCCAAACAAGGGACAATTCCTTTACTTAAAGGAACGGTTGGTTGGCAACACTAGTAGCCTGTCCAGACCATAATAATCCCATTAGTGTCATTAGGTGTGCTGACCCACTGGGTCTGGTTGCTTAACACTCAGGGCCTGGAATTAGGTCTGCCTTAAATCCACACGGCAGGCAGTAAAACCCTCAGTCTTAATTTAACTCTTATTACGGTCCATTTGGTTCCATTTGGTACCCTCTCAGCGTTTCTGTGAATTAACACTTAAGCCTGCTAATGGATTTATGCTAAGTAGAAATGGAATGAAGTTCTTGACCTCTCATAAAACCTCTGTTGTGAGTGAAACAGAGTTGCACTTTGTACTTTTGTTGGACAGTTTTCTTTTCTCCCCCATCTACTTACACCTGAATCGCTTCGCCCCCCAAAATAGCAGATCTACAAGCTCACAACAGTGTAGATCTGCTACTGCAGGGATCTTCAACAGGGCGTCCGGGACCCCTAGGGGGTCCTCAGAGTTACTACAGGGGAAACGTCAAATCTCTTTGTGTGATAGAAACCTTTTTTTCTCCTTTTTTTATATAAACCACTTGAACCCTAACGTCCATATTCTGAGAACTTTAGCCGAAGAGAGCAGATCTACAAGCTTGCAACGCCTCGCGCTGCGAGGCGTTGTATGCTTGTAGATTGTCTCAGGGTTCAAGTTGTTAATACTATCTAAATGGAACAAATAAACCAAAAAAGAACAACAGAAAATGTAATTCTCAAGTACAAATGGAACCAAATGAACCCGTACGGGTCCAAATGCATGTGTACACTCTCATAGATACTTTAAAAGTAAGTACATAAATACAATAGGCAGAGCAGAATATATTGGAACAATATCGGTCCACCTTTGTCCGATTTGGGGGGTGGCATTTCTGCCTTTTAATGCTGGGTTTTGATGTGAATATGTCTGAGTTGTAACTGTAAGGTCCTTTAGTTGTCATGATACTCTAAAAGTTAAATATTCAATTCCCATGGCTGTGTTGTGTTTTGATCATTTCGTTTTTTACATTATCATAATAACAATGCCATTGAGCTAGTATTGAGAAATACTGTGTTAATTTAACTAGTGTTGATTTCGTCGACTAAAAATATGACGAAAAATGTTTGTCGACTGTGTTTTTTTTCACTGACGAAAACTAAATAAAAACTAAGCTGTGGTGACTAAAACTAAGACTAAATATATTGACAATTTCGTCAACAAAATAAAAACTAGACTAAAACGTTAGGGAGGGACTAGTGGAGAAGAGAGTCATTTTATGTTTGGTTGCTCTCAGGTGTTGCATGCTGAAAATAGCCGATCTACAAGCTCACAACGGGTCGCGCTGCGACGCGTTGTGAGCTTGTAGATCTGCTATTGTCAGCACACAACCAAGTGTAAAATCTGTCATTACGATGCCATCAAGGCCTGCCAAAATACATTTTTAGTCTAAAATTAGACTAAAACGAATACTTTTCAGGTGACTAAATCATGACTAAAACTAAATGACATTTTATTCAAAAGACTATGGCTAAAACAAAATCAAAATTTGCTGTCAAAAACAACACTGATTTGGACCCCTGGTGTTCCCCGAAACTCAGACATTGAGAGGCAGTGACTTTGAACACACTTCTCTTAAACTTGAACAACCAGCCTGGTAGAGCCATGAGGTCCATGAGGCTTTATTAATCCTTTATTCATGTTGTGATGAAAGCTAGCAGACCCGCTTTGTGTGTGCACACGCACGTGTGTGTACTGTGTATGTGTGCGTGTGTGCGTGCCAGTGGTTGCACTGGTCAAACTGGCATGCAAAGCGAGTTACAGTATCGCTCCAGTTATGAGGAGAGTGTGGGCTGTGTGTTAATATATGTCACACATAAAGCCTAAACAACAATGAGTTTAGAATGTACAGTAAGGTGTCATTTCAAAGACATGTCAGGAATGGGAGGGGCGATCTTTCTGTGTCTTTCGGTTCTCATGTCGGGGCCCCTACTGGAGTCGAGTGCTACTTCTAGGTTTGGTGATTGTATATTTAGAACTCAGGAGGCCCAGTACAAGGTCCCTTCTTCTGTCTTGAACGCTATATTGTACAGTAGATGTAGTTGGAGCAAGGACCTTATTGTTGGATAGGAATTTAATTTCAAATGTTTGTTTTCAACTGAGTCAATTCAAGACGTTTAAGTGTGATTCAGGAGTCCCGGGTTTGGTGTTGGCTAGACCACACTCTCACATCCCATCGCAATTTAGGCTAGTTTCAGTTAGAAACTAGCAGTGAGTTTCCTATGCTAGTGTCAAGTTTAGTTTGACTCTTTATCTGACTCTTTATCGATTAACAACTTGAGCCCTATTGTGAACATCCACAAGTTTACAACCAATGAATCGCATCATCACTAAACATTGTGAACTTGCAGCTCTGCTATTTTTCCAAAACCATTTGCCTATTAATCATTTTACACTAATACTTAAGAACATGTCTTAGACAGCAGGCATATTAATAGCGTTTCTGTATGCAGTCGATTTCTGATCAAAAACAGCAATTCAAGATAAAAGAAAATCGTTTTGGTTTAGTTTTTATTAGTTTCAGTTTGATTAATTTCAACACTGCTGTCTAACCCAACAACACTTTGTTAAGGCATTTGAACACATGCTTGTTTTGATCCCACAGTGGAAATCAATTTGCCAGGCAGCACAGAAGTATTAACCATGGATACAGATACAGCCTGAGAGTTGCAACAAGATACTAATAGTAATGCTAAAAGATGCAAATAGATGCAGTATCGGTATCAACAAAAAAACACACCAGTGATAAAAAATAGAGTATCATTAGACGATTAGAGTATTGTCATGTAAATAGACATTAGCACTGCAATGACTGCATTGAATCCCATTTAGAGCAACAACGAGAGTCTTTTTTTCCACACACCCAGTTTCAGTTTTTAGTTTGACCAACTGAAACTGGGTGGGAAGGCATCCTTGTAACTTTAGATTTTAGCGTCAGCTATCGACAAATGGCAGGTATACAAGCTTGCAGCTTGTGCATCCAATATCTTTTTTTTGTGTGTTGAAAGAGAGCTATACCGATTTAGAAGGCATTTGTAGAATCAACACATCTGTGTCACATAACTACTTTAGCCATTGATTTGGCTATTCAAAAATAGCAGATATACAAGCCATGAGCTTGTAGATCTGCTATTTTTTTAAACGTGAAAATGTGTGCAAATCTTTGAATATATATTCCTTTAAAGCGAACAAATCTTTTACTAAAATCTTTGCTTCTGGGGGGTACCTGGAACTAATTATTTTGAGATGGGCGTACTAGGGGTCCTTGACATGAAAAACCTTGAGCGCCACAGATAAAGAAACATGCGGTTTTTCAGAAAACCACTTGGATTTAGACATTTTTCAGGTAATGTATTAGGGGTTTTGAAAGAATAAAAAATACAAATCCACTTTATTGTCACAGTGCAGGTTTACAGGGGTAAAGAAAAGTGTGTGACATGAGTGCGTTTTCGTGCCATCATTAGTGTTTCAGAACGGGAGAAGATGAAAAATGAGGACGGGGTGGGGGGGGGGGGTGGGGGAGATGTTTTGCACTTAGATGAGTTTAGTCCCATTTGACTGCTGAGGAGACAACTGTGGAAGGTTGTCAAGGACAGCCTGGGGAGGTGTGTGCGACTGTGTGTGCGCGTGTGTGATCTCATTATTTCACGGTCACAGCAAGGGCTGTCACAATTATTACATAATCGTCTAATCGCAATTATCTGACATAAATGCAATTATTTTGTGATAATCGTCATAATCGTTTCCATGTTGAAAAAGGTTTTTATATATTTTTTTTAAGTAAAAAATTGTGGATATAGCCGATCTACAAGCTCGCGACGCGTTGTGAGCTTGTAGATCGGCTATTTCCACTATCAATGTTCTTTTTTAAGTATAAAGTTATGTGTCGTAGCTGCCATGTGCAACTTCAAAGCCTACAAGCCAAACAGAAATGTAATTGTCAACGACAAAAGCACGATTAAATCGTTAATCGCAATTATTTGAGAGACAATTAATCTTCATGTAAAATGTCATAATCGTGACAGCCCTAATCACAGCAGGCTGACAGCTCAGCACTCGGGGTCAGATGGTAACAGTTCACTACGGTCAGGAGGTCAGGGGGTCAGGAGGTCAGGCTCACAACGCCTCGCCCTGTGAGGCGTTGTGAGCTTGTAGATCGGCTATTTTCGGCAAAGAGATTTGGTGTAGAGTGGGGAAAAGAGCAGACTAAGTACAGAGTGAAAGGTCAAGTTTATTGCGACCGTAGGTCGCACTTACTACAGAAAGCTCCACCAGGTGTCCGTGCGTCAGTCCGTCACACGTCAGACGTCACACTTTTGCCCTGCTCATATCTCCGCAACCGTTGCCCCGATCCATGCCAGATTTTGCACACACACTCCTTACCTGCCAAACTACAACCTCCAAGGACCCCCGGAGTTCCAGGGACCCCCAGGTCCCTGGGGGACCCCCAGGTGTAAAAAAAATACCAAATGTGCAAAAATGACCAAATGACCACCCCCACGGGGCTGCTCACGGGGAATTCCCGGGGACCACCCACTCCTGCTACTCCAGAACGGATGCAAAAGTGGTGGCGCCCCCAGTGGAGGACCCCCTCCACTGCAGCTCACATAAAATGCCCTAACTCGGCCTAGGAGCGTCCGGGAGAGCCGGGGCCGGTACCTATTCGTCCGCCAAGGCAACGCGGAGACCCCACCCCTCATTTCTCACATGGCCCTCTTCTAGCGAGACCCACGGTCGCTTATCTCCCGATTAGGGAGTCTTACTGGTTAGGTAATGACGGCTCAAGTGGTTAAATATCTGAAAACACAAATTGACATGAATCCAGAATACACTGATGATTGTGCTGTCAAACAATGAAACTATATGAAATCTATGAAAAGGTTGTGGGGGTCCCTACTTCATTTCTCTCTCAACTAAGGGGTCCTTGGCCTGAAAACGTTGAAGACCCCTGAGATAGACAGTTTCAGCAGCGCGGTCACATTTATTTATGGTCAATTAACAGCGTTCTGTTTGTACCAGTATTCTGTAACAGCTTGTCAACACGACACATGCCGGCACTACAATGAGTGTCTGAACACACACACACACACAGTGTGTTTGTCTGAACACTTCTACACAAAGCTACTAAAAAATGAGCGACTCTGTGCTGTGGGCTTATACGATAGAATGTCAGGGGTTATATTGGGTTACGGTTCAGGTTCACGGACAGGCACGCTCACCTTGCTCACACACACACACACACACACACACACACACACACACACACACACACACTCACACACACACTAGGGATGGGACAATATGAAAATTCCATGTCACGATTATTGTGACCAAATAGTAAGCGATTTACGATATTATCGCGATGATCAAAATATCCCCAACATCCCTTGTTCTCAGGCGGAATGTTTGCCAAAAATAGCTGATCTACAAGCTCACAACGCGTTGCAACGTAACGCGATGTGAGCTTGTAGATCTGTTAATTTTGGCAAAGAGATTCGGTAGAGTCTGCATGACGGAGGACAATTTCACGATCTCCATGATCTCCGCGATTAGCCTAGTAAACGACCAACTTCCGTTATCCAGGAGGATTCAAATGAAATGGTTTCCGGAAGAAGGCGGGTACGAGGCTACTCCGCAATGCGATTATTGTGAGTGTTTTTTATAACGATAAACGATAATACAGATTATCGTCCCATCCCTAACACACACACACACACACACACACACACTAGGGCTGTAATCTAGCCCTGTTTTAGGGATTCGAACTTCGGGGGGATTTTCCGAACGAACCATCGAACCTTAGATGGTTCGTTCAATTGATTAAAAACCGAACGTTCGAACCTCCGAACCATCGAACGTACTGTACCTTTAACCAGCTAAAAGTGTAGGAAATGTTTTAAATGCGCTGTTTTATCCATTGACGCGTGGATGCGTGGCTGCATTAACACCTAGGCTAACACTTGGAAAATCCAACCCACTCGGGAGAAAATGTTGTGCAGTTTGTTGACGAACAGGCTCAATGTATAGCGGAGTTGCACGGATGATGATTAGACTTGGTGACTGCGTCGGAGCGCGTCGCGTTCGGGCTGAACTGGTCTCGATGTAACAACCCCAGAAATCGCATTATAATCCTTTAGGGGGTTGCAATGAAATCCATCTTTGCTCATTCTTAGGAGAAAGGCTGTTTAATCTGTGGGTGCATGGATGGGTGTTCGCTGTTCAGAGCACAGCAGCACACACGTCTGTCTCTGCCCAGCTCAGCTGCAGCTGCTCTCACTCTACTGTCATCAAGCGTGTGTGCGCGGCCCCAAATTGGAGCGGAATTGGAGCGGAGGACGGTCCTTGATCGCTCCAAGCTGTTCTGGTGCGTTTTATAACTACTATAACGTCACCATTAACTGTTAGTGTTTACCGGTAGGCCTAACTTATTTCGTATTTGGCTATCTCTACTACTGTGATATTCTGAATAGGCCTATCACATTCTGATAATTATTTTTCGTGTAAAAAAAAAGAAGGAAAAAAAAAAAAAACCTGAACCCATTAATTTTGAACTTCGATTGCCAACGTAACGAACGAACGTTCGAATCCCCGAAGGTTCGCTTGCAGCCCTAACACACACACACACACACACAAACACCGTCCTACGCCCCCTCATCTCTGCTCCAAATGTCTTCGCAGAAAATGCTCCGTCTACAAGCCCCCAAATTCCTCCAATATGCAAATCTACATCGGCGAAGAGATTTATTGGTGTAGATTGAAAAAGAACGCACCGATGGCAGTGCAAGTAATGAGTATAGGGTCTAAGGGCCCTATTATGATCCAGGTCTTATGCCTTATGCCTTAACTGCTTTACCTTTTTTTCACTATTTTGAAAAAACATTTTTAAATACTTCAAATGCTGATCTACATCTGCACGTTGTGAACTTGCAGATCAGCTATTTGAAATATTTAAAAAAACAAAAACAAAATAGTAAAAAAAGGCAAAGAAGTTAAGGCATAAGGCATAAGACCTGGATCATAAATAGGGCCCTAAGTGTTTTAAGCTGAAGTGATAAATTACAAATATTATCAAACCATTCTGCGGCACCGCTGACTTTGAGAAACCCTGCTCTGCATTGATCTACACTGCATGGCTAGAAGAGTTGTTTTGGCTCCTTTGTGTACTAGATAGGTGGGGTTTTACCATATCACAGTCATTCATCTCACATATATCTTATAAGTTGTCAGTGATAACGAAACAAACAAGAACACATTTAATTTTAAAGAGATATTTCACTTTTTTGTCATTTTATCGTCTACTCAGGCTTTTGTGAGCACCCTGGACAATATATTTGCTGAAAATAGTGCAACGTATTGTGAGCTTGTAGGTTTCTGTTTGTTGTGCTCCACTCTTTTACACTCATGTTCTACACTAATTGTCATTCAACTTAATGTGGGTAGCGTAACACTATACTGTATGTTCATACAGTATGCAGGGATTGAAAGTAAGGTCTCAGAGGCACTTGCCCGTCGAGCAAGTACAGGTCATGTTCTACTTGCCCAAAGGTCATGCCCACTTGCCCGAAAAGTAAATTGTCTGTTATAAGATGACCGGTACGATTTTAATTACCGCTAAATTTAACACTTATTTCTTTACTTTCTGGGTCTGTGCGATAAACTGTGAAACCTCAATACCTCCAAATCCAAATACCAAATAACTACATAGCTATGATTGAATATGTCTATGGTTTCACACTTGTTATTTTATATTTTTAAGTGTAGCAACAGTAAAAACAGCACATTATAGGTAAACAGTGCTCTTATTTTATATTCCCCAGACCAGACAGAGCATGCTGGCCACATTCAGGTGTTTAGACATATCTCATGTTGTGTTTATAGACTGTTGCGTTACCTCTCAAATGAGCACTTGCCCCGGTCGGGCAACCTGAAAGCCAACTTCACCTGCCCGAAAGTTTTATTTACCTGCCGGGGGCAGGTGGGCAAGCCTTAGTGTCAATGCCTGAGTATGTATGTACGCACATATATCTGTTAACCTACTTCATATACATACTGTATGCTATATGTGTACTGTAGAGAATCTAACCAGTCACGATGAGCTGACAATCTTGTAGGAAAGAGGAAGCGTGTTATTTGTATTTACAGAAGTGAGAGAGTGTGTTTGTTCTAAAAACCTCCCTGACTGTTGATAAGAACAACAGTGATAATTGATGACAACACAGAAATACGGAATGACAGTATTATTATCGAGTAATGTGCCAAGCAGGGCAGGAATTCCAGGGAGGCCATGAAGGCCATGGCCGTCGTTGCCCGTCGGTTTGGCCTTGTGCCCCTAAAACAATTGGCATGCCCTGAGGTCAGAGTGGCTTTAACCCATTTAGGCCTAGAATTATTGACTGCTTTAACCAGTGAAAAACAGCAGATATACAAGCTCACAGCGCGGCACCGAGTGCCGCGCTGCGAGCTTGTAGATCTGCTATTTTTGAAAAAGTCATGAAAATGTGTGCAAATCTTTGAATATATGTATTTTCAAAGCGAATGGTTGTAACTCAAATTTTGCTTCTGGGTGGTCCCTGGAACTAGATATTTTGAGATGCGGGTCCGTGACCAAATAAATATCAGTATGGGGGTCCTTCACATGAAAAGGTATGAGCACCACTGACATAGTAGTCTCTCAAGAACAGACTAACTGAGCTCCAGTTAAGTGAAAAGGACCTTTTCTTTGACAATGGCTGGCCAGATTGCTGTCATAGAAACATAGGTTTTTTCAAAAAATCGAAGAAGGATTCAAAAGACACTTATAGAATCGGGTCAAAATTCTAATTTTCACAATTTTTCAAAAATAGCAGATCTACAAGCTCACAGCGCGGCACTCGGTGCCGCGCTGTGAGCTTGTATATCTGCTATTTTTCAATAGTTAAAGTATAAAATAATGATACACAAAATGTGTACCCGTTCTAAATGGGTTAATGCCCCAGCTGACTGTACCACGTTCTCCTCTGTCTCTTTCTTGTCACGTAGACACCAGTGTCTTTTGTTGAGATTCAGAATTCATAACTCCCCATCTTTAAACCAATCCAGCGACTTTGATTGGTCGAAATTCCAGACCTGGTGTCAAGAGTTTGCCACACTCATGAAACAACATTACCTGCTCATTGATGGCAGTGAAAGAAGACAAACACCCATTCTTATTCCCCTCTACAGCGTCACATCTAACCCACTACAGTCACTCATTGTGGGATAGTTGTGTACTGTATGTGTGATTGTAGCAGGCAGGTAGGTAGGTAGATACCGTAGGTATAGATGGATATATGGATAGAGAGGTAGATAGATACGTAGGGCTGTCACGATTATGACATTTTACATGACGATTAATTGTCACTCAAATAATTGCGATTAAATTGTGTTTTTGGTCTTTGACAATTACATTTCTGTTTGGCTTGTAGGCTTTGAAGTTGCACACATGGCAGACATGACACACAACCTAAATATGCAAAGAAATGACTGACATATTTGACAACTTTATACCTAAAAAAAGAACATTGATAGTGGAAATAGCCGATCTACAAGCTCACAACGCGTCGCCTTGTAGATCTGCTATTTCAATTGGACGATTACGTAATAACAGGCCTATGGATATGTAGGTATACAGACAGACATGCAAACCTAGGTAGGTAGGTAGGTTTGTAGGTAGGTAGGTAGGTAGGTAGGTAAATAGATAGATAGATAGATACATAGATAGATAGATGGATAGATGGATAGATAGTACCCTCACATAAAACGGGAGTGATGAGTGAGAGCAGTATCACAACAACAGAATAGACATATTCACACCCCCCGATATGATCAAACAAAAACAGCTTAGCGTGGATTGGGCCTCAGTCCAGACTCTGTGTGCTTGTGAGCGTGCGTGCGTGTGCTGCGTCACATGCTGAGTCAGTCCATAGTTATCAAGAACAACACTGTTCTTTAGTCCCTTTGTCCTGCTGGTGTGTCAGCATGGGTGTTAAAACCATGCACTAACAATAACCATGATGTCAGGGTCCATACAGATTATAGGCAGCAGTTCACTGAAGTCACCAGTAGTCACCAGTTTACAGTGTTTAGGTGACATGTATTAGGCCTGTCTGTCACAATTATTACATAATCGTCTACTCCAGGGGTCTTCAACGTTTTCAGGCCAAGGACCCCTTAGTTGAGAGAGAGATGAAGCAGGGACCCCCACAACCTTGTCATAGATTCCATATCGTTTCATTGTTTGACAGCACAATCTTCGGTGTATTTTGGATCCATGTCAATTTGTGTTTTCAGATATTTAACCACTTGAACCGTCAATACTTAATAAACTTGACCTTTCACTCTGCACTTAGTCTGCTCTTTTTCCCCTCTACATGAAACCTCTTTGCCGAAAATAGCCGATGTGAGCTTGTAGATCTGCTATTTTTGGCTACAGTTCTCAGAATTTGGACACTAGGGTTCATTCAAGTTGTTAATATAAAACATATTGGAAGATTTGGAGGACCCCCTGTAGTAACTCTGAGGACCCCCTAGGGGTCCCGGACCCCCTGTTGAAGACCCCTGCACTAGATCATTTACCACATAATTCAGCTCAAAACATGGGTAAAAAATGCATTCTTATATTGATGAATTGACTAACATGGACCACAATTCTTTTAGCATAATCTTTAACTGTACTTTCTGTACTGTTAACAATCTGGATAATAATGTATTTAAATACATTATTATCCTAACCCTAATCAATCAATCAATCAATCAATCAATAACTCATGAACCCTAACGTCTATATGCTGGTGGCAAACACTTGGCAAAACGAATCGATCTACAAGCTCACACAATGTCTTGGGATTGTAGATTGGCTAGTTTCCTGCTGAGAGATTTGGTGCAGAGGGAAAATAGCAGGGGGCCTTAGTATAAAGCCCTGGGGCGACTCCAGTCAACTAAGTATATGGAGTTAAATTGGTCAGAGCCGTTCTCTGCTGCGTGCTCTGGTGTTGTCGTGTGCTTGTTTCGGTTCCTCTTCTCCTTAACAGAGTCAACAGATGTCTGATGAGGAAGGAAAATGAGGTTAGACGTAAGGTGTCACTGCAGACAAAGTCAGTTTGCTCTTAAAAAGACAAACCACACTCCCAGACATAGGGCTGTCACGATTATGACATTTTACATGACGATTAATTGTCACTCAGATAATTGTGATTAACGATTTAATTGTGTTTTTGTCGTTGACAATTACATTTCTGTTTTGCTTTTAGGCTTTGAAGTTGCACATGGCAGATATGACACATAACCTACAAAGACATTACTGACATATTTGACAACTTTATACTTAAAAAAGAGCATTGATAGTGGAAATGTAATTTCCACTATGTGGAAAAAATAGCCGATGTGCTATTGTGCTATTTCCAAAATGTTTTACTTTAAAAAAACATGGAAACAATTATGATTATGAAAAATAATCACGATTATGAAAAATAATTGCAATTAGACGATTATGTAATAATTGTTTGTGACAGGCCTAACCAGACAAAAATGTTAAATTGTTAAGTATAGTGCACTGAACAAATTGGACAGAACGTGCTGGTGAAAGCCATGTGTCCACCCACTGTCCAGTTATTGTAGGAACTGTGCGCTGGATCTCTCAGCTCCTCTTCTGTTCTGACTAGGAAGGGTGTCATGGTCATGACGTATATGGTTTTCATACACAAATAACTGAAAAGCTACCCGGGAACAATGCGGGGCGGGAAGGATGCAAACTGGGAAGGAAAATCTACCCAGGAACAATGCAGGGCGGGAAGGATGCAAACTGGGAAGGGAATGCCTGTCATGGTGGTTTATGCAAGACCAATTCTACTTGTTGTGCTTGTAGTACTAACTTTATACTTGTTGTCAGGGCATCAGTTTTACCCGTTGCCGTCAGAGTACCCACTGCGGTGCCCAGTCTGCCCACTACTATAGTATATGAGTGAGTACAGATTGATACACACAGATACACACGTTTGGTGAATTAATCCATTTAGGCCTAGATTTATTAAATGTTTTAACTATTGAAAAATAGCAGATATACAAGCTCACAGCACGGCAAAGCTTGTAGATCTGCTATTTTTGAAAAAGTCGTGAAAATGTGTGCACGTTGTTGAACATCAAATTTTTATAGTGAACGTTTGTAACTCAAATTTTGCTTCTGGGTGGTCCCTGGAACTACATATTTTGAGATGGGGGTCCGTGGCCAAAAACATATCATTTTGGGTGTCCTTCACATGAAAAAGTTTGAGAACCACTGACACATAGAAACATAGGTTTTTCAAAAAACCTTAGAAGGATTCAAAAGACACTTATAGAATCGGGTCAAAATTCAAATTTTCACGATTTTTTAAAAATAGCACTCCCACTCCCAGTGATTAATAAGAATAAGAAAGAATATCAGCAGAAGAGTGCGAGCAGAGCCAAGAGCAAGCAGCATAGAACAAAGCATAAACGTAACACATGATGCTCCCAACAGAATACTATGACTTACAGTAGTTGATTCTCTCTGACAGTAATACACTCAGACCCAGCTTGGCCAAGGGCCCTTGTGCCCTTGAGCTGGGCACTGAGCCAGTAACCTGCTACTGGAGGCAATGATCTGTGTGGTTGACATTGCGCACTGACCTCTGCTGTGTGTGTGTGTGAGTGTGTGTGTGTGTGTGTGCGTGTGTGTGTGTGCACGTCTTTGTGAGATGACAAGACACAAGAAGAAGGGGAAATAGCAGTTCTATTTATGCATGACACTGTGGTGTGTCCATGTATTACATGATAACGATTAATTGATATGTCAGTATCTTATATTTTTATACAGGTATATATAAATATGAAAAACGTTAGATTTTTCAATTAAAAAAGTAAGACGTAATCAATGGAAAGGAATGTCTAAGAAGAAAATGGATGTGTGCAGCCTGAACTCTACCACTCATCAGCTAAATGTACCGGTATTAACGCAAGGAAGGATTTCCCAGAATCCCCGGCTGGTAGATTGTATTTTACTCACCCCTATTGGCCGGATCTGACAGGAAGCACTTAGCTGTGTGATCCAACTCTTTAATGTGATTGATAAGAGTAGAGAGAAACCCAGAGGCTTTCCCAGAGCCTGGGTGTTAGCGCAGAATACTTTGATAATAACACTTCAGTGTAACCACTTAGCAGTTAGCACCTCTATAGTGTACTTGGTAGGCCTACTTGGTACTTTCTTTTTCGATCTGCACAAACTGTCTTTACCAAACATAGCCGATCGTCAACTGGAAGTGTGACAAAACAAAAGTGGGCACGTCGATGTAAAATTGGCTATTTTGGGAAAATGGTCTCTTAAGTAATGTAAAGTGCACATGATTAGAACTAAGAACATGCTTGAGCATTTGCCAATTAAGGCCTACTATTTGCACGACTGTAACAAATTGCTGCAAAACCTGTTTATGCCATCATTTTGGGCCTAAACAAGAAGTTGAAGGATCATTTTAGGTCTGATATTGATGTACCGTGCTGCATGTTCAGATCGTGTATACTTTACATCAGTGGTCCCCAAACGTTTTAGCTCGTGACCCAGAAGAGAGATTATAGACTTTTGCCCAGAACCCAAACTAGTGAAAACAGCAGATCTACAAGCTCACAACGCATCACTTCTGGCCGCATTGTGAGCTTGTAGATTGGCTTTTCCACTAATTCCTCAAAAATGTTTGCTAATTTATGACATTTCTCAGATTTCTCTTTGATTTCTTCATGAAATTACTTAGAGGAAGAAGAAAAAAAACATTGAATTTAGTTTTTGTTTCATGAAAAAAAAAATGTTTTGGAATGTTTTTTGAAAACATTTTTGAATAATAATAATTAACAAACAAAATGTTGGAAACAAAAAAAACAAAGGGACCCATAGAAATCTGTCTGCGACCCACAAATGGGTCCCGACCCACTGTTTGGGAAACAGTGCTTTACATTAATATTTGATGTTTTAACATTTTGGACAAAATAGCCAGTTTCTGATCAAGGTGCCTCTGCCAACTCTTCTTTAGTGCCAACTCTTCTTGTATCCAATCGATCTACACCGTCTGTCTGTGTGTCAGAACCACAGAGTGCTGACACACTGTGAGTGAGGTGTCTGTCACAGCGGCCGGTCCTATTTTTAGGATTGCAGATGTGTGTGTACACTAGTGTATCACTGTATCAACGGTCATTCTCAGTGTGCAGTTTCCTCACTACATCGGTGAGATCATATTCCCCTGTATGGAATGTATTGAGTTTTCAACCATTCTGAAAAGGTTGCGTTCCAATAATAATAAAGTGTGACTTGACTCCACACATCGGGTTCCATTAGGAGATGAGCTGGCTCTCAGCCCATCAATAGCACCGTTGTTTAGTCGAGGACAGCCCTAATCTATAGTGCGTGTGTTCTGTCTGTCTGTCTGTCTGTCTGTCTGTCTGTCTGTCTGTCTGCCTTTAATGGTGACATTCATTTATTGCCTTATCATTTTTTATATTCTTTATTTAAGGACATCCATTGTCACGTTACATCAGTTTTCAATCGATTTTCCCGATTGTCCATAGATAACTATAACATGCCTTATCATTTTAAAACATTATGTCTGCATTATGGCTTTGGTGCTGATTATCACCTCAACTTCATCGGTACATGGTTCCACATATGCGGTATGTTAATCCAGAATACGTGATGTTTGGCCCGGCCTGTAGCCTGTATACCATGTCCTGTTTCAGTTCCACTTCCACAAAACATTTTTTTATTTTTTATTTGGCGAGTCTCAGTTGTATTTTTACATCTGCAAGGTCAGCAGCACAAAGCTCCCAGACCTTTAGTCATGTTAACCAGGGGCGTCACAAGGGGGGGGGGGGAAGTGGGACCGAGTTACTAGGGCCCAAGGTGGAGGGGCCTTAATTATTTTATACTTTAGCTATCGAAAAATAGCAGATGTACAAGCTCACAGCGCGGCACCGAGTGCCGCACTGTGAGCTTGTAGATCTGCTATTTTTGAAAAGACGTGAAAATGTGTGCAAATCTTTGAATATATGTAGTTTTTAAGTGAACGTTTGTAACTCAAGTTTTGCTTATGGGAAACATAGGTTTTTCAAAAAACCTTGGAAGGATTTGAAATATTCAAAGACTTGCATAAATCTTCACGATTTTTCAGATCAGATCTACAAGCTCACAGCGCAGCACTCTATGCCGTGCTGTGAGCTTGTATATCTGCTATTTTTCCATAATAATGCATAATAATGTGTTTTCAGTCTAAATGGGTTAAACCCCCTCCCCCTATGAAGAACATTCATGGGGGGCCTGCAGTGAATCTTGTACCCAGGGCCCAGAATTTGGTGTGACACCCCTGATGTTAACATATTAAACAGCAAGGAAGTGCAGGGAGCACAGCATGCAGGAGGAGCCCAGTCAGCACCACTCTTTACTTACCGGGGTCACAGTCAGCACAACACACTGGGGCAAAGGTCGCAGACGGCGGAGCGAGGTCGTCCCAGTCCTCCTGGGGTCACTGGCCGTTGTCGAGGGATGGGACGATAATCCTTATTGCAACCGTCAGGTCGCAGTACTATCAAAACCTCCACCGGCTGTCAGTCTGTCAGTCACACGTCACACTTTTGCCCTACTCATATGTCTGCCACCGTTGCCCATATCCATGCCAAACTCTCCACACACACTCCTTGGCTGCCAAACCACAACCTCCAGCCCTCATTTCTCACATGCCCCTCTTGTAGCGCCACCATCTTGCAAAACACATTTTTGGACACTGCTCCTACAGATTTTGGCCTAAAATCACACAAAGCGGTACACGGTATCTCTAAAGTCATGTCATCAACATGGATCTGTCCCATTTCCCATATTCCCTCCTGATTGGCTACCATTGCCAATCAGGGGGGGGGGGGGTCTCCAAATTATTTTGTGGGGTCTCCAGAAGATTAACTTAATGTGCACCATTGTTTTCTCATTCAACAGTAAACAAACAACATAAAGTTTAAGTGCATAGCCATAGAGGGTATATGAACATTCAGCCCTGTTAAAATATGATTATTTTGGGGGTCGCGGCCTGACAAGGTTGAGAACCACTGTACTATGAAATCTGAAAAGGTGCATTTTTGGGGGGTAGGGGATTGTAAAGTGACGAACAGGTCAATGTGTTTTCATCATTGTGTCCACCTGATGCTAACCGTGAGGATGATTTGAAGCTAAAGTTTGACCCAGATGCTGTGTGTGTGTGTGTGTGTGTGTGTGTGTGTGTGTGTGTGTGTGTGTGTGTGTGTGTGTGTGTGTGTGTGTGTGTGTGTGTGTGTGTGTGTGTGTGTGTGTGTGTGTGTGTGTGTGTGTGTGTGTGTGCGCGCGCGCGCGTGCGTAAGGTGAGCTCTCTGTGCTACAGTATCTCCTCTCTCTCTTACAGTTGTTTGCATTATTTATAGACGCTGCGTCCCTCAGATAACCTTGTGTGCGTGCTTGAGTATGTGTGTGTGTGCACTTGTATTACTATACATGGTAATAATTGTGACTGTGAGAGTGAAATATATACCGGTACTTGTTGTGGGATATATAGTAATGTAATGTAATGTGGACCTACAGTACAAAGTAGACTTTGTGAAGACCATTTTCCTTGTCCGCAGCAGAGAAATGCACGGTCAAAAGGACCTTATGTTTAGTGGTTAGTGTTAGATAATTAGAGGTTACATTTAGGTGGAAAATAGTCACCCTATTTAAGGGTCCCTCTGCCGCACCTGGGGAGACAATGGACTGACCTCATGCTTCCTTCTATGCATGAGTAGTCTAAGTTGTTTCTTTTCACCTGACAGGGGAGATTTTCCCTGGGATAGACGTAGCACGTGGAAGGAACACGTTATTCCAACCAGTTCCTTTTCCCCTCCATCAGGCACCCCGGCTGGCCAGGGGGAGGCATTATTGTTTTTATTTCCCTTGTCTTTGCCAGATTGACTTTAGACTGATGCTTACCTTTGCGAAATACCAACGTTCTAAATTGTACACACCTCCTCTCCTCTCCCATTTTCAAAAGCATCTCAATATTTGGCCCCTTTATGTGCTGAATTCTTAGAAATGATACAGACGTTTTTACATAATCACGAATGCTAAAGGTCTTGTTCTCTCTCTGTGTGTCTGTTCAGGTTATCCATGGTGGGTCGGTTTAAGCGGCTCTTCCTGTGGTTCCTGGGTATTTACATCGCCATCCCCTTCATCGTCAAACTGTGTCCGTCCATCCAGGCCAAGCTGGTCTTCTTAAACTTTGGTGAGTATGTTTACCTTTCATATGAGCACTCACACAGTGCAGGGTGTTCTGCAAGCGCTGGCCATGGAAAATACTACTTGATGGTGTTAATTTACCGACCAGCTGAGGACATTTCTACAAATGCCTTCTATACCAGTAGTTCTAAAACGTTTTTAGTGCCATGGGCCCCTAAAAGAGAAGATATGTTAAAAAAAAAAGATTTAGAGAGTGTAAGCAGGGGTGTCCAAACTTTTTTTAAACTATTAAAACACCCAAGGGCCGACTCTATCTCCTGACAAAATATACTTTCGGTCGGACCATAACAAAGTCACATACAATTTTATTTAACTATCATCATCAATATTTAATATCAATTTTATTTTTTGTCATGTATGTGCTCTGAACAGAACACAAATAATTAACATTACCAAATGTAACCAGACATGCGAGGTACAAAATACAACAAAATAGCCTTTCTTTGACCCCTTCAGCACGAGACAACAGGGAACAAGGACTCCTACTATAAAATATTCTTGTTTGACGGTGCTGGCGGGCCGTTTATAGTACAATTCACTGTTTGTCAAATCCCGCCCCATTCTGCTCTGTTACTAAGTGGGACGAAAAACCCAGGGCAGATTGTTTTTATAATGGCAGTGAATGGGGGGAGGGGGTATTTTCATTGCCTCATTATTGCTATTTAATGTACCAAAGGAAAAACATCTAGGTGATATTAATAAAAAGGGAAGACAAAGGTACAGTAGTTAAATTGCAAAACAGGGGGTTTCCCCCCGAAAATACATGTTTTAATTTGTTTAATCCCAGTGGGACAGAAAATTCAGGGCAGATTGTTTTTATAATGGAAATGGATGAGGGGAGGGGGTATTTTCATTGCCTCATTATTGCTATTTAATGTACCAAAAGAGAAACATCTCATTTATATTAATAAAACGGGAAGACAAAAGTACAGTAGTTACATTGCAAAACAGGGGTTTGCCCCCAAAAATACATGTTTTACTTTTAATTAGTTTAATCCTCTGAAAAAGTCGGAGGAGAGATACAGAGAGAGAAAGCGCAGTGCATCTTGGGTAGGAAGTTGTGGAGTTATAGGCTGGCTGTCAACATAAAATGTATTTTAATTGTAATTCATTTAAAATATATTACCCAATCGAAACTCTTAGTTACATTGATATCGTTCATGTGAACTAGTCTGTTGAAGCTTATTCATTATAATGATCGAAATCGCTATGACCGCGCAGCGCCGTACTGCGCGCCGGCCGTGCTCCGCATCACGGCACCGCGTTGAAGACTGAAGCCACTTTCTCCCACTGCATAAGTTCCACCCCCGGTAGCGAAAAGTGAATGTTTTTTTCTAGTTGGCCAGTCAGGGAGTCTCAGGGACCAATCAGAAGGCTGACAAACGGTCAATTTAGGAATGAAGCTGCGGGCCCTATAACATTTGTCATTAGCCCGTATTTGGCCTCCGGGCTGCACTTTGGACACTCCTGTTGTCATTACACAGTTTCCGTTGCACAGCCTGTATGGAGGAAGCATTAGTGAATGGTGTGAGACAACAACCTGTTCTCCAGAGACCAGGGCATCCTTTATTACCTGATCCCCGTTGGGGGGGAAAGGGAAACTCTGGTGTCATAGCAGCAACAACACATGAAACACAGGAGTGGTGCAGGTGAAGGGTGCTTGGGTGGCGCTAGGGCAGGGGTCTTCAACGTTTTCAGGCCAGGGAGGACCCCTTAGTTGAGAGAGAGATGAAGCAGGGACCCCCAGATTCCATATAGTTTCATCGTTTGACAGCACAATCATCAGTGTATTTTGGATTCATGTCAATTTGTGTTTCCAGATATTTAACCACTTGAACCGTCAGTACTTAATAAACTTGACCTTTCACTCCGTACTTAGTCTGCTCTTTTTTCCCCTCCACACCAAACGTCTCTGCCGAAAAAAGCCGATCTACAAGCCTCTACAAGGCGTTTGAATCCACCGCGGTGCATCTGGCTCTGTGTGTGTGTGTGTGTGTGTGTGGGAGGGGGGGGGGGGGTGGTGTAACAGTAGCTGGGACTCTACAAGTGACGGGCAACAAGTTACTGCTGAAACTTTCATGAGTCTAGCCTAGTACTACAGATCAATGACACACACACATTAATTGTCACTAAAATAATTGCGATTACCGATTTAATTGTGTTTCTGTCGTTTTAACTTTATTGGAACATTAGGAAAAAAAATGCAGTTTGGCTGTTTAGGCCTCGTGGACTAAAGTTTGACTGAGCAGATATGACAAATAACATGAAATCATGGGTTGCATTTGTAGTCCTAAACGGCCATGTTGAGGACCAACACAGGTGTTTCAATGTGTCTGATTGGCATACCTGTGTTGGTCCTCAACATGGCTGGTATAGGACTACAAATGCAACCCATGAATAGTGGAAACAAATCCACAAGCTCAAAACGCGTCCCATTGTAATGCGTTCTGAGTACGTAGAGCTGCTATTTCCACACTAACAATATTTGCCAAGATGCCGGTAATTATTTAACTGTGTGTGTGTGTGTGTGTGTGTGTGTGTGTGTGTGTGTGTGTGTGTGTGTGTGTGTGTGTGTGTGTGTGTGTGTGTGTGTGTGTGTGTGCAGTGAGGATGCCCTTCTTCATTGACCTGAAGAGGCCCCAGGACCAGGGGTTGAACCACACCTGTAACTTTTACCTTGAACCAGAATACACAGTGAAGATAGGAGTGTGGTAAGAATATCTCTCTCTCTCTCTCTCTCTCTCTCTCTCTCTCTCTCTCTCTCTCTCTCTCTCTGTCTGTCTGTCTGTCTGTCTGTCTGTCTGTCTGTCTGTCTGTCTGTCTGTCTGTCTGTCTGTCTGTCTGTCTGTCTGTCTGTCTGTCTGTGTCTCTCTCTACTTACTTTTTTTCTGCCTTTGTATTTAATGTTCTGCTTTTGAAACTGATATTATCCTAGATAAAGTACTATGTTCTATCTGTCTGTCTTTCAATGTTATATGAGATACTTAAAGTGTGGTTCCTGTGGAAATAAGCCTTGGCTTTCTAGGATCTCCTTTTAGTTGACCTTGTACCAGTCATTTGTACTGTCATGAAACTGTACTTTTTTCTATTGCAAACTTCTAATACATTCTTCAATCAATCAATCAAAACTCACTCACTCACTCACTCACTCACTCATTTGGGCAAATGGACTTTGCTTTCACGTTGCCAGACAGGCAACTGCATTCTGTCTTCATAAATTGGCTATTCATGAAAAACAATGCTACCTTTTTACAACCAGCAGTTGCACTCGTTCTGGTTTTTCAAAGTGTGTTACCCCCTACAACATGATCATCAGATATTCTTTATTCTTTATTAGGATCCCCATTAGCTTCCACAAAGTGGTCGCTAGTCTTCATGGGGTCCACACAAAAATGTACAGTAAAAAGTAAAACACACAATAGTAGCAATGTTGCTATCTAAAATAGACAAAATCGAGTTTACAGCAAAAACAGTGAAATCGCTCTGCATATAAAAACAGAGACAACAATAACCAATATTCACTTACATAAAAATAAGGTACAAAAATAGAAAAACACAATTTCATCTATAAAGGACTCGTCAATTTATGTTTGAGTAACATTTTAATATAAGAAAAAAGCTCTTTGAAGTACTGTTCTCATCACACTATTCTGGTTGGGGTTCGGCAGCCCCAGATGCAGAAGTATCATGATTATACTTTAAAAAAAGTGGAGCGAAAGTGTTAAAAGAATGTTTTCATGTGGCCACGCCCACCTGTTCAGTATACCTGGTTTTCAGGTGGGTGGTGACCGAGCTGAAGTTGGCATATTTGGATATTATAACCACACATGGGGGTTTATTAGAGCAGTGGTTCCCAAACCTTTTAGCTCAAGACCCAAAATAAAAATTAGACGTGTGCCTGTGACCCAAACTAGTGAAAAAAAAGGGACCCATAAAAATGTGTCCGCGACCCACAAATGGGCCCCGACCCACTGTCTGGGAACCAGTGTATCTAACATTCATTCGTCCTACAGGCATACGGTTCCAGCATCGATGTGGAAAGAGGCTCAGGGGAAAGACCAGCTGTGGTACGAATCCACTTTGAAATCACACCATCCCATAATACTCTACCTCCATGGAAACGCAGGCACCAGGTACACACACACACACACACACACACACACACACACACACACACACACACGCACACACACACACAAAGTGACAGCTCTTCTAGTGTCAAGTTGCAATATTTACAAAACACACACATTCGTAGAACTCTGTGGATGTGTCATTAACTACTGTACTATACATATATGCACGTGTGTTTATTTTGACCTTTGACTCATATAAACCTGTCTTACTTGTCCCTACAGGGGTGGAGATCACAGAGTGCAACTGTACAAGGTACACACACACACACACACACACACCTGTGTACAATATATACTGTAGCAACTGATATTTCAAACCAACGACCTACGTACTCTTGCTCATGTAGATCAGTGGCCACTGGTGGCCGGCGAGGGTATTGCAAGTGGGGCCCCAAATAGTTTCTGAAAAACGTCAGATTATAATTGAAAATGTGAAAAACAATAGCCTATACTGTATATAGCAACCGCTAATGTTACACAAAGGTGTTTGCAGATTGATAGGTATAACAACGTATAGGCACTCCAGGTCTAAATGGGTTGAATAAGAACATACTAGATACTTTATTATCCCAAGGGGGAAAATCAGTTGCCCAGAGGCAGCACAGCAGTTTAAGCTTACAAGTTACAAAGAAGTACGAAAAAGGAAACGGTACAGTCAAAAAAAAGCAAGGCACAATAAAATAAGAATATAAACATAAATTGTCAAAAAGCTGTCACAATAAAAGAAGAATATATACATAAAGTGTCCAAGAAACATTCATTAGAAGTGTCATCTCACACACAAATAGCAATACTCAAAGCACAACTTAACAATGCAGTGCCAAACAAAAGTGTACATAACAGTCGATGCTAGTCAGTGCAACACAAGCATCTCACCGCCATGTCAACACAGCAACAATACTCAGTTCTACCAACACAACCCAATAGTGCAGGGCCAAAAATAAGTGTCCATAGTCAGTGCAAATAAATCAAGAATACTGTAGTCCTATTGAACCAAGGTTTCACCAATATTCACCATTTGTCCATTAAAGCAGCACAATGTAGTTTCGGGGTATCAGTGGCCACAAGTCTTTGACTTCATTACCCAAGAGTCTCTGCAAGCATGTCCGGCGAGGACGCGCTGTGATTGGCCAGTCTTCGCTTTGACCGGCAGTCCTGCCTTGGTGCCTAGGCAAATGCCAGGATGACAATGCATTGTCGCCCCTACAGTACACATAGTAATACAGTCAGGGACCTCCCCCTGAGTCTAGACATTTATGGAAGGGCGATTGTTATTGCTTAAACATGCAACTCTATAAGGTTGTGGGACATAGTTGTGCTGCTTTAATGGTGGCTTTAATATAGATTTTAAGTCATATCGTCCAGCCCTAATGTCACTGTAGATATGCTGTTAACTCTTACTTGATATCCTGTCTCTCTCACCCTATCACTGACTGTCTGTCTGTGTGTGTCTCCCCCCCCCTCTCTCTCTCTCTCTCTCTCTCTCTCTCTCTCTCTCTCTCTCTCTCTCTCTGTGTCTCTCTCTCAGGTCCTCAGTTCGTTTGGCTATCATGTCGTAACATTCGATTACAGAGGTAGGTGAAGTCCTGGCAGCTTATTGTCATCATGTTGACTAGTTAAAGGAGCTATAGTCAACTTTTTCTTGAAAAACGGATGCTAAAATAAAAATAACGTTTCGAAAATATTTTATATAAAAAGAATATGCTTCATATATGTGTTTCTGTTCAAAGATGTCCACAAAAAGCGTGAAATAATGATAAAATAATAATTTCGGCCTTTGTCAGTAGAGCTTAGATCGGGCCAAAAAAAATGAGCCCGGCCCAACCCACCCCACAGAACGGCAGCCCGAGCCCGGCCCAAAGCCCGATACATAATTGACAATTGGAGACCGACACAGCCCGCAGCCCGACATTATAAACAAGCTTAATTGCTGCAGCAGCCTTTTTTCTCATATGGTGATTTGTTAAGAATAGAGTCCTTTTCCAACTGTCTTTATATAGACCTATATAAGACATTGTAGCAAGTACCGTGCTAATTATGGAACAAAAACATCGGAGCCTAATTCTTCAATCAATCAAAAAGCCTTGCTGGAAAAAACAGCTGACGGCCGCCGCTAAATCAGACAGCAGGCGCACAGGCTATTATAGCTACAACGTTCACACAACGTCTATTATGATTATTACGATACAAAAAGTGTCTGTGGACTTTCAACGATGTCCTCCGCTCTGCTCTGCTCGACCAGCGCTGGCAGCGCATGCATGCACTGCACACGCCACAGCAGCCAGCCACACGCACACACACAGCGCACGCAAACACACACTCACGCTCAACTGTCAAGTTGCGAAACAGCGCAGCGGTGCAGCCATAGAGTCATGAGCGCGCAGTTTACACAGTCACAGAGACATCATGATACTGCGCTGCGCTTGCCTACCGGATTATAAAAGCCCGACCCGACCCATAGCCCGTCATATACATGGAAATTTGAGCCCGGCCCAGCCCGCGCCGCGCCGACCCGTCGGGTCCCGTCGGGCTCGGGCTGAATTTCTAAGCTCTATTTGTCAGACCGACACTTTGTTTACATCCTAGTCTATTGATTGATAGGATGTAAACAAAGTCAGCCTGACAGCCAGCCAAAATGATTATTTTATCATTATTTTACGCTTTTTGTGGATATTTTTGAACAGAAACACATATGAAGCATATTTTGTATACAATATTTTCGCATATAACATTATTTTGAATTTAGCATCAGTTTTTCAAGAAAACGTTGACTATAGCTCCTTTAACTGTTCTGCCGCCGTTGACGGTGAGGACTGTCATTGAAAGGGTTAATACCATGGCGCCGTTGACGGTGAGGACTGTGAATCTTACTGTATATACAGTAAAGATATTATTACTTACTTAATGTCGCTCCGGTCCCGCTCGCATCGGTAATGTCGGCGATTTGTTTACAACGCACGTTGGGCGTGCACGCGAAGTGAAGCTCCTCAATGTTAAGTCAATGGAGAGGCCCATAAAGAAACTTCATTTAAACAAAATAGCCATTTTGAGACATTTTGCAGCAGATCTAAATGTAAACAAGGCACAAGGCAGGGCGCAGCCATCTTCATCTTCTTGTCCCACACTGTCATGTGACTAGATGACGTAATCGTTGCCGTCAAGTGATAATCCAAAAAAACAAAAACAACCCCCTTCCAGCCCTTCAAAATAATAGCGGAGGCCTATGGAGGAAACCACGTGGCACCGAGGCACCAAGCAACCTTCAGATTAAGAGGCACTAATTGTGTTAAATGGAGTTTTAATCTAATAGGTTATCACTTTAATCACAGTTACCCAGCTTTTCTGATAGTAAATGTTTCGGCAGATGATTGCGTCATCTTGACGGAGTGGGTGTGTGTGTGTGTGTGTGTGTGTGTGTGTGTGTGTGTGTGTGTGTGTGCGGCAGGTTGGGGGGACTCGGACGGCAGTCCTTCAGAGCACATGATGACGTCAGACGCTCTGTTCCTCTACCTGTGGCTGAGGGAACAGACAGGGAACAAACCTCTGTACATCTGGGGGCACTCACTGGGAACAGGGTACGCACACTGCCACTTACATGTAGCCCACTAAGACCTGAGGCCCATATTCTACGAATGCCTTCTAAAACAGTGGTTCTCAACCTGTGGGTCGGGATCCCCAAGGGGGTCCCCAAATTATTTTGGGGGGTCCCCAGATGATTAACTTAATGTGCAACATTGTTTTCACAGTAAACAAACCAGCATAACATTTATAGAGGGTATCTGCTCATTTCTAAAGTGACAATTTGAGGACTTTTTAATACCTCTAAAATGACAAATTAAACATAGGCCAAATTGTCAAATATTAGAGGCAGAAATTGTGAAAATAGCTGATCTACATGCTCACAACGCCTCGCGATGCGAGGCATTATGAGCATGTAGATCTGCTATTTTCACAATAGAACCGTATTGTACAAAATGTAATGCCTCAACTCTTAGTGTTCGTCATGGTGGGGGGGGGGTCCGGGTCTCCAGTTAAAATATGATTATTTTGGGGGTCCCCAGTTAACTCATTTAGTGCCACCCCTTTCACCACTAGAGGGCGCCCAGTGGCCATAGAAAATCCCATAGAGATATGCTGGTATATGCAGAAGCCCTGCAGCCATGACTTGCCTGAACACTTTCCTTTGTGCATGTACAGGAAGAGGATGAAGTTAGCTTGAAGTTAGCTATTGGCTACCAAGCATTTTAGAAGCCTTATTTTTGTCAACTTAGCCATGATTAAACCTTGCACACCTCATGCATGGGAAAAAAACAGAGAAGAATGAGCTCTAAAAAATCCAATGCAATCCTGGATTGCATTGGAGTGGATTTGTGCAGTTTGTTCACAGCTTTCAAACAAAAAAATCCGATTGGAAATCCGTTCAGGCATTCTTGAGATAATCGCCATTATGTTTTACATGTTATGTAAACAAACATGGCTGCCCTGTATGTTAGATGGGGTTGTATGGGGGTGGAACATGCAAAATCGCGATTGAAATCATGTTCACTAGATTTGATGGGGTCCAAAAAAAAAAAAAAAAAAAAAATCAAAAAAAAATTTTTCAATTTTTTTTTCAATTTTTTTTTTTAAAGCCGAACTTGTTCGGGATCGGCACTCTGCGATACGATAATAAAGCCGAACTAGTTCGGGATTGGCACTCAATGAGTTAAAATATGATTATTTGGGGGTCCCCAGTTAAAATATGATTATTTTGGGGGTCGTGGCCTGAAAAGGTTGAGAACCACTGTTCTAAATCACTAGGTCTCACACATTCAAAAAATATAATAATAATCATATTTGACAAGCACTTGGAATTGTAGGAGTAGGAGTAACATTTTTTTACCTCGGTTCCATAGATAAATCTTGTGAAAAATAGTCTTTTGAGGCATTGTGAGCTGCTATTTTCACAATTGTTGCCTCTTTCTTATATTATCTGACAATTTGGCCAATTTTGACCAGCATTTATAGTATGTCTTTTAAATTATTATTATTTTCTTTTAGGTATTAAAAAGGTCTTAAAAGTCCTTAAATTGTCACTTCACTGTCATCTAGGTAACCTCCCCCCATATTGTTAGCAGCGGCCAATATTGGGGAAAAAGAATAGCAGAACGTTGAAAAATCTGAATCAAGCATTCAATCAAGCTGTGTAATAAATTACATTATCATCCTTGCAACAACAACAAAACATCCTCGACTGACCAGCAAGTGTAATAAAATAAAGTATATACAGTATTTTCTGGACTATAAGGCGCACCTGACTATAAGGCGCACTGTCAATGAATGGTCTATTTTCAAACTGTTTTCATATATAAGGCGCACCTGACTATAAGGCGCACATAATAGACAATACCGTTGCGTTATGCATCCAACAGATGGAGCTGTGCTAAAGGGAATGTCAATGTCAATGAATGATCCATATATAAGGCGCACTGGACTATAAGGCGCACTGTAGTTTTTTGAGAAAATTAAAGGCTTTTAAGTGCGCCTTATAGTCCGGAAAATACGGTAATATTGTTTATAACTATAATTATACAGTGTTATAAGCAGATTAAATGGCATTATAGAAGTGGACTAAATAGGAAGTGTTGGCCGTCATCCCCTTCCTGTCTCCTAACATGCACATTGTTTTGTGTCATTTGTTTATTTTCAGAGTGGCCACCAACCTGGTGAGAAGACTCTGTGACAGAGGTAGGAAAACACGCACGCACGCATGCGCGCGCACACACACACACACACACACACACACACACACACACACACACACACACACACACACACACACAGGTTCAATGGGAGGCGTAGGACGGAACCGCTATGTCCTCCCGGTGGGGGCTCGGTGGGGGGCCGGGTGATCAGGTCAAGGTAATTGTCATAGAATCATAGTTTATTGTAAAAGATGAAAGGAGAACAAGGACAAAAACAGGAAAATAAACATAAAAATCTTAAGATAAAGCTGGCCGTACACTAGCTGATAATCGGGCATTTAATTACCCTCCCGACAATCTGGCTGCCTTTGACTGAAACGGGCCCGACAATCGGGCATAAATGTCGTCTAGCGTGAGGTCTCACAGATTCAATCTGAGCCGGAGGGCGATCTGGGCCGGCCTGACTCTTTTCAAAAATGTTTGATATTTTTCTGGGATCTCTACTGGTCTGGAAGAGCAGCGGGTGACCGTGACCGAGAGAAAGACACCTGCTGATCGACAGATCTCTCTCTCTTTTTCTCTCTCCATCTCTCCCTCTCTCTCACTCACACACATACACACGCGCGCGCGCGCAGACACTCTTTTCATACCGTCCATCCGTCCATTAGGTTGTATCATGATTGCTTGGGATGGGAATTAAAACGCAATGGTAGCGGGTTTGTTTTATATCAGCAGAAATCACTACCAGTCACAGACTGGGAACAGCACAAGAGTGACACGACACATCTCGCTTTGCTCTTGCAAGGCAAAGTAGACACGCCCATCCTGATCTACAAACCCTACAACGTGACGCGGAGGGACACAGTTTGATCTTGGAAATCTAATGTTCGGTGGGCCACACAGTCATACGACTAATCATAAATCAGGCACCATGAGAAGCACGCAGCACTTGACAAGTTTAGCAGTGATAGAGAGAGGGTAAAAGTCAGAGTTGAACAGAGGCATGGATGGACATGAAACGTGTCAAAGTGAACTCATATTATCATCAAAATGGGACACAAATTCCTTATTGAAGCGTTTTTTTTTTCTCCATTGCGCGAAGTGATGCGATGGTGTGTTGTGTGGATAACGTTAATGTGTTTGTGTGTGCGTGCGTGTGTGTGTTGCAAGGCGAAGAACAACCCACGTGACATTTTGTATTCATTATATTACGTATTATTGCTTTGTTCAGGCCCGACTCAATCTGAATAGAATCCTGTAGCGTGCGGAGTGCCCGACTTTTCAAAATGGCTAGTGTGAATCTGAAAGAATGATCCTGTAGTGTTTAATGCTACCCGATTCAATCACGCCCAATTATCTGCTAATGTAAGGCCAGCTTTAGATCCATAAAACAGTAGCAGGTACAGTATGTATATGAGGTTAGACGCAAGGTACACAGAGAATAGGTAGCAGCACAACATCAGGTCCACATAGGAAGGTAGTCTGCATAAGGTAATAAGTTCACAGATACAATTTACAATTTAGGCATTTAGGAGACTCTTAATCCAGAACGATTTACAGTAGACAAGGACAACACAAGGTGATTCATCAAATGCATAGCTATAGTAATCTAGGATCGTAGGTAATCCAAGAACCTATCATCAGTCTAACAGTAGAAAATCCAAAGAAATCAATAATCTGTACATTGAAACTACACACACTATAGGATGACGGGTCGACAATGGCATGGCATTAGTCTCCATAACATGCTGTCTAAATTACATTTGGCCTTCCCATAAGCCTGCAGGGTCGTCGAGGCTAGGGCAAACTTGCTATGACAAGTGCTACGTGCTGAGGTGGAATCTGAACATAATGAAATTAATATATATATATTTTTTTTAAGATTTGTTTTTGGGCTTTTTATGCCTTTATTTGACAGGACAGTAGACTGGCAGGAAATGGGGAGAGAGATGGGGAATTAGTCCAGTAATTCTAGGAAAAAAATCCTCTCAGGTTGGAAAAAATTGTGTTATTTAGTTTCTCAACTGATTCTGACAGGAAATTAGGTCTACTAGCCAGGATCAGAAAATCTACCATAATCTGCTCACTGCAAATACCCACAGTGGCCAAATCAAGTTGGGCTCCCATCGACTTTCTATACAGGAGGAAAATACCCAGAAAAAAATCTGCTTTAAGTAGGATGTGAGGGGTCTAACTAGGGGTTTGTCATGATGCTGAATCCATTGCAAGCATTTGTTTTGCACAAAGAACATTCCTTGGGCTAAAAATGGCCCCAGAAAATGATGGTTTAGTGATGAAAAGTGATGAGTCATCACTTTTCATCAGTTTTGTGGGCGTTTTCTGGGGCCAATGAATGTTTTTTGTGCAAAACAAATGCTTGCAATGGATTCAGCATCATGACAAACCCCTAGTTAGACCCCTCACATCCTACTTAAAGCAGATTTTTTTTCTGGGTATTTTCCTCCTGTATAGAAAGTCGATGGGAGCCCAACTTGATTTGGCCACTGTGGGTATTTGCAGTGAGCAGATTATGGTAGATTTTTTATCCTGGCTAGTAGACCTAATTTCCTGTCAGAATCAGTTGAAAAACTAAATAACACTTTTTTTTCCAACCTCAGCTTTATTTTTACTGGACTAAATGACATGTGGCAAAGGTCGTCCGGATCGGGAATTGAACCGGCGACGCCAGCAGGCATCATAGCCTAGTATGTGGTGTGCGCCTTGACCACCAGGCCAGCAGGCGCCCCCCATGAAATTAATATTTGAATGAGATTTAATAAGATAATAACAGTGTTTTATTTATTTTTTTATTTTTGTATTCACTTTCAGGAACGCCTCCAGATTCTCTCATCCTGGAGTCTCCATTCACCAACATCAGAGAGGAAGCAAAGAGTCACCCATTCTCTATGGTACACGCACACACGGACACGCGCACGCACACACACACACACACACACACACACACACACACACACTCACACACACGCACACTTGTGCGCACACACGCAGCATAGCATTGCATAGCATATTATGCTCTTAGACGTGATTTGTGGTCGTGGTTGTTTTATAACAAACTGGGTAAAAACGAATGACACAAGGTGTTAAAATGATGTTGTGGAGTTCTCTCTTTCGATCGGAAGACAGTCGTAACACACCTGAAAATGTATTTTCTTTTTTATTAAAGAGCAACTATAAGAAAACTATGGCACAAGAAGTTACCGTAGCCAAAGATCAGTCTGGCCCAGAGGCCCAGAATGAACTGCTCACATCAAAGCAAGGTTATAATAGTTTGGGATTTTTCCATTAGTTTAAATTTTTATTAGTTTTGAGGTTTTGTTTTCAATTACAGTTTAGTTTTAATTCGTTTTTAAAGTGAGGTTGCTAGTTTCGTTTCGTTTTTATTTTTTGAAAATGCTTAGTTTTAGTTTAGTTTTTATTAGTTTTAGTGTTAGTTTTAGTCTTTTACGTAATATGGGGTATTTGTCAGGGGTGCGATTTAAAAAGCTCCGGAAAAAGTATTGTCTAATAAAGAAATTCAACAAAACATCATATTGTTGAGAGTGGCAGGAATGTTGAGACATACAACTTCTCTCTTTGACCTCACCAACTGTTGTTTTTTATTTTTTATTTCCACTAAAGACAAAAGACGAAAACTAAGGAGATTTTTTCTATAATTTTAGTTTATTTTAGTTAGTTTTGTAAACACACAATATCGTTTCAGTTAGTTTTCGTTTTTTTAAAAAGCTTAGTTTTAATTTTTATTTCAGTTAACTAAAATGTTTTTCCATTCTAGTTTTCGTTTTTTAGTTAGTTTTCGTTTACTATAATAACCTTGCATCAAAGAGCTGAATGACTGCTGTCATCATGCAGTCTCTGCCACACACTGATGCCCCCTGCTGGGTAGAAGTGGACACTGCACCCTAAAAACCTCCCTGTGAAACAATGAAGGAAGGAGTTTCCTCCTGTATCTTTAATCTCTTTGAACCAAGTATACAATTGGTGTAGTTTAGGTGGTTATCAATGTGAAATATAATAGCATGTTTATCTTTAACTCCAACATCTTTTGCATTCATAGAATAAAAGTAGAAGAAGCACTGCGTGGGTCCGTGAGTAATACAATAGACTGTTGACAGGTGCTCTTTGGAGAGGGTATATAGATATTAATACAAACAAATCTAGTTCCATTCCATTGTAACAAAACAAATGTGCAAAAATGAGGTGGGGAAGATCCAAGGCATCTCTGTTCAGTTCAAAGTAGAAAACAATTTTATTTAGCTCATGGCAGCAGGATTAAAAGAAAGATCTTTTGCATTCAAGCGGCTACTTTTTGACTTTACACCCACAGACACAAACACAAACTATACTTACTCATAGTAAACACATGAATATTGATTCGTGTATACGTGCATTGACAACTGTTGTTTTTTTGCTTTCTTTATCGTTTGTGTGTGTGTGTGTGCAGGTGTACAGATATCTGCCGGGTTTTGATTGGTTCTTCCTAGACCCCATCACAGCCAGTGATATCCGCTTTGCCAGCGACGAGAAGTACGTACAGCACTCCTCCTCTTCCTCTCCTTCCTTCCTTTCCTGAAAATAGCAGATCTACATGCTCACAACGCCTCACACTGCGAGGCGTTGTGAGCATGTAGATCTGCTATTTTCACAATTTCTCCCTCTAATGTTTGACAATTTGGCCAATGTTTAATTTGTCATTTTAGAGCTATTAAAAAGCCCATAAATTGACACTTTAGAAATGTGCAGATACCCTCTATACACTTAAACTTTATGTTGTTTTGTTTACTGTTGAGTGAGAAAACAATGTTTCACATTAGGTTAATCATCTTGGGACCCCCTCTTACTTAAGTACTCTACTTAAGTTAATCATCTGGGAACCCCCAAAAATGATTTCCCGACCCACAGGTTGAGAACGATTGAAGTAGGGCATTAATTTACGAAAAACTATGAAAAGTTTAAATCTGGACATCTCTGCCTGACAACAACGATATGTTTATTTAATTCATATTCACATTGAACCTCTGCCTCTCTCTGTCTGTCTGTCTCTTAGTGTGAACCACATCTCGTGTCCTGTTCTCATCCTGCACGCAGAGGACGACAGCGTGGTTCCGTTTCACCTGGGGAAGAAGGTACAAATAAATAAATGGTGCATTTATAGAGCTCCTTTATCCAAGGCACTTCACATACTGTAGATTGTGCATCACATTCACCCATTCACTCACACATTCACACACCGATTGATTGATTGATTGAAGAATTTATTAGAAGTTTGCAATAGAAAAAAGTACAGTTTCATGACAGTACAAATCACTGGTACAAGGTCAACTAAAAGGAGATCCTAGAAAGCCGAGGCTTATTTCCACAGGAACCACACTTTAAGTATCTCATATAACATTGAAAGACAGACGGATAGAACATAGTACTTTATCTAGGATAATATCAGTTTCAAAAGCATAACATCAAATACAAAAGGCAGAATACAAAGACAGGCAGAGGAAACCATGCAAGGCACCAGCCTGCTCACCGGGAGCAACTAGGGGTTCAGAGTCTTGCTCAAGGAATCTCCGACACTAACTCTGGGGGAGCCCGGGATCAAACTGGCAACCCTTCGAGAACCCTCTGTGTTCTAAGATGGCAACTCTACCCCTGAGCCACTGCTTTCCTACAAAGAAACACCCGTTATGAACCCCTGACATTTTGTTCTGACTGCTCATTAGAAGTGTATCTGGTTTTTACTTTAGCCATCTTGCTGCACAGCAGTTAGGGTTCATGTGATTAAGCAGAATTGAACCCATCGAGGCCGGGAAAGCATCCGTGTCATTTTAGATTTCTGTGTTGGCTATTAAAAAATATACCAGATATACAAGCTCACTGCACATCACTTCGCGCCATGCTTCGAGCTTGCACATCTGCTATTTTTGAACATTTGTGGTAAAAAATCTCAAGATTGTTTGAAAACCGTTGAATCATTTTGAATTCTGAAAAGGTTTTAGAACTACTGATTTAGAAGGCATTTGTAGAATCGTGCTCAGGTCTTCAAAATGTTAAAATCCCATCTTCACCCATCCGTGTCTCCTCCAGTTATACAACATGGCCTCCCAGTCTAAGAGTCTGAGCGGTCAGAAGGTCCAGTTTGTTCCCTTCTCCTCGTCGCTGGCCTACAAGCACAAGTTCATCTACAGGAGCCCAGAGCTGCCACACATCCTCAGGTACACACACACACACACACACACACACACACACACACACACACATACTGGCCTTGGATCAATATCGTTTTCGGGTTTGGCATCACTCGTGTGTGACACCAAAAGCAGTGACCCATCGAATACTGTAGATTAGACCAAGAAGGTGTCGGTCGCCGATTTTCGTGTAACATCCGGGAGTCGAGTGGGACCGTCACCGTGCATGCATGTCTCCGCTGACAGAGACGCAGACGAGCTGATTCATTTAGGAAACAGCGCAAATGTGTCAGATGGATTATTTGTCCTTTGTGGCAACAGAAAGAACAGGGAAATATAGCTCTTAAATGCACCAAATATCTGTGTTATTTTTTGGAGTCTTAACGAAACGACTAAATTGCTAAACAAACTTGTTAGGTTACTCCATTAAGCAAAAAGTATTCTGTTAGAGTAACGCCGTTACACCCAACACTGACTATATGTCATCTCCATAAATGTGTGGATTCTCTGCATGCGTGTCAAGGTGTGAGATTGTCCATATTTGATATTTGAACATTTAAATGTTTTACTGTATTGATTTTAAATCATTGTATCGTATTGTCATCAACAAATGAATATCGGCCATGTATCGTATCGTCAACCATGTGCATATCGTACCCGTATCGCTGTTAAAACGTATCGTTACATGGTCACCCCTTACAAATATGTTTGTGCACACACGCACACGCACATGCATGCAGTGATGATCTAACACTGGTTGTGTGTTCTTGTTGTCTTCCAGTGACTTCCTGGGCAGGGATCACCCTCACGCATAAGACTGACAGCCAGGGGAACCAATCAGGAACTATTCTACGCTCTCGCACGCACACGCGCGCACACACACACACACACACACACACACACACACACACACACACACACACACACACACACACACACACACACACACACACACACTGTACTGTACTGTACACACAGTGGGTCTCATTTGTGTATTTTTGTAAATAATTACGTTTCCTGGTGAAATGGAACAGACTGAAACAAACATTGTGTATCAATGTACTGAAAGTAGAGTTTCATCACAGGGATTTTAAAGGTGCCGCAAAGTGACATTTCTGGGGTCAAAACAAAACATTTTTTCATTAAAAAGTCAAAGCTCTATATTGTGATAGTAATACATTGCGTGTTTGTTCAGTAAGAGGAGTCTCCCCATCTCCACGGCTCTTTCAGTAGAAACAGAAAGTAACATTTTCAGGTGGGTTGCCAATTTCTTCCCGATCAGGAAAAAAGAACCCATTAACTCTCCTACTGCCAGATTATTTATTTATTTATTGGGTCTGGTGCCATCAAAAAGCGGCTTACCTTTGCGACGTTATAGTAGATAGATAGACATTTATTTATTTATTATTATTATTATTTTTTGATTGTGCAATAGTGCACTTTGGTCTGCCAGGCAGCAGAGGGCGGCGTCATGCGAGAATGAATGTGAATTTGCCTGTTATGTGTTGCCGTGCATTCAGACCAGTCACTGGCCACAGAGCCTCACAGCCAGAGAAATCAACAAGGAAGTGAATTGGTCTCCGTTGATGTTAACGCATAATGGATTTTTTACACCATCACCGCGGAAAATGTGTTTACAGTACACGGCGGCGCGACCCCTCATCAGCTTAAGGACATCAACAAGGTAAACGAACGAACGCGAACGAGCGCCGTATTGGCGCGGAGGTCTCTTGAGAATTGGGGCGAACAGGAACGTCCAAAGCAGTATAAGAGTTAACGAGCTTCAATGTCACAGCGTTGGAGTTCCACTTTTGTCCGTTTCCTTTTTGTATTTTCTGTCTACGAAAGAGCTGTAGAGAGACGGGGGAGCCTCCTGTTACTCAACACACACACTATAGCAGTGATCGCTATCAGAATATAGAGCTATATATTGTCGTTGTCGGGTGGAAACCTTGTATGTCCAAAACCGTTCGATTTTATCAGTTAAAAAAATGAACTAAACTAGTGAAAACAGCTGATCTACAAGCACACAACGCCACAAATGCGAGGTGTTGTGTGCTTGTAGATCTGCTGTTTTCACTACTTTTGTGCGACAGCCTGTCTGATGTGTGACAGCCAGTCTGATGAAGCATGGCTTTACCTCGCGAAAAAAACGTACACATTTGAAACTTGGAGATACGAGGTTTCTGCCCGACAGTGACGATATATATATATATATACCCATTTAGGCCTGAGGCCGATTCTAAAAAGGCCTCCTAAGCCTAAGCCTGACCTAAGTTTTCTGAAAAACCTCAAATATTATTCAAAAATTACAAAAACAATTATGTTGCTACTGTACATGTATCGTACTACACAAAAATGTGTTCCCGGCCTGAGGGGTAAAAGCACAAAGAATGTTTTCCCGTCCACAATATTCACTTACAGCACCTTTTTAACAATGTGCAATGCAAGTTAGATGATGCCGTAAGCCCAATGCTTCGCCACACGACAGTGTCGCATTTCAAACGTAGCATGGCCTACAATGTTGCGTGACGAAGCATAAGTTTGGGTTTTATTTTCTATACACTTTGAACAGGTTAAAGTAAATCTATGTTGTTGATAAATTAAGCCCATTGTGTTCACCATTGGTTCTCAAACGTTTACATTTCAAGGTCTTCCCTTAACTCTGACAGTGTACAAATGGAACCAAATGGACCCGTTAGGGCAGGGGGGGGTTTTCAGGCCAGGGACCCCCAAACTGATGGGGAGATGGAGCAGGGACCCCCTACCTCGTAGGGTGGGGGTGGGGCTACATATATTGTATAAAATTGTGTTTAAATATACCATGTTATTGTGCATTAGCTTAGATAAGATTAATACGTTCATGCTTTTATTTTAAACATGCATGTACATGTGGCCGTACCACTGCCATTTATAAACATACCTATTTTACTGAGAACCAATGTCAATACTAACAATCTATTGCTAACAATTTGTCAATTGCACAATAATCATGTATATCAAGAGACAGAATCATGTTTTTTTTTTTTTTTTATGTACATGTATTTAAAGACAATTTAAATTTTGTTCTTTCTTTTTTTTAAATAAATATGAAAAATGTATAAAATATATATATATTTTTTAATTTCTCCAACAATTTCGGGGACCCCCTGCTGTATCCCCGTGGACCCCCTGTTGAAGACCCCTCCGTTGGGGTCCATTTGGTTCCATTTGTACACTGAGAGTTAACAGACTTGTATGAGTCAATTTAGACCATTCCAAAGGAACACAGTACCTGGAATCCACTTTTACGCACACACACACACACACAAACACACACACACACACGCACAGCTTTCTGAGGTGCTGTTTTGAGTCTTCAGAGATCAAGCTAACGGACCTGAACTTTTACAAAGCGGAGCCATTCCTTCACCTCAGCATTCCTACAGGACGTGGGATGGTCGTCCCGACAACAGCCTGCGTGCACTGTGACTCGTTGCCACGGTGACAAGCGGATGGCTCTGGAATATTATGCACTAAACTCACGACGCGACGTTTTAAAAAAAATGGACCATAATGAAAAAAAGAGAAGGAAAAAACAAACCTTTTTGGATTTATCATGTTTTCAAACCTTTTTGATGATTTCTCTAACTGTGGGAGCCGATTGATCTCGATTGACTAGAGGGGTATTTTAACGATCGATACAGATTTTTCCAATCAACGAATTGATCGGAATCGGCGGAGCAATGGACCCTGGGAAGTGGAGTTTTTGGACTGGAGTGCTACTGTACATTGGTTTGAGTGTGTTTGGAAGACAATGTGACGAACAGTGTGTGTTTGTTTTTAAATAAATAGGCCTAAATAAAAAATGCTATGTAGGCATTTAGCTACACTGTTTCCCAAACTTTTTTCCAAATATTTAAAACTGTTTAAACAAATCAATTGAAAACAAGTTTTTCACTTGAAAAAAAAAAAGACTTCAATAAAAAACGGTCCAAAAAATATGAAAATAGCAGATCTATAATCTTACAACGCGGTGTGAAGTGACACGTTGTGAGCTTGTAGCTCAGCTATTTTCACTAGTTTGGGTGTTGAGCGTCTCTGCTAAATGCCTCCATTGTAAGCGGTTTTGATCGTGATCATTAGCAGCATGGCACATAACCTGTCAGCAGAAATGAAGTGGAACTTTTAAAGAAAATGTGTGTTTATTTTCTGTCTTTGAAGTTGTTTTAATTTAAAATGAGTCCCATCTGGTAGTTTGACTGATTTGGTCGCTGTCGTTGGATGAAAACCTTGTATGTCCAAAACCAAGGGTCTTCAACAGGGGGTCCGGGGCCCCTAGGGGGTCCTCCAAATCTTCCAAACCTTTTTATATAAACAAGGGTTCAAGTGAACCCTAGTGTCCATATTCTGAGAACTGTAGCCGAAAATAGCAGATCTGCGGAGCCTTACCTCATTGCAGGCCACGGCACGGGGTGGAGTGACCGCGGCAAGGGGCGGAGTGAACGCGGCGGTTATCGTGGGCTTCGGTGACGTGTGCAGTGGGGCGACGGTGAGATTCGAACTAGTGATCTCTGGCACTCAAGTCGGCGACGCTATCCATTCAGCCATCAATGCTGATGTTTATCGTGGGCTTGCCCAGGCCTTACGGCCTGGGCATAAATATAACGATTGCATTCACCACGGCTTCGTAACTCGCCCGCTCTTCGCGGCCACTCGCGCCTGCGGCGCTCGGGGGCGAAGAGCAGGACCAAGGTCCGCTGGCCTTCGCGCCGCTTGCAATGTCGTGGACAATAATCAAACGCCTCCGCCCACCGCCGCGTTCACTTACAGTAGCGTTCACTCCGCCCCTTGCCGCGTTCACTCCGCCCCTTGCCGCGTTCACTCCCCTTGCCGTGTTCACTCCCCTTGCCGTGTTCACTCCGCCCCTTGCCGCGTTCACTCCCCTTGCCGCGTTCACTCCGCCCCTTGCCGCGTTCACTCCCCTTGCCGTGTTCACTCCCCTTGCCGCGTTCACTCCCCTTGCCGTGTTCACTCCCCTTGCCGCGTTCACTCCGCCCCTTGCCGCGTTCACTCCCCTTGCCGTGTTCACTCCCCTTGCCGCGTTCACTCCCCTTGCCGTGTTCACTCCCCTTGCCGCGTTCACTCCGCCCCTTGCCGCGTTCACTCCCCTTGCCGTGTTCACTCCCCTTGCCGTGTTCACTCCCCTTGCCGCGTTCACTCCCCTTGCCGTGTTCACTCCCCTTGCCGTGTTCACTCCCCTTGCCGTGTTCACTCCGCCCCTTGCCGCGTTCACTCCGCCCCTTGCCGCGTTCACTCCCCTTGCCGTGTTCACTCCCCTTGCCGTGTTCACTCCCCTTGCCGTGTTCACTCCCCTTGCCGCGTTCACTCCGCCCCTTGCCGCGTTCACTCCCCTTGCCGTGTTCACTCCCCTTGCCGCGTTCACTCCGCCCCGTGCTCCAGTCTGCAATCAGGTATACTTGGATCTGCGAGGCGTTGTGAGCTTGTAGATCGGCTATTTTCGGCAAAGAGGTTTGGTGTAGAGGGGAAAAGAGCAGACTAAGTACAGAGTGAAAGGTCAAATTTAAGTATTTACAGTTCAAGTGGTTGAATATCTGAAAACACCACTTGACATGAATCCCAAATAAACTGATGATTGTGCTGTCAAACGATGAAACTATGGAATCTATGAACAGGTTGTGGGGGTCCCTGCTTCATCTCTCTCTCAACTAAGGGGTCCTTGGCCTGAAAACGTTGAATACCCCTGTCCAAAACTGTTACTTTTCAGGAAATGTAAAAAAAAGAAAAACTTGCATTACAACAGGTCTGATGTAGATTTGTTTTAGTTAGTCACAACCTCTTTAATTCAGTATTTATACAACCCACACAGAAACTTAAAAGGATATTTCACTTTCAAAAAAACTTTTGGTCATTTCATCATCTACTCAGGCTTTTATGAACACCCTGAACTGTTTTTAATTTGATTGATTCAATATTTAGATATTTGATGTAAATGTTACCAGGCCTTCCTCCTGCAGGATGCCTCCCCATACACACCCAAACTCCATTTTAACCGTGATAGATACATCAAACACACCCATTATCCTTTTCTGGTGACTCAAACTAACCTCCTAAAACGTGAGCAGGCCGTTTTTTTTTTTTTTTAGTAATCTTCTATTGTATTATTATTATTATTATTTCCATTTTCCCAAAGACTAAAAATAGAAAAAGGTTATCAAAAAGGCACGGCCTGCTCACGTATTAGGAGCGTATTATGAGTCACCAGAAAAAAATAATGTGTTTTTGATGAATTTATCATGGTTAAAATGGAGTTTGAAGTTACAATGGGTATGTATGGGGAGGCGTCCTACATTTACATCAAATATCTAAATATTGAAACAAGCAAATTAAAATCTGTCCAGGGTGTTCATAAAAGCCTGATTAGACAATAAAATTACATTTTTCCCCTTTTTTTTTAAAGTGAAATATCCATTTAAACACTTCCAAAATCTTTCAGGAGTACGTATAGCTAAAATAGCCAATCTACAAGCCCACAACACGTGGCAATGTGCCACGTTGTGCGCTTGTAGTTCGTAGTTGCGTGCGTGCTCTTGAACGACAACGTACAGTAGGTAATGCATTAATTTACCAAAAAGATTAACATGCGATAGTTATACGGAGACACAAGGTTCTGCCTATAGCGATGATTTATTCCAGAAATGGAGGACTTTCATTTTCATTTTTGTATCCAGGACTTGTTTTGTCTTATTTTGAAGGCCAATATAAACTTGAATGAACCCATTAAGACCAGTTACGCATTTTTTACGCATTATCACTTTAACCGTTATTTTATGACACTTATGATACATTTTTATGTAAGTAATGCAGATGTTTAACAGTAGTTTAACTCTCGATAGTGTAAAATTAAACCAAATGGACCCATACGGGTCCATTTGGTTTAATTTTACGCTCGAGAGTTATAGATCTATAAGGGTCCATTTGGTTACCAACTCTCCATCATTTAGCTGGGGACCACCTGGAACCCCCTGAAGGACCACTGATGGTCCCATAATTTTTTACTGGTGACTCATACTACCCTCCTAATATGTGAGCAGGCTGTGCTTTTTTGATAACATTTTTCATTTATTTTTAATAATTCTTTGGGAAAATGGAAAAGTTAACAAAAAACATGGCCTGCTCACGTATTAGGAGTTTAGTATGAGTCACCCAAAAAAATAATGGGTGTTTTTGATGAAATTATCATGGTTAAAATGGAGTTTGAAGTTTCAATGGGTGTGTATGGGGAGAAGCCCTGGAGGAGGAGGGCCTGAACATGTACATCAAATATCTAAATACTAAATCAAGCAAATTAAAATATGTTCAGGGTGTTCATAAAAGCCTGATTAGACAATAAAATGACCAAAAGCTTTTTTGAAAGTGGAATATACCTTTAACCCTTTTAAACTGTGACTCAAGCCCGTATCAGAGTCTACGGTGGAGAGCTATCCACCGCAAATTTGAGGTGGAAAGCTTTCCACCTCAAGTCAGAAAATAAGTGCAGGCCATCATAGTCACGGCCCACGGTGAAGTCCTTTACCCCGTCTAGACCGGTTCAGGTCGACCAATCAGTGAACGGGGTGTAGAGCCTGTCTGTCTGATAGTAAAAACAGAGAGATGTGTTGGGACTCGCGGTGGAATGCTCTCCACCGCGAGGAATGATGTAACGTTGTAGTTTCATGACTCAAAAAGACTCGAAAAGACTACACCGCGGTGGATAGCCTTCCACTGCGGACCCGACTATGATCCGGGCTTAAAGGGTTACAAGGTTGTTGTCACATAGATTCCACACACTCAGGTTAACAGTTGACAAAAAAAGTATAAAATACGGTACAACAGTAAAAAACTCAGTGTTTATTTATATATTCTTTGCACCACAGTGACTGACACTGACGGGTCCATTTGGTTACATTTGCACATCGCTATCTGTGATAAATGATCACTGTGGATTTTACTGCATTAGTACCCGGCTTGATTGAATGCTTGATTCAGATTGGTCGAGCGCTGAAATCAGCTGTGAATTATAGGCGTATAATGACGCTCCGCTCTATAATTCACCGCTGCCTAATCAGTGGCTCAGAACACCTGCTGCAGACTGCAGTCAGGCTGCACTGCGTGAATTTATAGGCTAGTCAATCTGAGGTTTGACCCCAAATAAATTGCAATAGTAATGGTTCAAGGTTTTTTATGATCCTTAGGGTCATCCAAAACACATGTTAAAAATCTTCCAAAATATTCTTAGTGGATCATGGTGAATTCAGGGGGTTCACGTTTGGGTCCCTTCACTTACTATACAGGAAAAAAAGACCTCCAAAAAATCTTATTTAAGTAGCATGTGAGGGGTCTTACTAGGGGTTCTTCATGATCCTGAATCCATTGCAAGCATTTGTTTTGCACGAAAAACATTCCCCAGGCTAAAAAGGGACACAGCAAAACTGAGCTGACCCCAGAAAAGTGATGACTCATCACTAAACCATAGTATTGGGGGTCAGTTTTTAGCCCGAGGAATGTTTTTGGTGCAAAACAAATGCTTGGAATGGAATTAGAATCATGAAAAAAAACCCTAGTTAGACCCCTCACATGCTACTTAATTTAAAGAGGATTTTTTGGGGGGTCTTTTTTTCCTGTATAGTAAGTGGAGGGACCCAAATATGAACCCTCTGAATTCACCTTGATCCACTAAGAATAAAATGGAAAACTTTTAACATGTTTTTTGTATGACTCTAAGGATCATAAAAAAACCTTGAACAATTACTATTGCAATTTCTTTTGGGTCAGGCCATTTTTTTTGCTTAGATTGACTGGCCTATTAGTGTCCAACATGTCAGCCTTGTAAACAAACACACAGCGTCATTTACAACTAAACGTTGCTCTCAAGAATGTTTTTCAAAACATTTGAGGCGAGAAATAGACGACGCAGTCAGAAAATGGATTCTATCTGATCAGCACTTCCTTGTGTCGTGTCCATATAAGCCATAATGACCGCGCAGCAAGACGTTATTGCATACTTCGCATAATAGGCCAGTCAATCTAAGCTAAAAAAGGGCCTGACCCAAAAGAAATTGCAATAGTAATGGTTCAAGGTTTTTTATGATCCTTAGGGTCATCCAACAAACATGTTAAAAGTTGTGAATTATATATTTAGTGGATCAAGGTGAATTCAGGGGGTTCAGATTTGGGTCCATTCACTTACTATACAGGGAAAAAAGACCCCCCAAAAAATCTTCTTTAAGTAGCATGTGAGGGGTCTAACTAGGGATTTTCCATGATTCTGAATCCATTGCAAGCATTTGTTTTGTACGAAAAACATTCCTCTGGCTAAAAACGGACGCCATGCACAAAAATGGTTTAGTGATGAGTCATCACTTTTCTGGGCTCAGCTCCGTTTTGTGGTGTCCGTTTTTAACCCGACAAATGTTTTTTGTGCAAATCAAATGCTTGCAATGGATTCAGGATCATGAAAAACCCCTAGTAAAGGTGGTTGCACACTGCTGCGTTTTTCGTTGCGAAATGCGTTTTTCAGGACAAGGAGAGAGAGGGAGATAGAGAGAGCAAGGGACTGAGTGGTGCGCGAAACGGGCGGCAGTGTGCAAACGTGACTGACACAACGTGAGGTTGATTTTTTTATTTGCGTGCTCCGAAATTCACTCCGATATTCGGCCCGAAAAACGCAGCAGTGTGCAACCAGCTTTAGACCCCTCACATGCTACTTAAAGAAGATTTTTTGGGGGTTCTTTTTTTCCTGTAGGCCTATAGTAAGTGAATGGACCCAAACTTGAACCCCCTGAATTCACCTTGATCCACTAAATATATAATTTTACAACTTTTAACATGTTTTTTGGATGACCCTAAAGGCCCTTTTCCACCGGCAGCGATAACGATGACGATAGCCATAAAATATCACAGCGATAATTATGCCTTCACATTGATGTCCGATAAAGTTATCGGACATCAATGTGAAGAGGCGCCAATTAACAGCCGCTCTGCATCGCAAGCTGTTTGTCAGAGACCCAGTTCCATATCACTGTGATCTTAACCACATCGTTGTTGATCCTAACGATGTAGTTGTTGGCTATCGTTGTCTTTATCGGTGTTGGGGGAATGCTGCCGATCCACTTCAATTGAAGACCCACTTTTTTAAATCGTTATCGTCATTGTTATCGCTGCCGATGGAAAAGAGCCTTTTGGGTCTAACCTTAGATTGACTGGCCTATAAGAAGTGTTTATGGAGCAATCAAAACCATAGTTGTCTCTTTTTGGGAGAGCGTCATCGTCAATGACCCCTCAAACCACGCAACGTCTTAATCCATCAAGACCTGGAATTATGTTATGCTTTAACTATTGAAAAAGAGCAGATATACAAGCTCACAGTGTGGCTGTGTATAATAAAACAAAAAATATAGAGATATAAAAAAGAAAAAGTAAATGAAAAATCATGGCATTAGGACAATATCAGTCACTGGTTAAAATGGAGTTTGAAGTTACTATGGGTTTATATGGGAAGGGGAGTGTCATCAATATTAAATTGTATATCAAGTATCTAAATATACTGTATTTAGATATTGTATTATTATATTAGACGTTAAATACCCCTTCAAGTGTAATTATAAAATAAACGGTTCCCCAATTCAAATGTGATAATTTTGGGGGTTCCCCAGTTATATAAATATGATTGTTTATGTATTCATCAAGGGGGGGTTATGTCCTGAACAGGTTGAGAACCCTTGGTCTACAGCAGGGGTTCCCAAACGTCTCAGGGCATCCCATAAATATTTTTTTTTAATCCGAGGCACCCCTACATTATAATTTTCACTCCCAGCACCTTATATTTATAGCATAACATCGTTGTCGGGTGGAAACCTTGTATGTACAAAACCGTTCGTTTTGTATTCATCATCTATAAAATGTACTAAACTAGTGAAAACAGCAGATCTACAAGCACACAACATCGCGAGGCGTTGTGTGCTTGTAGATCGGCTGTTTTCACTAGTTTTGTGCGACAGAGGTTTCTGCCTGACAGTAATGATATTTTAGTATTATTATGTTGCGAGGAAAACGTTGAGATAATAGCCAGTTTGGTTAGAACTGACTGAAAATAACTGTGTACTTCAAGTTCAAAATAATACTAAATATTTGTTCAAGTGTCCAAATAAATTCCAAATATTATCAAATGATCTCGCGGCACCCCTGGACTGCCGTCGCAGCCAGCACCCCAGGGTGCCCCGTCGAAAACCCTTGGTCTGCAGTACAGAACGTCTACAGTGGGAAGAGCAGGACACCACTGAAAGTAGTGTGGTGGCCACTGCTGTCATATACTTGATAATCACTCCCCCTAGTGATCACATTCACCATGTCTCTGGCATCGAGAGACAGAATCACTGCTCCGCTGGTGGTGCCGCCATCGTCCTGGAATTGAGAGGTGCTGACTTGAACCTGGCCGTTCTTCACCAGCCTGGCCCCGGAGTAGTAAGTACTGCGGCCGAAGGTTGTGAAGGTGAACAGGTACGCCCCCTTCTGAGGAGCCGTGAATATACCTGAGACACACAACATGGAATCATTAGAGCCCTGTCTGTTCTATGGCTGAAATAGAGGTCTTCACGGGTCCAATTTTAACTACCCGAACCCAAATGGACTCGGGGAAAATGGAGCCGGACCCAAATGGCCCCGTCTATCATTTGGAATTTGAGAACCGTTACCCGAGGAGCCCCGAAACGTGATGGACCCGGTCCGACGGCCCCGTACTGTTATTAGGCAAATTAAATCCGTTACCCCCGCAGAACGAGAGGTCCGAGACCCGAACCTGTGGCCCCGAAATGACGGAATGTCAATTTCAATTCAATTCAATTTCGGCTGACTTGGTTCCCCTCGGGTATCAGGAACCGGCGATTTCACTATCAGATACCCAGGACCTGGGACATACGGCGGCGGCTCCGACCCGGCCCCGACCTCACTGCGCATAAATGGCCCCGTTACTCGGGGCGGGGCGGACCCCGGGTAATTTCGGATCTCGGACCTAACCGAAGATCTCTAGTCTGAATGATGAATTGAGTGAAATAATAATGGACCACCATGGAATCAAGATCCACAGGGGGCGCCGTCAAATCTTTTTTCTTTTTTCCTCTTCTCTCTCCATTAACTGAGGGAGATTAATTAGTTTTAATCCTATTCCTAATCCAGTAATTTGATGACAGTCTCCTATTGATCGATGATCCGCCATCAAATTGTCTTGTGAATGTGACAAAAATAAATAATAAATATAGCTGCAAGCAGCGATAAAGTGGCCAAGCCAGGAAAAGGTAGGAAAGGAAAAAAGCAGCGGAAAGAAGGCTTGTGACGCCCCTGTCAGTACCGGTAGCAGGGTTGTAGGCGTTGCCGTTGTTGAAGAAGACATTCTTGAACACGATGGTTTGGGATGCAGCAGGTCCAACGGTCACACTTCGGTCATCTGCCAACGATGCTGAAAAGGCCACTTTGGGAGTGGGACCAACTGAGAACAAAAGAGGAAGAAAGCAGGGAGAAAACATACAATTTATCATTATTTCACTACATTTCCTTTGACGTTTGTGGTTAATCCATAAATCAGTTCAGTCAATCAATACCATACAAATAATCCAAACAGATTTGCCATTTGTCTAATCCATAAAATTAATGTGGTTGCCCAACAGGGCAACACATTACAGTCCTGGGGAAACTTTATTTACTTCTAGGGTAACTTTTCCGCTGCCATTGGAAATTGACAGACAGACATCTGTCTGACAGGGATAGGGAATCAATGAGAGTGGGAATCAGTAGGGAATCAATGGGAGTGGGAATCGATAGGGAATCATTTGGCTTACAGTTAGCTTACTGCAGAATATAGTCACATCAGCAACCATACTTGCAATTTCCAATTGCAGCTTTTATAGTTAGCCTGTCCCCTCCCGAAAATCTTTTGTCCAATGCTAGCTTAGCAACCGTTACTAAAGGCAAGCTTCCGTGAAAAGTCATAGCTTTCGATGCTATTTTACTGCATCCGATAATCGTGAAACTTGGGTCCCAGACACATTTTATGGGTGCCTTTATTTTGTTTCCTACAATCCGTTTTTAATTATTATAATCATTTCAAAAGATTATCAATAAACATTCCAAAAAAGCAAAAAAAAATATGAATTAAAAACTAAGTTCAATGATATTTTTTCAGTATGAATAAATCGAAGAAATTCCATAAATTAGAACACACATGTTTTAGAAGTAGAGAAAATAGCCAATCTACAAGCTCGCCACGCAGCGCACAGCGACATGTTGTGAGCTTGTAGATCTGCTGTTTTCACTAGTTTGGGTCCCAGGCAATTATGTCTAATTTAGTTTTTGGGTCACAAGCTAAAACGTTTGGGAACCACTGCTCTATCGTCATGTCACCAAGACAGACCCGTCCAATTTATCATATTTCATCCTGATTGGCTAAGATTGACTTCCACTACCTGGCCTAGCTCCAAGGAGCATATTCAGCTAGTTAATTAAATTATTCGTAACAAGGCATCACTCTTAACTTACCATCTCTCTTAACTTACCATCTCTCTTGAGGTTTCCCAGGTCTCTGTTGAAGGTGGTCAGTTGTGACGTGAGATCTGTGAACACATTAAGACACATGCAGTAAAATGTAGGGGTGTAACGATATAGTAACTGAATCGAAAAATCTTTTTAATTTGCAATGATCTACTATATCGATATGCAAAAGCAAACCGAGCGTACCGTTTGGCTCTGTATATCGTATCGTATTGAATATATCGGTATCGAATCGTGTTGCAATGCAAATAATCGATTGTATGGAAACTGAGTATTTGTGCCTTGTATTTAGCAATTTTAAGAGGGAAAATGAAAAAGAGGGGTCTAATTACTTAGCCATTCCATATAGCTACTCTTCGTCTATCGATAAATGTGTGTAATCTCTGTGTTCATGTCAAGGTGCGTGTTTTTCCATGTGTTGTAATATAACGTCCATGTATTTGCTAAATAATCACTGTGTTTTATATCCATAATAATCGATTTCTCCCTTAACAAAACTGTATTGACACGTTTCACACAGATTTAATGTCTTTCCTAAATAAGTTACTATATCGATTTTAAATCATTGAATTGAATCATATCGTATAGCCATGAATGAACCAATATTTCCCATGTATCGTATCTTCAACCATGTATTGTGATGCGTATCGAATCGTTGTTCAAATGTATCGTTGCACCCCTAGTAAAAAGGCTTCACTGAATGCTTTGTGTCAAAGCCCCACTGCACAGCGAGCACAAAATGATCTACAGTTTAGCATTAAAACTGAGATAAAATGATAATACCCTGACACATTGTATCACTGACATTTCAGAGATATTGAGGTCTAATTTCTGCCACCCGTTACCCGTTATCCTCACCCCATACCCTATAGTATATCAGTGGCGAAACTAGCCCCCGGTGTGCCCCGATGCGAGATTTTCACCAAGTGCCCCACAACAACAACAACAACCACCTTTTTTCTACAGCGCAAATGCAGACAGCGCAAATGCGGGACACCAGGCTCCAACAGAAGACATCTACACACTCGCCATCTAATTCATGACAATATGTAGCCCAACCAAGTAGTGTCTCACTGTCTCCATCTCTCTCTGGTGCTAATGAACTCTTCCCTATGGCACTCCAACACAACAGCTCTGAAGCCTCTGACATTAGTCTTCACACTACAAACATCACCACGCCGTTTTTCCAAAACAGCATTATAAATATCATCCATTAAGACAACTAGGCCTACATTAATGACAGCACACAGTTTAATTGACAGTGATGCATCACTGCAAACCAGCATTATTTATATTAATTACTTAACTCACCTGCTAAAGTAAGGTGGATGACAACAACAAGACCAGTTGGGCACGTTTTGTTCCATATTCCACAGTGTCTTGGTTTTAGAGAGCATGGCAAATATTAACTGTTCCCCAAAGTCGTGTGTTGAAACTTTATATTCCATAATGCCCGAGAGTGTTGTTTTTACTTCAGAAGTTCAGAACGTCTCTTCAGCCTGTGTTCCGTCAGCAGCACTAAGGGGCCCTGTCATAGCTTCCTGTCATACCAGTGGACATTTCAAAACAAGAGTCATTGTATTGGATATTTGTAAAGTGATCATTCAACACATGTTTTATTTTGAAATGGTAGCAGCCTACTACAGGAAATAGATGCAACAGATCAGGACAGAAGCGGCTCCGTCTGTATACATTGTTATTATTAGATTATTTATTTTTGCCAGACCCAGGGGGTCGGCCTACAAAAGGCTTTGTCGGTCTGTCGGTCGGTCGGTCGGTCCCTCTTTTCCTCAGTGTGCCTGTGTTTGCCTCTGACTGCTCATCTGCCCCTCCCTTCCCTTGCTCGGCTGATTGCCTTGAGTGCCGTCACCTGTACAGGACCAGCTGAGTTGAGTTGGCTGACGAGCTGCTGACACTATAAATCCTGTCATAGCCCTCTGCCTGTCTGACTACCACGTTACTGTCATAGCCCTCTGCCTGTCTGACAACCACGTTCCTGTCATAGCCCTCTGCCTGTCTGACTACCACGTTCCTGTCATAGCCCTCTGCCTGTCTGACTACCACTTTCCTGTTTTAGTCCTCTGTCTGTCTGACTGTCACTGTCCTGTCTTAGCCGTCTGTCTGCCTGTCACTGTCCTGTCTTAGTCCTCTGCCTGTCTTACTGTCACTGTCCTGTCTTAGTCCTCTGCCTGTCTGACTGTCACTGTCCTGTTTTAGTCCTCTGTCTGTCTGACTGTCACTGTCCTGTCTCTGTCCTCTGTCTGTCTATCACCCCCCCCCCCCTTCCCCATGGATCAACACCTTATCGTGGTGGGGAGGTTTGCGTGCCTTAAGGATCCCACGAGCTATACCAGCTGGAGTCTTGCACTCCTGCCAGCGTCACGCTTGCCGGACAGGTCAAAGGAGAGAGGCCAGACTAAGATTGATCCACCCCCCCCCCCCCCCCCCCCCCCCTTCCTTGCATTCTGATTTTCATTGCGGGTCTGGCAGAACCAGGTGACCTGGTCTAGTTTCTCCTCCACCTGCGTGTGCCCCTGGACGTCACGGGCCCTAATGCGCATGCGTCGGCTGCGTCAGCGGTAGTTACGCCCCTGGTATATATATACCGGTAATTGTGGGCAAGAAACTTGCTCTTTCCCTAAATGGTATTCTGGGGACACTATGCCTGCTAGCCATTATGCCGACTCCGTTCTTTGCGCATGGAGGTGTGGCTTGTTGTTGCGTTGATATTTTGGCAACACATATTTTGGAAAGCGTATAGGATCCTAATACCACACGCTTTGCCACCCGCTATGCCACTTCTTTGGTAGAGTGCGCACTGCCAATGGAAAGTACATGGATACCAGAGTCTCTGACACATTGTGCGCCTTGGCACACATTGACACAACCTTCAGTTGTCTCCTTCTGCCCTAATTATCCACACATCTCTGAGATTCTATTTTCCCCATAATCATAATTAAGAGTGTAATTTCCTTGTGTCAATTCTGTTTATATAAGACGATAGTCTATTCAAATGAGTTGCGATGTGCTTCATGCCATCGCATAATTCTTCATTGCAGGATATAAAGACCTGATTACAATTATATAACATTCTCTATAATCAGTAAGTGTAATTGATAGTTATATCTATCAAATATGGTTTTATATAACACGGTCGGGAAATGTCCATTTGGACTGGAGAGCCTCACTGGTGAGCTTGTAGATCGTCTATTTTCAAACGGCCAACGTTTGAATATGTACAGATTTAATAGGGACACAATACAGTCATGGGTCATGGAACTGGACCTTCCAAGGAATATAGAGATGTTTTCATTTTAGAAAATCGCTTCATAATTGACCGAATTATGACCAAACAAACCCTTAGTGGAATTAATGAAACATAGAAATATCTAGATTTCAGACCAAAGATCAGCTGGAAGAATTATATCTCCACACTTAGTCGGAGGTAGCCTAGTTCCAGACCCTGAATCGCTAGCCACACCCCTTTAATTTTTTTGTTTCGGCGATTCAGGTCTAGAATCGCTCTCAATGAGGAGGCCTGCCTCGGTTGAAAATCCAAACGGGCGAATCAGCGTCGTGAATCAGCGTCTTGTGATCAGCGTGGGTGGGGGTTTCCCAGAACTCATGTGTGTTTCCAAGTACACCAGCGCCGCCGCCGTACCGTACCGCACATCGTGTCGCGGTAAAATGCGGTAAATTGCGGTAAAATGCGATCGTATCGATCACGCTGTGAAACACCAATAGCAGGCATGTTATGTTGTGTTTGATTACTAGTTCGTAGTGCTCTTATTCTGACTGTTTCTTTGGTTAGCAAGTAGCACTAGCAAGCAACAGGCTAGCCACTAGCCAGTCACACATAACAACACTATGTCATGTGTTGGTCGGTGAACCAATCGCTGAAGACTGCCTCTTTTTGGCAACGCCCATCCCTGCAAATGCCATGGTGGGACCTGATTTCAGACTGAATAATGAAGTGAAACGAAATGTCAATTCAGGCTGAGTGTCAGGCTAAGTCGGAGGCCTTAGGGAGATAGAATTGTAATTTTGTGCTAATCAGTCTAAAAGCGGCAAATTTTGCACAGATGTAGCCCAGGGCATGCTCTAATGATTTAGCTAGGGCACCCGAGTCGGCGACCTTCGGGGTCGCCACAGCGGCCAAATCAAGTTGGGCTCCCATTAACTTTCTATACAGGAGGAAAATACCCAGAAAAACATTTTTTCTGGGTATTTAAGTAGGATGTGAGGGGTCTAACTAGGGGTTTGTCATGATGCTGAATCCATTGCAAGCATTTGTTTTGCACAAAAAAACATTCCTTGGGCTACAAATGGCCCCAGAAAACAATGGTTTAGTGATGAAAAGTCACTTTTGATCACTTTTCACAGTTTTGTGGGACATTAAGGACAAGAGGGGCGAGCAGTGCACACCTCGTGGCGCGCTCAAGTAGGCCATGTGTGGCCTGCTTGAGCATGAGGCGCAAGTTGGCACCTCGACAGAGTGCAGTTCTAGTTGTTATTATTTTTATCAAAAAGGAAATTCATTCGAGTTGTCTGATTTTCAGAGCTTACTTGCATTCTGCCTGGTCAGGGAGTCCTGTGCAGTCTGGATGCGAGTCAACGAAGCATCAGTGGCGGCCTGTGCAGTCTGGATGCGAGTCAACGAAGCGTCGGTGGCGGCCTGTGCAGTCTGGATGCGAGTCAACGAAGCGTTGGTGACGGCCTGTGCAGTCTGGATGCGAGTCAACGAAGCATCAGTGACGGCCTGGAGCTCGCTCAGCTTCTTGTCCGTCGTGGATCGCAGAAGGCTGATGTTTTTGGCGTTGTCGCACGGACTGACCGCGACGCAGGTGTCGGCGGTCGACTTCTGGTCTGTCGTGGACGATACTGCAGTGATTCAACCCATTCAGACCGGGAACGCACTTTTACGCATAATCACTTTAACCATTGTTTTATACTTCAGCTAAAAATGTGCACACTAAAATACATATTCTCATTTTCTAGTTATTTTTCTCACGTTACCCCCTGCAGTACCCCTGCGTACCCCCACTTTAGAAACACTGATCTAAAGTATAGAAACATGTCACGTCACGTGTAGATGGCGATGAAGTCAGATTAATCTGCATTATACAATAAGGTTCCGACGAAGCAATCTGATTGGTTGAAATAGGTCTCTACCCATGGGAATAATGAGCATTACCACACGGCTCTCATCAAACAAAGATCTCAGCTGTGCTGGTCGCAAAAGAGCTGAAGCGCCATAGACAGGTAGACGCCTCCTCCGTCAGGGGCCGTTGGTAAAAGAGGACTGGCAAGCTTCCGACATTCTGAAGAACGTTTCCTTGTGCGTAACAGAATGGGATGCTCGGTAGGCCAATCAGATCCCACTGCAGGGGGCAGCAGAGTGCCTTCCACAGTTCCACACTTCCGCCAGTCCTGTTTTACCAGACGTGCTAATGAACTGCAGCGGCGGATGAGGTATCTAGCTTTTTCTTTGTGAAGCGCTCCCTCTCCCAACGCTAGGCTAGCAGTTTTCATGTGAAGTTCAGGGACATAGTAGCTAAATATGGCATTAAAAAGTTACATATTTTTGTCGAATATCTTAATTACGATGAAATGAAGTTGACACATTTTTTTAAGGGCAACGGTTGTATAATCGTAATATTACACTCGAGAGTGTGTGACGTGACGTGACGTGACGTGACGGACAGAGGGACTGACGGAGGAGGTTTTGATAGTAACTGGGACCTGACGGTCGCAATAAAGGCATACATGTAAGTTATACCTGCATTGTGTCTCTCAGTGGTGTTGAGCCTCACTTCTAGACTGGACAGCTGAGCAAGGAGGGCTGGAATCATCCCAGAATTTGAATTAAATCATAAATAGTTTACATTAAAAACACATTTGTTTTAGTGGTTCATGTGATTTGACCCAAATCATAGTCCAGTCATCTACTTAAATAAATATACAAATCATTGCATATAGTCCGGTTGTTGTAATAAATACATTACCACTATACGCTATAAATAAAGGCATACAACATCAGGTGTAACATCTAATTACTAAATGTAAAGTTATAATACCTGCATTGTCTCGCTCAGTGGAGTTGAGCCTCATTTCAGTGGAGTTGAGCCTCATTTCAGTGGAGTTGAGCCTCACTTCTAGGCTGGACAGCTGAGCAAGAAGGGCTGGAATCATCCCAGAATTAGAATTCAATCATAAATAGTTTACATTAAAAATACATGCGTTTTAGTGGTTCATGTGATTTGACCCAAATCATTGTCCAGTCATCTACTTAAATAAATATACATGAATCATTGCATATAGTCCAGTCATCTACTATCTACTAATATATATATATATATATATATATATATATATATATAGTTGACAACGACCAGACTATATGCAATGATTCACATATGTATATATATATGTGAATCATTGCATATAGTCCGGTCGTTGTAATAAATACCGTAAATCTTCTTATAGAAACCCGGGCTTTTATTTGTCTCAAGAGTAGCAGGCACCAGGCTTATATTGGAAGGAGGCTTGTATAAGAGAGAAGGCCTATATTCCTATTTCCCAAAAATATCAGAATGAATAAATCAATATTTTGTCAGTTTGAACAAAGTAAAATGTACTGGGTTCATTTATTGAAACAAAGTACTGTATTAAATGCACAGTGCACTTGGGCAGTGGACACTGGTCATTTTAACTTAACAGTTAAGTTCAGCTGCAAATAACAGCTTTAACAACACATGAACATTTCAAATTAAGCAGATATGACTACGTAAATAAGAACACATTCCAATGTCAAAGCAAAACATAAATGCAGACAGAACAGACAGAAGGAGGAGAGGGAGAGAGGAGGAGAGAAATAGACAGAGAAATGTTTCAATCACTCACTTTTGAGTAGATATCCTTCACACTGGGTTGAGTTTGTCACGCATTGAATCAAGGGGTCCGTGGACCATCGCGGGGGTCCGCGATCGTCCGCGACGGTCTCCGGGGGTCCCCGGACCGGTGTAATCTACTCTGAACATGGTGGCTACATCATAGCTAAACTAGCATCCCTATGTGTTGTTGTTGTCATGCTAATGCACCCAGAAGTACCATAGTAAACATCGCCTTCTAGAGGCTTGTATTGGAACGTCGGCTTGTAAGTGTTTTTTTTTTTCCAACGGCACCCCGGAAATTAAAGGAGGTCCGTTTTTTTATTGAATATTAGAGAATTTACGGTACATTACCACTACGCTATAAATAAAGGCATACAACACCAGGTGTAACATTTAATTACTAAACGTAAAGTTATAATACCTGCATTGTGTGGAGTGGAGTTGAGCCTCATTTCAGTGGAGTTGAGGCTCATTTCAGTGGTGTTGAGCCTCACTTTTAAGCTGGACAGCTGAGCAAGAAGGGCTGGAATCATCCCAGAATTAGAATTAAATCATAAATAGTTTACATTAAAAATACATTTGTTTTAGTGGTTCATGTACGCTATAATTAAAGGCATACAACATCGGGTGTAACATTTAAGTTAATAGGGTTAGGGTTAAGCTAATACCTGCATTGCGTCTCTCAGTGGAGTTGAGCCTCATTTCAGTGGAGTTGAGCCTCACTTCTAGGCTGGACAGCTGAGCAAGGAGGGCTGGAATCATCCCAGCATTAGAATTAAAACACATTTGAGTGAACCATGTGATTTGACCCAATCGCAAAGATTTCCCTTGTCAATTACGTGGATCTAATATGAATTGCATTTGTCAAACAATGTGTGTGTGTGTGTGTGCGTGCGTGCGTGCGTGTGTGCGTGCGTGTGCGCGCGTGTGCGTGTGTGTGTTTAAATTACCTTCATCCAACTCAGTGCTGCTCACCTTGACATACACTGGAGAGGAATATCACAGAACAAGTTTAACCCTTAAGTGCAGTTCGGGTCATTTTGACCCGTTTTACATTTTCATTTGGAAAAAAAAGGTAGAAGTTAAAAATGTTTCCACCTGAAACTCACTGGCCTTAAAGATTCTTCTGAGATGAACATGTAAAAAAAATATTTTTGCACTACACCCATGCTACACCCGCTTCATATTTTTTGAACCTTTAGTGCTGTTCGGGTCATTTTGACCCAGAAGCACAGATGCACAGAAATACACAGTATTATGCCAAAACACAGACACACAGTCACCCCCACTTCTAACACCCCCCTTCCGAAGCCCCATTCCGAACCCTCCCCCCTCCCCCACACCCCCCCCCCCCCTCCCCACAACTAACCCCCCCTCCCCTGATGCACAGAAATACAAGGAATCATGTACAAACACAGATACACTATCACTCCCTAACCCCTTCCACCCCTCCCCCTCCAACCCCCCTCACCTCACCCTTACCCCCTCCCCTCTAAACCCTCCATGTCCGGTACCGGCCCCGGCTCTCCCGGTTGCTCCTAGCTCGAGTTACAGTATTTTATGTGCGCTGCAGTGGCGGGGGGCCTCCACTAGGGGGCGCGACCACTTTTGCATCCGTTCTGGAGCACCAGGAGTCGGTGGTCCCCGGGAATTCCCAGTGAGCAGCCGCTTTAGCGGAGCGGCTAACTGCCCTTTTTCATCAGAATCTTTCAGTTCATGATAAAAGCGTGAAAATTGGTATGAACAGTCTCCATGGATCACTTGACAAGAAAATTGTCCGAGGCAATTGAAATTTCAAGATGGCGGCCATTTTTCAAGATGGCCACCACCGTAATGAAGCAATTAAGTGATATAAGGGTTTATTTGATGATACAAGCATGGGAATTGGCATGAGCAGTCTCTGTGGGTCACTTGACAATAAGCCACCCACAGCTACTTGAAATGTCAAGATGGCAGCCTTTTTTCAAGATGGCCACCACCTTAGGGGAGCACTAAGTGATATAATGGTTTATTTGGTGATACAAGCATGAAAATTGCCATGAGCTGTCTCAAAGGCTCATTTGACAAGAAAATGCTCACAACCACTTTAAATTTCAAGATGGCAGACATGTTTTAACTCATACAGTGCCAGGCGACTTTTAGAGCAACTTTCTCACTATGGAGTTCCCTGCCAAGCGACTTTGGGCGACTTTTACTTAGAAAAAAAAAAAAAAAAAAAAAAATTTTTTTTTTTTTTTGGACCCAATTAAATCTAGTAAACATGATTTCAATCGCGATTTTGCATGTTCCACCCCCCATACAACCCCATCTTTCAAACATGGCAGCCATTTTTGTTTACATCTGAAGAAAACATTATGGCTGATAAATCATGAATGCCTGAACGGATTTCCAATCTTTTTTTTTTGTTTGAAAGCTGTGAACAGCCTGCACAAACATGGTGCATGATCTGTGCATGGGCGTGCATGATCTGTGCACTATAAATTACATGGGAGTCTATGGAGGCTTCTGGCACTAGTGCCACTCGAGGGGCATTTTAAATTGGCAGTAAGTGAGTTAAGATTGCCACCACCTAAATTGAGCATTAAACAATATAATTGTTTAGTTAATGACACAAGTATGCAAATTATTATGATCAGTCTCTATGACAAGAAATCACTTCCAGGCACTTGAAATTTCTATTTTCAAGATGGCAGCCCCCTGGATCCTCAAAAGATCCATTTTCTCATAGAAATGTATTTATTTTTCATTAAGGACTATTTGGTGTCATTTTATTTTAGATTATGTTAAAGAACAACTTTTAACACATCATCAAAATACAACATGTGTTGATCAAAGATAGATTAGAAAAGAGTGAATATCTGCACTACCAGGGCACAAACCGGATGGTGTACAGATCGCACAGGATTTAAATGGCATGAATGATTGGATTAAGTGTAGGGTTAAGGCATGAACTTAGTTGTATCCCATACATCAAAGTGCTTGGTAAAAGGTGGTAAAAGGATAAACTACTGCTGCTGAAGACACCGAAGATACCAAAGATATCCATGTCAAGAGGCCAAGAAGATCCCAGCCCTCAAAAAGCTTTGTGCTTTATCTGTGAAGATGAGAGTGCAACATCCACCTTAAGCCTCTATCAGAGTCCAGGGTGAAGAGCTATTCACTTCACCGCGGTGTAGTTTTCTAGCTATCACCTAAAAATATATAACAAAGCCTAGGTGATAGCTAGGACACTACAACGCGGTGAAGTGAATAGCTCTTCACCCTGGACTCTGTTAGAGCCTTTACAGGACACAAATATGCTTTGCAAGGAGCTTCTTGTCGCTTAGATTCCTGGCACATTCATTAACCCTTTCATTAAGTTTCATAATCATTGTGTCCTGTAAGGGGGACGCTGCACTCGCATCTTCACAGATAAAGCACAAAGCTTTTGAGGGCATGGTTCTTCTTGGCCTCTTGACATGGATAGTTTTGGTATCTTCGATGTCTTCAGCAGCGGTAGATGCTCTCTTTTGGGCCCTTTCCAGCTCTGTGTTGTTGAACTTAAGTTTACAGCTTGAATGATATTTTGCCCTGTCTTGTCAATGTGCTTTCTATGCCATCACCTTCATCTAGTTGGGTTGGACTTAATAAGATAGGCAGAGCATTGATCTTATTTATAGTGACTCATAGAATAGACTATGTGACAACCAGGAATAGTCTGGTGACCACCGGAGAGACGGGTGACAGCTGGAATGTAGACGGCATCCGGGAGCAGGTTGGGTTAGTGCCTCAGCTTGTGTCTTCCGTGAGGAAGAAGCCCAACAAACCCACGGTTAGGAGGGCCATTCAAGCCGCAAGTGGAGCCTGAATGCAGCACCGCCACCACCATTGGGCCAGGTGGAGCCTACAGTACCATTGCAGCTCAAGAATGTACCACTCCTGAGTGAAATGTCTGGGGCTGGAGTCTGGTGCAACGCACAGGTCCTGGACCTGGTGAGACATAGGAGGGGCCCGGACAGGAGTCAATCCACAAAGCCTAGTCCCTCCATGCGCGAGATTTTCCTGTCCCAGTTTCGTCAGAGTAGTTCCGGAGCGGTGGAGTGAATGGTCTTTCCCCAATGGGACTGATCGTGGGTAGCAATTGGGACATAAGTCTTAAAGGACAACTTTGTTTTTTTACAACAAGGGTTCATATTTTAGATTGTAATTAGAGAAAAGAAAAGGTGAGTGTTAAAATGTTTTCATTGCTTCGTTCTATTGTTTTATCTTGTTTACTGTGCTAAAATGTGGGTCATGCGTACGCATGGGGGCATGCGTACAAGTGGCTAAATATGTATTTTTAGACACAATAAGCCAGCAGTTTCTTTATTGCTATTTACAGTAACACTTCTAGCACCCATAAGTCACATCTAACCATGAAAGGTTGCGTTGTATCTTGGGAATGGGCTTATTTTGTGTAAAATGACATATTTAGCCACTTGTACGCATGCCCCTAACCACTGAAATAAGAATCCCTAAAACAATAGAAAGAAGTAAATTAAATAATTTTAACACTCATCTTTTATATTCTTTAATTACAATCTAAAATATGAACCCTTGTTGTAAAAAACTAAAGTTGTCCTTTAATAACTTAAAGTGCGGGTGCCATGATGTATTCCCCCTCTAAAACATGATTATCAACTATTATGATTATACTAGGAGGAAGATTTTTTCCCAAAAAGTGTACAGAAAGAGTTAAAATTATGTTTTTATGTGGCCACACCCCCAGTTCATTAACTCATCCCCTGCTTATGTCGAGTTTGACGAGCTATATTTATGGGTCCACTCTGCTTATGTCGAGTATGACGAGTTTGTAATTGGACAGGTGCATGATAAATTATAATTGTATCTACCCCCTGACCAAGTCTGAGGCTCCTGTGATGTAAAACAATGAAAATATCACAAATCAAAGTTGGCTTGTTTGATAAAAGCAGCAAAATAACCCCATTTGTTTGAGAAAAACAGCAAAATAACCCCATTTTCCCACAGTAAAGATTGCATGAACAAACAGACCTAATTACCTGGTGTGACCTGACGTGACTCACACACAGACACTTCACAGACACTTCAAAGGCTTAGCCCGCCCTCTGCAGTGGCGTCAGTTCAGAAAAAGGTAAGGTATGGCAACATGACTGGTGTCACCAGTCATGTTGCCATACCTTAGCAACAGGCACGATGAAAATTAAATTTTTATCATGTCCCCCTGTAGCCAAGGTATGTCAGCTGCATACCCCTGCCATACCCAATTGACGCCCCTGGCCCTCTGGTGCCTCAAAAGATAAACAACACGCTCACACAAACGAATACAAACCCACATGAAAGAGATTACTATACAAAGAGAAATCATTTGGTACCTTTGCATTTGCCAGTTGAAGCCGAGCCGTGCAGACGTGTAAAGCAAGCAGCAGCAGAGCAAACCATTTGAAAGACAGTTTATAGTTCCTTTGAGTCTTCTCTTCTGTTAGCCTTTTTTTTTTTTTTTTTTTTTTAGAAAAAAGCAAAAAAAAAAATAAAAAAAAACTTAAAAAAAGACCGCGGGCGCCTCTGAACCGGACTCTGGGTTCATCTGGACAACAGGGCCGTGGGTCTCCCAGTCAATGAGCCCGTTGACTGGCCAACTGGCCGTTGACTGGCCAACGTGGGCGCGGGTCTACCAGTCAACGAGGCCGTGGGTCTCGCAGTCAGCGAAGACGCGGGTCTCTCAGTCAACGAGGCCGTGGGTCTCCGACCCCGGGTAGTTCTGGCCGTGGGCGACATGGAGCTGTACCTGGACAGCGAAGCAGAGCTCCGGTACACTCGCGTCTATCCCGGCTCCAGTTACAGAAGACGAGCTGGAAGACGAACCACAAGTGGCAGATTGGCACACACCGCCGCCGGCTGTGACGCCGGAACAGTTGTCTTCGCTGGGGCTGAGGAGACGCAGAACCCCCGTACCGATACCCAGGGGGGTGCTTGAAAGCCCTTACGATTCACATAGGTAAGTTTATAATCCGTTGGCCTTGTGTCAGTGAACTGTAGCCTACTTTGTTCCTTTTGTAAACTTTTCTAACTAACTAAATCATTCAATCCATTCAGATCCTTGTCAACGTCGGATTCAGACAGCGGCTCGGAGTGGACGCCTTCGAGACAATCACACATGCGCCCCGGAGATCGCTTGATTCATCGTCGAGGCCTGGACCATGCCCCAGGCTCAGCCCCCCGTCCCCAGCAGACCCCCGGACCACAGCGGCATCGTCATGCACCAGATCCCCGGGGCCCAGCCAGCATCCATCGCCTTGCCCATCTCCCACCCACTCGCAAGAAGCGTCACCCAACCAAACGCTGCTACATGTGTTACAAGTTACAACCACAACGTTTGTCGGCCAAAACTGCGGAGTGAAACTGCATTTCAATGCATTGTGTGCTTGGTGCCCCTGCACCGCAAATTCTGCTTCCAGCGGTACCACGAAGTCCATGAAGTAACCGGCCAAACCTGTGCGAGGTGAGAGACATTATATTTGTACAAAAAAGGAAAAAAAAGACTAAAAAAAACTAAAAAAACAAAAAAAAAAAAACGTGTGTGTAAACTGTAAAGAACAGACATTATTTGTACAAAAAAGACAAAAAAAAAAAAAAAAAAAAAAACGTGTGTGTAAACTGTAAAGAACAGAGACATTTTGTGCACAAAGAGCAAGATTCATTGTGTGTAACTGTAAACTGTAAAGAAAAAGAGACATTTTGTGTGCAAAGAGCAAAATTTCACTGTGTGTAGAATAAACTGTAAAGAAATAGACATTTTGAGTGCAAAGAGAAGATTCATTGTGTGTAGATGAACTTGGTTCCATTTGAGAGAGAGGGGTTCATTTGGGTCCATTATGGTTCCATTACAGAGGGAAAGGGGGGGGAAAGGTCCATTTGGTTCCATTTGTGTGTCTGTACACTTGTACACATGTGTGTGTCTGGGTCTAAAAAGGTCTTATGTAATCTGTGGAAAATGCATGTGATTTTGAGAAACAATTGAGAATGCTTTTATTATTTTATTTTATTTTTTGGAAGACATACTGTATCCATCCATCTGATCTGTCACTGAAGTTACTGTATCTGATCTGTCACTGCAGTCACTGAATAAAGTCAGTTGAAAAGGGACATTTTTGTTTTGTCTCCAGTTTGTTGTGAAAGGCCTCCAGGCCTCCAGGCCTTGATTTTGGTGAAACAGGGGTTTTGAATTGAATAGAACTAGTACAGTACATGAAAAACAACTTGATTATGTTTCTAAAATACATTAGAGGTTCCCCCCTTTCATCTGAGCTATTGTGTGGCAATGTTCAAGTCAGTTTTCTGCTTGAAAAGACAGCATTCACAAAAATGCATTTATCTCAATTTGATGTTTCAAAAGGGCTTGATTTGAGTATTCTTTTTTTTTAAATGGCTGTAACTAAAGAATGGTAAATGCAAAATGCATCAAATATTTTTCTAAAAAAACTAGAGACTTTCCTCTTTCATTTCCATTGGGGCATGACATTGTCATGCCAATACTGAATATTTGGTGGGTCCTTGAACATCTTCAAAAATGGCTAAAATGCCTGGCAGGGAATCCTCAATGTCAAGGTTCAGAAATGGCAGTAGATGAGTTAAGTATGCGCGGTTGTCATGGTGGTGGTGACCCAGCTGAAGTTAGCCACACCCCACAGTGTTGGGTGAATGGTAATTAGGGGAGGAGTTGATTGTGTGATGTAATAAGTATGGGTGTTTTTGAAACGGCACATCTGACCCAGCAGGTGGCATCCTCCAGCTAAAAACCCAAATAAAAAGAGAATGCATAATCGCTCATAACAACCACACCAGGGGGTCTAATGAAATACTGTCAACCTCCTAGACCATGAAAACCAGAAAAAGTACAAAACTATGGCACCACCTCTTTAATCAACCCCAGCTGGGTCACCCAAGTGAGGGGCATGATGTTGCGAGACCCGAAACCCCGATGAGTTTGGGCTACATCACTGATGATACGTCCCAGGTGCATCCATGGGATGTTTTTTTGTTCTGAAATAATGGAACGTTTCTTGCAATGGTATCATAACCAGTACGATTGTGCTCTCTGCTGAATAAACTCGGCTAAATTAGTTTTTCCTCAGTGACCTATTGACAAATGAAACATCTGTCCCAATTAGTTTTCTCAAGTGTTATGATGGCTTCTGCCATGTCTTAGGCAGAGGCAGAGGGTTTATCCTTTTACCACCTTTTACCAAGCACTTTGATGTATGGGTTACAACTAAGTTCATGCCTTAACCCTACACTTAGTCCAATCGTTCTTCCAATGCCATTTAAATCCTGTGCGATCTGTACACCATCCTTTTAATTAAAACCCCATGGCTCGGCTCTCCCGCACTGGCACAACCTGTCAATTCAGGTGCGGCTATCTAACTAGATGACATTGAACCCCATTCTGAGTTTAACAGCAGTGATATATCACCAATGTGCCCTGGTAGTGCAGGTACTTTTCTAATCTATCTATGTTAAAAGTTGTTCTTTAACATAATCTAAAATAATCTTCATACCAATCTTCACGCTTTTATCATAAATTGAAAGATCGTAGTACTTAGCTGCTCCGCTACTTTGGGGGTGTCATTTGGTAGTTTTTTAGCTTTTTGGCGGGGGTCCCTGGGGGTCCCTGGAGCTCTGGGGGTCCCTGGAGGGGTGGAGGTTGTGGATTGGCAGGCAAGGAGTGTGTGTGCAAAGTTTGGCATGGATGGGGCAACGGTGGCGGAGATATGAGTAAGGCAAAAGTGTGACGTGACGTGACGTGGCGTGGCGTGACAGACGGACTGACCGACGGACTGACAGCCGGTGGAGGTTTTGATAGTAAGTGCGACCTGACGGTCACAATAAGGACACATTCAAAGCATCTGACAGTGTGTAAACCATGTGTCACCATGCAAACTTCGATGGGGCAAAAAGTGTTGAGTTACATTTCCTGAAAAACATGTTAATATTTTGGACATATTTGTTTTCTGCCCGGCCACAGCAGAGATATTGTTCTCTCGTAGTCGTGTAAGTTACAAATTGTGTGGAAATATGGGGAAATACATGCAACGCACACAAACCCAATACGTGTATATTATAATGAACCTACACTTCTTATTAAACCAGTAAGACGCCCTATGGGCGAGAAGCGACCTCGCCCTAAAGGGAGAGGTCGCGCTGAAACAACAGAGACTGACACAATATGTCCATAATTTATACAGTATGGGTATTCCCAGATATGGGCTTATGACATCAGGGATCTCCATGTATGGGCATAAAAGGGTCAAGGACGGAAAGTGACTCGCGTCGCGACAACCACACTGGTTATCATGAGACTGACACAATATGTCCATATATGGGCATTCCCAGAAATGGGCTTAATTATGATAACATCAGGGACATGAGGCGAGACGTTGTACCTAACGTGGTCCAGGGGGCTACTTGTAGAGCTACTGTAGAATGGGGGAGGGAGGGGGGGGGGCCTGGTGGCGCAGTGGGTAGCGCTGTCGCCTCACAGCTAGAATAGGGGACGCTGTGTTGTGCGGTGTGTTCCCTCCTCCGCGTCATCAGCGCCCACACCCTAGAGGTGGGGTTGGCGAAAGGGGCTTTCTGTTTGGAGTACCCTCACAAAAACATGCAGTAATGATGGTCTCTATACTGCCTCCCCCTGGCCAGCCGGGGCTCCCCAGGCGTGGCAGAGGCAATTGGCACTGGGTGAAAAAATGGGTTGCAAAATTGGTCACATTAGCTGAGCACCTGGCTATGATCGTGATCTATTCAATAAAGCAGTGTCACTCCTTCATCCTTGTGGAATATATAACTGGTGAATGAATGGATGCTTACTGTGAACTCCAATGGTGATTCCAGCCAATAGCAGCAGACCTAGCAGACCCACAGCAAACACAGGAAGCATGGAGCTGCACTTCCTGTCTGGAGTGACTGAGGTCACACAGACAGACAGACAGACAGACAGACAGACAGACAGACAGACAGACAGACAGACAGATTTGTATTGCCCTTAAAAACAATGCTAAATTATTTTAGTTGACCTTGTACCAGTGAACTGTACTATCATGAAACTACGCAAACTTCTAATACATACTTCAAACAATCAATTAAAAGCACAATACTTGAGCTATTTTCCAAAATATGTTACATACAATTGGGTACGATTTGTGTATGAAATAGGACATTCTGCGCACTTTCTACTTTTGGTATTATTATTTTGAGGCCAATACTTTAGTGCTTTTACTCAATAGCCTACAGTATACATTTTGAATTCCTGACCAGGTGTAAACACAGTATTTCTACACTGCAGTATTGATGGTTTTTAAGTAAATCATTTTCTTTTTCTTTCTCCACCACTGACAGCCAGCCACATGTGAATGGCAACGACGCGCACAATGCTGTCAGCAGTGCTGGAAAAAAATACTCACATTTTTTACTCAAGTAAAAGTATCTATCCTGCAATATAGAAATACTACAAGTAAAAGTCCGGAATTCAAAATGTCCTTGAGTAAAAGTACCTAAAGTAAAAGTACATAAATATTTGAAAATAGCAGATCTACAAGCTCACAAGGCGTCGCATTGCGACATGCTGTGAGCTTGTAGATCTGCTATTTTCAAATAGCCACGGTAGAAAATAGGGCTAAAGTGGTTTCCGTATGTTTTTATAATTCTAATTCATGTCTGAAAAGTAACTTTGTAACTAAAGTCCTCAAATATATGTAGTGGAGTAAAAGTACAATGTTTGGATCCGAAATCTAGTGGAGTAGAAGTAAAAGTGTTGGAAATTGGAAATACCAAGTAAAGTACAAATACCTCAAAATTGTACTTAACCCATTTAGGCCTGAACACATTATGACGCAATATTTTATGCTTTAAATATAAAAAAAAATAGCAGATATACAAGCTCACAGCGCGGCACCGAGTGCCGCGCTGCGAGCTTGTAGATCTGCTATTTTTTAAAAGTCGTGAAAATTAGAATTTTGACCCGATTCTATAAGTGTCTTTTGAATCCTTCTAAGATTTTTGGAAAAAACCTATGTTTCTATGTCAGCAATCTGGCCAGCCATCGTCAAAGAAAAGGTCCTTTTCACTTAACTGGAGCTCAGTTAGTCTGTTCTTGAGAGACTACTATGTCAGTGGTTCTCAAACCTTTTCATGTGAAGGACCCCCAAACTGATATTTATTTGGCCACGGACCCCCATTTCAAAATATCTAGTTCCAGGGACCACCCAGAAGCAAAATTGGAGTTACAAACGTTCACTTTGAAAATACAGATTTGCACACATTTTCACGAGTTTTTCAAAAATAGCAGATCTACAAGCTCGCAGCGCGGCACTCGGTGCCGCGCTGTGAGCTTGTATATCTGCTATTTTTTTTATATTTAAAGCATAAAATATTGCGTCATAATGTGTTCAGGCCTAAATGGGTTGAGTACAGTACTTCTCATCGTTGATGATGTAATGTCACAATTAATATTGTGGTTTTCAAACTTTTTCATATCCATTATCCATTATATATTCAGGAACCACCATTTGATGACATTTAGCCTCTCAGACCCAAAACGTAGAATAAATATTTTGTTATCGTTGGAGAACATTTTGTCCACATTTCCATGCTGTATTGATGTTGGTGCCATAGGAGAGATGACAGACACGCGTTGACTATAAAGTTCTTATTCATTCTCTAGACATCTTGTACGTAATGCAGATGTTTAAAGGAGTAGTTCACCCCCCAACATCACTTTTTTCTATTGATTACTCACGACTTGAGTTCAATAATATTTTTAGTTTTTTTGTCGCATTCCTAAGACAAAAATTTGATTACAATAAATGTGCCACCAAATTGATTCCACATGGAGACCCAAATGCATTTGGGTCTCCATGCGGAATCAATATGGTGGTACTGTACATTTATTGAATCAATTTACCATAATCAAATTTCAGCCTTAGGAATGCGACAAAAAATATATATCATTGAACTGAAGTCTCCATGGCGTGAGTAATCAATAGAAAAAAAGCATGATTAACAGGTATTATGATTATCATTTTTTTTTTTATGTGGCCACACCCACCAGTTCATTAAGTATGCCTGGTTGTCATGGTGGATGGTGATCCAGCTGAAGTTAGCCACACCCACGTGTGTCGGGTGAATGGTAAAAGGGGAGGGGATGATTATCTCCAGATTGAGTGATGTCACTCTATCTGTGTTTTTGGATCTGCACTTTTGACCCACAAGGTGGCAGCCTTGATAAATAAATTCAAAATGCAAAGGGAATTCATAATTGCTCATAACAACCACACCAGGGGGTCTAATGAAATACTGTCAACCTCCTAGACACATGAAAACCAGAAAGAGTACAAAACTATGGCACCACCTCTTTAACTCCTTAGACTACAAAACAGAAACAGTACAAAACTATGGCACCACCTCTTTAACTCAAAAGGAATAGTTTTATGTGATAACATATCTTTAACTCATATAAAGGGATTGTTTTATGTGATAACATAACTTTAACTCATATAAAGGGATTGTTTTATGTGATAACATATCTTTAACTCATATAAAGGGATAGTTTTATATGGTAACTTATCTTACCAGGCTTCAGTACGTTGTGTGGCCCAAGGTTATTATAGTAAACGAAAACTAACTAAAAAACGAAAACTAGAATGGAAAAACATTTTAGTTAACTGAAATAAAAATAAAAACTAAGCTTTTAAAAAAAACGAAAACTAACTGAAACGGTATTGTGTGTTTACAAAACTAACTAAAATAAACTAAAATTATAGAGAAAATCTCCTTAGTTTTAGTCTTTTGTCTTTTGTGGAAATAAAAAATAAAAAACTCAACATTCCTGCCACTCTCAAAAATATGATGTTTTATTGATTTTCTTTATTAGACAATACTTTTTCCGGAGCTTTTTTAATCTCACCCCTGACAAATACCCCATATTACGTAAAAGACTAAAACTAACACTAAAACTAATAAAAACTAAACTAAAACTAAGCATTTTCAAAAAATAAAAACGAAACGAAACTAGCAACCTCACTTTAAAAACGAATTAAAACTAAACTGTAATTGAAAACAAAACCTCAAAACTAATAAAAAATAAAAACTAAGGGAAAAATCCAAAACTATTATAACCTTGGTGTGGCCATTGCGGTGGAGGGTCGCCCACGTTGATATGGCCCGCATCACCTTGCTGCTGAGGTGGAGGGATGTCGATGTCGTCATAGATTGCATCATCATTCTCCTCCATCTCAATGTTTTCAGAATGCAAAGCCACGGACATTTCTATACCTTTACGACTTAGATTCTAAAGTGATACGGTCCACTTCTTTACCTTTACGACTTAGATTCTAAAGTGATACGGTCCACTTTTTATTACGACTAATGTGAAACACACACTGGAGAAGAGTGAAGTATCATCTCTCTTTTGTCTCTGTCTCTCTTCCCCTTTATCTGGGGTGTTCCTCCCTCACGCTTAGAAACGCTTTTTATTTTATGTTGCCATGGTTGTGTTTTTTTGGTTTTTGTTCATTAATTAGACAGTTAATTAAGTATTTACGCAGGAAATATACCTTATGATAAATGGTAAATGGTGCATTTATATAGGGCAGGGGTTTTCAAAGTTGGTGACTGGGCACCCTGGGGTGCGGTGACGGCAGTCCAGGGGTGCCGCAAAATACTTTGATAATATTTGGAATTTATTTGGACACTTGTCCAATGATATTTGTATCATTTTAAACTTGAAGTACAAAATAATTTTACAAATGGCTATTATCTCAAAGTTTTCCTTGCAACATAATCACTAAAATATGCCATGAATTTAAGATGCTGGTTGTGAAAATTATGAATATAATTTAGGGGTGCCTCGGATGATTTTTTTCTTTTTACAGGGGTGCCCTGAGCAAGAAGTTTGGGAACCCCTGATATAGAGTATTGTGCCGTATTGTGCATTGCATTCATCCATTCATACACTGATGGCGGAGGAAACCATGCAAGGCAACAACCTGCTCATCAGGAGCAACTAGGGGTTCAGAGTCTTGCTCAAGGACTCTTCCACACTAACTCTGGGGGAGCCCGGGATCAGTGGCGTCAGTTCAGCAAAAGCCAGGGTATGGCAAAGATGGGAGTCCTCATGGAAAATAGGCATTACATTTTGGATAACACAGCTCTATTGTGAAAATAGCAGATCTACATGCTCACAACGCCTCGCAGCGCGAGGCGTTGTGAGCATGTAGATCTGCTATTTTCACAATGTCTGAAAGAAAAAGAAAAGAAAGAAAAAAACGAGTTTTTTTTACACAGGTTTCTTGGGCTGGATATGGCAGGCTGGAACGGTTGTTCAAGTGCAGCTAAACTTAGCATGTTAGTAAACGTGCCACAATTAACAATAATGCATTGCACCTGTGCAGCTGACCTACGCTACCTGGGAATATACCATTTTGTCAAGCTGGGGAGAATACAAGTGTGGAGAATATAATTATAATACCTTGTTAAAGTGATTATGTTGAATTTTGCATTTGTAGTTATTTTACTGTAATTTAACAACATAATAACCAGCGCAGAGACATTCATGGATTTATATTTAAAAGTAACTTTTATTTTCCCCCCTGGAGCCAGGGTATGGCAGCTGCATACCCCTGCCATACCCAATTGACGCCCCTGCCCGGGATCAAACTGGGAACCCTTCGGGAATCCTCTGTGTTCTAAGACGTCACCTGTACTGTAATAGTCGGGGTGATTTGGGGTCGTATTCCATGACCCCAAGGTGTATCATTCCATTAATGTAAGTCAGTTTTATTTGTTTTTGAAAAGCTTGTGAATTCATTCATGCATTTGTATTTTTATTGTCTTCGTCAGGCCGATGGCGAGGCGGAGATTATGTTTTGACCCCTCTCTGTCCGTCAATCTGTCCGTCCGTCCGTCTGTCTGTCAGTCAGTCTGTGAACAGCTAAACTCAGGCACCAGGAGGCCAATTTTTGCAAAAACATGTTTTATTTTATTTTTATTACTCTTACAGATTTTGTACAAACATCACACAAATTGGTGCACAGTATCTCTATAGTCCTGTGATCAAGACGGATCTGTCCCATGTTTCATATGAGCGCCCATCTAAGATTATCAAGGGTTGCTGGCTTTGAACAAAATGCCTCAACAGGGACGCGCGGAGAATGTTAGAGAGGCAGGGGCTGAAATTTCGAAAAGGGCCTTTTGGCGCTGCGACGCATTGTGAGCTTGGAGGTCTGCAATTTTCGGTGCGTGATACCACTGAACTAAGCATAATCAATTTCTTTCTTTCACCAAAGTTAAAACTGAATTCATGGTCTGGAAAGGGCACTTTTTACAGACAGATAAAAGGGCAGGGGCTCAAGCCCCCTTTGGGGCGGCATAGCTCAGGGGTAGAGAAACTGGTATTAGAGCACGAAGGGTATAAATCCCGAAGGGTTCCCAGTTCGAATCCGGGCTCCCCCTGAGTTAATGTCGAAGGGTCCTTGGGCAAGACTCTGAACCCCTAATTGCCTCCGGTGAGTAGGTTGGTGCCTTGCATGGCTTCCTCCGCCACCGGTGTATGAATGTGTGTGTGAATGGGTGAATGTAATGCACAATCTATGTAAAGCGCTTTGGATTAAAAGCGCTATATAAATGCACCATTTACCATTTACCATTTTTGATGTCTATGTGTGCACGTGCCTGTGCCTCAATCACGAAAGCAGTGTCCGATTGCCGAGAAACTTTGCCGAGGAAGACATATTTTACGCTGGCCTAGAATCATGCCACCAGCAGGCAGATTTTTGCAAAACACTTATTCAATGATTTTTTTTCATAATTTCATGAAGAAATCAAAGGAAAAAAAAACAAACATAACATGTATATTCTATAGCAGGGGTCTTCAACGTTTTCAGGCCGGGGACCCCCAAACTGATGGGGAGATGGAGCAGGGACCCCCTGCCACCTCGTAGGGTGGGGGGGTCGGGGCTACGACATATTTTTTATTTTAAACATGTACAAGTTACAGCGAGCAGGGTGGGCCGTACCACTACCATTTCTAAACATACTACTTATTAGAGCTTAGAATTTCAGCCCGAGCCCGACGGGACCCGACGGGTCGGCGCGGCGCGGGCCGGCCGGGCTCAATTTGTCACGCATATGTCGGGCTTTGGGCTGGGTCGGGCTTGAGGGAAAAAAAAGAAAAAAAAATATATATATTTATACAAATATATAAATTTAGATTAAATTATATATTCAACTCATTTGTAGCTAGCTCTGTGTGTATGCATTGTGTGTGTTCACATTCACAATAAACAACATGTATAAGTCAGATCGGTTGCAGGCAAGCGTCTCTCTGTCTCTCTGTCTGATCTGCTCTGCGGTCTGAGCGCTCGAGCGCCGCTGCTATTGACTGACTGTGTCTGTGTGTGTTTGAGTGAGTGAGTGAGTGAGGTGCACCTGACCTGCCTTGACCAATAACGTGTCAGATGCGTTGAGTTGACCAGGAAACAATAATAGCAAACGACTGCGCGGTAAAGGTGGAAAACAAACAGCAAACATAGAGACTGATGAAGTGAAAAGGAGACTGGCAAGTGGCGATTACGGATTAATTGTGCAAGAAAGCAAAAGACTAAAGTCCGAGGTGTGGAATCACTTTGACAAAGTGCACGATGAGAATGGTGACCCGGTGGATTTTGTCCAATGCAAAAGCTGCAAAACTGTGTTGGTTCACAGCAGCAAAAAGACGGGGACTTCCACGCTAGGAAGGCACACAGATCGGTGTGAAGGCACGGGACTGCCGCCTCCCGAGGCAAATCAACCAAGTGTGGCATCGTTTTTCTCAACCGTCCCCAAAGTCGTGTCCTTGCCTGCAAAGGTGAAACAAAGTGTGACAGAGAAATGTGTCCACATGTGCTGTAAAGATATTAGGCCATTTAATATCGTCAATGGAGAGGGCTTTGGAGAGCTCGCACAAGAGCTCATTAACGTGGGGGCTGCACATGGAAGAGTTGCGGTTAGCTCAGTTATGCCACATAACTCTACAATTGCAAATTGGTGTACGAAGATGGCAGACGAGAAGAGGGGAGATTTGTCACTGAAGCTCCAGAGTTTGTTGAAAGATGGAACCATTGCCATGACAACAGATATGTGGACGGACGATTATCGCAAGATAAGTTACCTGACGATCACATGCCATTACATAACAGAGGAGATGGAGCTTGTGTCAAAAACACTTTCAACTGCGTCGTTCCCTTTAGATGAGGCCAAGACTGGAGAGAACATACGACGGGAGATTGTCAACAAACTGATGCAATTTGGCCTTGATGCTGCTTCTCTGGCCAGAATTGTGTGGGTTACCGACCAGGGAGCTAACATTGTACTGGCTCTGCGTCCATACCACCGACTGGATTGCATTGATCACGTACTCAACACAGTGCTGCGCCATGGACTTGACGTAGCACAGCTGAAGGATGTTGCTCCCGACATAGCAGATACAATTATTGCTGCCAAAGAATTGGTGAAGTATGTGAAACAGACAGGGCTGGCAGCTCAACTGTCCAAAACACTGCTGCAAATGGTGGACACCCGCTTCAGTACCGTTTATCTCAGTCTGGACTCTGTTCAGGCAATTTACCATGAGCTGCATGAGAAACTGGATAGGCGAGGAGAGAGTGGACGGGTCGAAAGAATAGCGCCGGACACACTGAGCTTTTTAGTTGACTTCTTGAAGCCTTTCTACGACGCACAGAAAGTACTCGAAGGAGACAAGTATCCTACACTCAATCTTGTGCTCCTTAAGAATCAGTCACTCACTCGCCATGTTCAACCCCACGCACTTGACTCGGCACAGCAGGCCGCCGTGCGTAAAAGGCACCAAGAGTGGCTCGTTCGAAAAGTTAAAATAGACGACCGCCACAAAGTCGCCATATTCCTCTGGCCTATATATAATCAGTTGAGAATGCTGTCACTTGCAGAGAGGGACAATGTGTATGCGCACATCCGCGCTCTTCTCCGTGACATGCCTGCAGCAAGACCAGAGGATGAGGATGCCGCCGCCGCTGCTCCTCCTGCCCAAAATGAAGACAACGAATTTGCAGAGTGGCAAAATGAGAACAGAGCTTACGAGGGAGAAGGAGCGGAGGTTGACGAGGTGTCTCTGTATGTCGCCCAGACGCCTGTCATGAAGGATGAAAAAGATGTCCTTGCCTGGTGGCGAGACAACAAGAAGGTGTACCCAAAGCTTGCACAATTGGCAAGATCTGTGCTTTGCATCCCGGCCAGCAGCAGTTCCAGTGAACGGGTGTTCAGCGCCGCAGGGAGAACCATCTCCGAGCGAAGGACGTCGTTGAACACGGAGACGGTGGATTCCATCCTTTTTCTTCATCACAATTTGAAGAAATAAAATCGGTGAGTAGTAGCCAAGCCTTTAACTGTTGGTAATAAATGGCCAATGTAGAATGTAGTCTTCTTGGTCTCTTGTGATCTTATAATTTATTTATACTTTTCTTTTATTTAATTTCAGCTGCTTGCTGTGTGATTGAATTATTCGCCGATGGAGCGAGCGACCTGCGGCCTCCTTGCGCCCTGCGCTGGATTTTTGGGACTATTAAACTCAACGAATAAGTGTTGATTCATACAAAGAAAAGTGTTGTGTTACGGACTAAAATAACAAATGCTGGTTATTTTATTTGTTTAGCCTATTTATATATTTTAATTTAACCAGGGAATGTTTCGTTTTGTGACTGATTAAGGCTATTCATTCTAATATTTTGGTTATTGTTTCCTGTAATGTTTAATCGTTAATCTTGGCTTTTATTTATTTTTTCCTATAGGCTAATTTCATGTGCACAGCCACATGTCATATTTTACTTGAGATTGTTTATTTTAGTAGCACACATTAATGTCGCACAACGTAAACTCAAAGGATTGTTGCTTGTTAAATTGTCCGCGGGAGTTGGGGCCTCTGTTTTACAATTGAATCGCGATTTTATTTGTTTGTTTACTGTATTGAAGAGTTTATTAGAAGTTTGCATAAGAAAAGGTACTGTATTGAAGAGTTTATTAGAAGTTTGCATAAGAAAAGGTACTGTATTGAAGAGTTTATTAGAAGTTTGCATAAGAAAAGGTACTGTAACAGTTTCATGATTGTAGCCTACAGTTCACTGCTATAATATGCCTGCCTGGCCGGAGCGGAGGGAGGCTCCACTCGAAATGTTTTTGTGATTTGTTATACAATTATATGCCCATTTGCTCCAAGCTGCTTGTCTAATAAAGACAGTTGATTGAAAAGCGTTCTGTCTTCACCAATATTTAAAATGTAATGCAAAAAAAAGGCTGCCACTGCATGCACTCAGCAATTCATTTAAAATGTAATTTTCTAATTGTTTAGAAAAATGTCGGTCTTCGGGCTGGGCCGGTCTCCAATTGTCAATTATGTATCGGGCTTGGGCTCGGTCCGGGCTGAAATTCTGTCGGGCTGGGTTGGGCCGGGCTCACTTTTTTAGGCCCGATCTAAGCTCTACTACTTATTAACTGAGAACCAATGTCAATAATTTCAACAATCTGTCAATTGCATAGTAATCATGTATTCAAGCTATTCAAAATGGATAGAATCATGATTTATATTTTTACATAAATGTAAAAAAAAAAAAAAAACATTTTTTGAAATCTTATTATTATTATTTTTTTTTTAACCAATAATTTCGCGGACCCCCTGCAGTACCTCCGCGGACCCCCTGGGGGTCGCGGACCCCCTGTTGAAGACCCCTGTTCTATAGGATGACGGGTCCACATTGACCTGGTAGTCTATGTAACATGATATCTAAAGTACCGTAATTGCTGGACTATAAGCTGCACCTGAATATAAGCCGCACCAGCTAAATTTAGAACAAAAAACAAATGTTTACATATACAAGCCACACCTGACTATAAGCCGCAGGTGTCCTTCCTGCTCCCTGCTAGAGCGCCCCTGGTAAAAATCGATATATAAATCCTAGTTAAAGACCATTGTAAAACTAACTAACTGGCCGTTAGCTGTAAAAATCTCTATATAAGCCGCACCGTTGTATAAGTCGCAAGGTTCAAAACATGGGAAAAAAGCCGCGGCTTATAGTCCGGCAATTACGGTACATGTTCACTTTTGCATAAGCCAAAGGTCATCGAGGCTATACTGTAGGGCATGTGCTATACTGTATAAGGTAAGTGCTACAGGTTAAGGTGGAGTCTGTAGAGGTGAGTCATCAGACCACAGTGGAAGTAACCTCGCAGCCTGGTGTTCGTTCACACAACAGGCCATTTGGTTTCCGCCTAAAGCGCAGAACCCACTAGAAGAAGCGGTGTCGCTTTGATTTGGTTCCCCCCGTTTGTTTCCCCAATCCCTATTATAATGCTCGAGTAGCCTAGTGTAGTCTTGCCAGTCTTATGAGTTGGACTAAAAGATGCATATTATAGAATAGCGAAGTCATGACGTGACTCGCTCATCCCGTGGTTCCACGGAAGTAATTATCTATGGAGAATAACATTGGGTCACCTTAAATCGTCTCATATAGGCATTGTGGTCCAAAAATAAACAAACGGCCTTTGCGAATTATCGGCGAGGTGGCTCTGTATGGTTTATGATAGTCAGTCACTCATAAGTGATAAAGCCTGTTTCTAGCGAAAATGTAACTAATTCGGCGACAGTAACATAAGCGTTTTTTCACCATCAGTTGATTCTTCATATCCATATGAGTCAAACCGCTGAGATAATTTGTTTATAATTGGAACACAGTTCTTATATGACGCCATATGAAAAAGGTCTATGGGAATTCAGAATGGGGGAAGAAAACCGCGAACCACGTAGGATGTGTAAATTACGTCAGACTTCACTATTCTATACCAAACTATTTTTTTCAAAAGCAAAACTAATCCGCATCAAGGAGTTTATTTGGTAGGCCCCTAAAAGTATTTCCTTGAACGCAGGGGAATTCTTTTGGGTTAAAACTGTTTCCGGTGGATAGTTCCGGCAAATTGTAGTTCTTTGAGTACTACAACATGACGTTTTGTGGTTTCCGCTCCAGACCGGTTACAACCCCGAAAAGTGATGTGATCCCAGGCTACAGTGGAAGCTAGGGAGTGAGTCTGCAGTTCTGACTGAGGTGGAGTCTGTAGAGGTGAGTCTTCAGACCACCGTGGAAACTAAGGAGTGAGTCTGCAGTTCTGACTGCAATGGGGAGTTCATTCATTCCACAGTATGCCAGTAGGCCAGGAGGGAGAAGAGTCTGGGAATTTATATATTACAAATAAAAATTGATGCTTTTAGAGTGGGAGTGGTATGGGATTGGGACATTTGGGAGTCATTGTACCGGGAGTGGGACGTGACGGGATCTTTTTCTGCGGGAGTGGGATGTGACGGGAGTGAAAATCCACTCCTGTGTCATCCTCTAGACCAGTGGTTCTCAACCTGGGGGTCGGGACCCCCAGATGATTAACTTAATTTGCAACATTGTTTTGTCTCTCAACAGTAAACGAACCAACATAAAGTTTAAGTGTATAGAGGGCATCTGCACATTTCTAAAGTGACAATTTGAGGACTTTTTAATACCTCTGAAATGACTATTGGCCAAATTGTCAAATGTTAGAGGCAGAAATTGTGAAAATAGCCGAGCTACAATGCTCACAACGTCTCGTGAGACGTTGTGAGCATGTAGATCTAGAAAAGTTGATTATTTTGGGGGTCCCCAGTTGAAATATGATTGTTTTGCGGGTCGCGACCTGAAAAGGTTGAGAACCACTGGTCTAGACCACGCCTCACTGCTCCGTTCCATTCCCATTTAACAGACATACAAAATTATCATTATTATTTTATTCATGGAATTTCTTAGATTTGTTTGTGTAACGTCCGTGATATGTCCTGTCACGGACATTCCAGTTAAAAACGTAAACAATTATTTAAAGAAATATAATTAATATAGGAAAATAACATTGTAACTCGAGTGTGACCCACAAATGGGTCCCGACCCACTGTTTGCACAACTTAAAGGCCTGAATTCAACATGTCACTTGAGTACAAGGTGAACATTTGGCTTCAGGATAAAAGGGAACCAAACTAAATGAGTAGTACTGTTATTGACTTCCCTGTTTTGACACATTAAGGTGTCATGTGTGCTTCCAGTTCAGCTTTGCAGCCAAGGTGACCTAATGAAGGGGAAATTAAGCGAAACATAAAAGGGGAACCCACCTTATCAATGCGGGAAATTAAGTTAATTTTTTTTGGAAGAATCGTTCACTTTGTGATACAAGCACCACATTTTGCATCTTTGTGCTCCTCTGGACCTACTTTTCCCCAAAAAGCATGTTAGCCACTCAATTAAAGTTATACCATGTAACTTTTTTTATAAAACAAATCTTAAAATTGTCCTAACTCTTAAATCGCTAAAGTTTTAGAACACCCACTCCGTTATTTTCAGCTTCTGAAGCCTTCTCTTTATATATTTTCTTCTAGCAGTGACAGGGGCGGGATTTCCCGGCAAAATGACGTCATCATACACTACCGGCCAATCACAGCGAGGGTTATACACTGCCGGCCAATCACAGCGCATCTTGAAGTGGGGTCGCTAGCTATCACAATAGGGCGGCCATATTTGTAGGCGCCCGTGTGTCTCTATCCAGGGGCGCAGGAGGCATTTTAAAAGTGAAGGGGACATATCTGGGAGGTATGTGCACGCGCGTAGCGCGCGCGAAAATTTTTGGGGTATCCCCCCCACTTTTGGTGATATCCCCCCACTTTTGCCCCGAGGAGGGGGGGACATATCCCCTCCACTTGAGCTGAATTACACAGTTGTTTTACGCAGATTTCAAGGCATTTTTAAAATGATTAGAAATGTCCTGAAAACATGAAGGAAATAGTAGTTTCATACACAATGCAATATAAAGAAAATAAAGGTTAAAGGGGGCCATTAATGGTATAATTAATAATTTGTAGGTTTCTCCTCACCTCCTCCAAAGCCTGTACTGGCTGCCCTCCAGCTGCTGCCTTCTTTTTGTTGTTGTTGTTGTCGTCTGAATTTGCCTGGTCATAAACAATGAAAATTAAATCACTATGTTCTGTGCATGTTGACAAGTGTCAAACCAAAGACACATGTCGGCTGCTGTCTTTTTTTTGTTGTTGTTGTTGTTGTTGTTGTCAGAAAACGTTTTTTTGGTTTTTTGACCGTTTCATTTTGACTGAGAATGATGTGAGACTAGCCTACACACACCAGCAGCAGGTCCAGCACCTGCAATGACGGTCTCCTTCTGCCACTGCCTGCCTGCTTGTCACTATCGCATCGCATTAATTAAACTCATTCAGAACAGCTGAGCTGAGCTGCCGACTGCACTGCACTGGTGGGACTGTGCCTCTAGAGGGCAGTAATACGCCTTGAAATGAGAACTACTCAGTGTGTACAGTATAATCGATCATATTTGCGGCTTTTTCTTGGACCTGAACACTGGGGGGGATATCCCCCCAACCCAAAAAAAGTGGGGGTGTTAATCCCCCCCATCCCCCCCTATCTGCTGCGCGCATGTCTCTATCTATACTCGGGTGAAACACTCCGTTTCTCCGGAATGCCTGAACGCACAGGAACCAGGGACCCCTCCAAAGATAGATCTCGGCGAGGTGGAGGCAGACGCGGGGGTGACGCGGGGGTGTGAGGCCCGGTCCGCGGCGAAAAATGGCCGAAAGACGCGGACGCTACTGACCACTAGTTGAGCAACTTACACAGTATAGCTTTAAACACAAGGGTTGGGGTCCCATTGACTTTCTATAGGCTACAGTAAAATAATACAAAAGAAATAAAATCTGCTTTAAGTAGCATGTGAGGGATCAAACTAGGGTTTTTTCATGATTTTGCACTAAAAAAACATTCCTTGGGCTAGAAACGGTCCCCACACCATTGTGAAAAGTGAAGAGAGAGAGAGAGAGAGAGAGAGAGAGAGAGAGAGAGAGAGTCACCAGAATGGGTAAAATAGAGTTACTATGGGTTTATAAAGGGGAGTGTCATGAATATTTAAAGGAGCTATAGTCAACTTTTTCTTGAAAAACGGATGCTAAAATAAAAATAATGTTTCGAAAATATTTTATAAAAAAATAAGCTTTGTGTATGTGTTTCTATTCAGAAATGACCACAAAAAGCGTAAAATAATGATAAAATAATCATTTTGGCCATTGTCAGACCGACACTTTGTTTACATTCTAGTCTATAGACTAGGATGTAAACAAAGTGTTGGCCCTACAATGAAAAAGTTGACTATAGCTCCTTTAAATTAATATCAAATATAAATACTGGATCAAAAAACTTAAACAGTCTGGGGTTAAACACAAAGCCTGAGTAGACGTTAAAATGATCCCAGACATGTTTTAAAGTGAAATATCCTTTAAGTGTGATTATAAAGAAATGGTTCCCCGGTTCAAATGTGATTATTTTGGAGGGGTCCCCAGTGGTGGCTACTGCTGTCATATACTTGATAGTGACCACATTCTCTGGCATTGAGAGACAGAATCACTGCTCCACTCATGGTAGCCTAGTAAACTTGACTCCTCCCATCAGGAGGAGGCTACACTCTACCCACATTTTTGTAAAAGCACCAAATTCTAAATGTATTTGAGAAAGTACAAAAGTATTTGCATCAAAATATCTACAAGCTCACTATCCTCCATCCTGTCAGATCTCACACTCGTGGCCGATTCTCAATACCCGAACTTGGGAAGCAAGGACGTGCGTCCTTGGAAGTTCTCCTCTGGAGTAGGGACTTCTGAGGACGGGTGGATGCGAGCATAGACTAAAGGTAGACACCTCCTTCGGCTCTGGGGCATGTGTGCATCGAGGGACCAATAGGGAACCCGTATATGCATCGCTTCCACGCGCGGAACTGGAACTGGTTCTGTTGAATTCAATTGTAGTCCTTGGATGAGGCCCGGAAAAAAGACGCACTGTGATTTGCCAGTAGTCACTTGACTGACAGCAGTCCCTTTGGTTTTTCCAGGAAGTCCAGACTACAATTGTTGCACGTCGCTCCAATGAACTGCAGAGGCGAATGCGGCATCTAGCTTGTTATACGGGAGTATACTCCATTACATCACCATGTCAGCTTGCTTCAGCGCATTTCAGCGCAAGGACTGAATTCATATCCGGGTATTTGGTCTGTACTTGAGGGCTGCAAACTTGAGGATTGGAACAGTACTCAGGCACCGACTGATGACGTTCACAAGTTCACAAGGACGGGAGTACAGACAATAACGGGTATCAAGCAGGCCACTATGTAGGGCAGGAGGATCTTTAGCTTCCTGTCAACAAGAAACCACATGATGAAGAGATAAGATGAGCTGACATGATCATTATGAAGCTCACACAGATTGTACATGTGTGCCAGCGGTCCTGGCCAAAGCAGTATGTTTTTAAAACCAACATGTAAAGTGTTCTCTTCCACACATAGGCCTGCCTGCCTGTCTGTCTTCCTGCCAGACTCCCTGCCTACCTTGCAGCCTGCCTGCCTGCCAACCTACCTGCCAGCCAGACTGCCTGTGTATCTGTCTGTCTGTCTGTCATCCAGCCAGTCTGTCTGACTGCTTGCCTTTCTGTCTGCCTGCCATCCTGTGTGTGTGTGTGTGTGTGTGTGTGTGTGTGTGTGTGTGTGTGTGTGTGTGTGTGTTGTGTGTGTTTGTGTGTGCGCGTGCGTGCGTGCGTGCGTGCGTGCGTGGATTTGTTGCATAAGGGGCGACATGACCTCATTTCACTCTTCTGGACAGACAGACAGGGTAGGAAGGTCATGAAGAAAAGGGATTTTAAATCCACACAAATAATTTATTTAAAAAATAAAATGACAAACAACCACTACAGTATGTGTGTAAAAGTCAACAGTTCATATATACATGAACTGAACTGGACTAATCATAGTCACTTGACTCATTAACCCATTCAAAACATCTGTGTGATTTTAGACTTTTCTGTTTGCTATTAAAATCACACCCGTGTGAACTGAGCGGTGGTCGTGGAGGCTGGCAACCGTGGCTCTCCAAAACAAAGCACAGTGTGTGTGCGTGTGCGTGTGTGAGTGAGTATGACTGTGCCTGGCCTGAACAACAGTGCCCCTCCTTTAACATGTGTGGTCATAAAAGGAACTGTAGGCTACAGACACGGAGACAGACAGACAGACAGACAGACAGACCCACACGCACGGCCACGTATAGGAGCGTTGTGACCACCGCTCAAAAATGGCAGACATACACATACAGTACATATGTACGTACATACATAGTGAGGGTTTGCTTGTTTTACAATTGTCTTTTATATGTTATGTTGTTACTGTATGTTTACTAGAGTTACTTATTGTCACTTCTTTTGATTACCTGTATCTGTGCTTAATCCTTACTGTCATTTCTGTTGTGATATGACAATTAAATCAGCCTCAAGCTCAATAAAGGTCTGTCTTTCTGCACACAAAGACTGGTTCTTTATAAACAAAGATGAAGAGTTTGAAGCCTTTTTGCTTTGAGGCAGGCTTGATAGAGACCATAATACACCTGAGTTGATGCGTAAGAAGAGTTTGAAATGATCTAACACAGACTGACAGACATTAGTGACCCTAATCGGGAGATAAGCGACCGTCAGGTCACATACACAAACTTTAGAAGGCAATAGCCAATCAGGAGGGAATATGGAAAAGGGGACATATTCATGTTGATGATTTTAGGGCAAAATCTGTGGGAGCAGTGTACAAAAATGTGTTTTGCAAGAATCGGCCTCATGGTGGCGCTAGAAGAGGGCCATGTGAGAAATGAGGGGTGGAGGTTGTGGTTTGGCAGCCAAGGGGTGTGTGTGCAAAGTTTGGCATGTGTAGGGCAAAAATATTACGTGACATGTGACAGACTGACAGACAGACAGACTGACAGCCGGTGGAGGTTTTGATAGTAACTGCGACCTGACGGTCGCAAAAAGTAAGTGATAAAAAACATTAACAAAATTATTTTACATTGTCCGTCATTCTTTGTCTTGACACAAAGACATGTTGACAGAGAAAATGTGAATGAATGAATGTGGTTTATGCCTGTAGAAGAATTATCATTCTATTATACTGTAAGAGATTTAATTTATCTGAACATCTCAAGGCACACTGGAACAACCTTGAGAAACAGCAGCTGTTTACATTATATATCTTCACACTCGCTCTTTTCAGAGTCGGGACATTCAACATTAGGCTCTTATCAAACCACATGTTGGAGTTCTCAGACGGCCCTTAACTTTAGTGTCCAGTTTGTACGCTAACGTTCCACTGGCTTCAGTGACGTGTCCAATGTTCCAGTAGGAGGTGGGGAGCAGGCACGTGCACACATCAAAGGGGGCTCGAGCCCCTGCCCTTTTATCTAGTCTGTAAAAAGTACCCTCTCCAGGACATGGATGCAGTTTTCACTATGGTGAAAGAAATGCAAATGCCCCTCTTTCCATGCCATAACTGAAGGCAGCACTCAAGAGCATTGCCTTGTCCAAACTCTCCTGAACTTGAACGCTGCATCTTATGTTGAAAGTATTGCCCTCTCCGTGTAGAAATCCATGCCGTTACGCCACGGGAGAGTGTTTTCTGCAGGTCTTTTAGTCCGAGTGTATCAAAGGGTGCGTTCAGAAATGCGCACTGGGTGTGTGCTCACTCTGCTCAGTGCATAGGCTAAGTGTAGTAAGTGCCTAAACCCAACCTTAATCCTAACCCTAACCTCAGTAAAACTATGCCTAAAACTAACCCTAACCCTAACCAGACCCCGTGCGCATTTCCGAACGCACCCTTTGATACACTCGGACTGAAAGACCTGCAGAAAACACTCTCCCTTTACGCCACATCTCCAGTATTGACTTGATTATGCTCGCACCGAAAATAGCCGACCTCCGAGCTCACAACGCGCCACACTGCGACGCGTTGTGGGAGCTTGGAGGTCGGCTATTTCGATATTTCCACCAAAAGGCCCTTTTAGAAATGTCAGCCCCTGCCTCTCTAACATTCTCTGCACGTCCCTGGTGGGGGGGGGGGGGGGGGGGGGGGGGGGATAAAAGAGGGCAGCGAGGCAGCCTTAGACACTCAGTGTGTCAGCCTGTCAGGATGAAGGGTTGTGAGGCTCTGCTTGTTTTCCTGTTGTGTCTGTCCGAGGCCGGGGCTCAAGGACAGAATGGAGCGCTCAGAGAGACACCGAGCAACGTTGAAGCAGCCTCTGCTGCCCCTGACCTCTGGGCGATGCTTATGGAGCTGAGGGACATGGTGGTGGTGCAGCAGGAGAAGATGAGGAGCATGGAGGCCAGGGCGGCAGCCAGCGAGGAGAGACTGGCAGCCAGCGAGGAAGAGTCCAAGAAGCTGAAGATGTCAGTGGCAGGTTAGGATGGTCTAAAATCTACCTTGAAGAAGAAGAAGTTGTAAAGTTACAGGCTGAAATGTGTTTCAAATGTTATATAGTAGGGCATTAACGAAAAAGTTGACAAGTCGACTGAGTCGACTTCATTACACAAGTCGACTCCCACCAGAGAAAGTCGAAGTTGAAAAAAAAAATCCTTTGTATTTTTTTCTATCATTATTTTTGCTCCATGTGTGTGTCTGTACAGCATTCAAACAGTATGATTGCTTATTGTCAAGGACGGAATCATCCAATATTACAGTGCTACATTACACATTAACATGGTTCTATTGTGAAAATGTCAGATCTACAAGCTCACAACGCCTCGCGATGCGAGGCGTTGTGAGCATGTAGATCGGCTATTTTCACAATTTCTGCCTCTATATATTTGACAATTTGGACAATGTTTGATTTGTCATTTTAGGGGCATTAAAAAGTCCTTAAATTGGCACTTAAGAAATGTGCAGATACCCTCTATACTTAAACTTTATGTTGGTTTGTTTACAGTTGAGTGAGAAAACAATGTTGCACATTAAGTTAATCATCTGGGGACCCCCAAAAATAATTGGGGGGTCATGTGTGATGTGATGACATCATCAAACGATAAAGTCGACTTCAACTCAACTTTTTACTGAGTCGAGTCGACTTGCAAAAATCACAAGTCGTTAATGCCCTATTATATAGTCTAATCTGCATATTTTATACACAATGTAATGCAAGGGTGGGGGTGAATGTAATGCAAGGGTGGGGGTGGGGTGGGTCCCCCCAGTTAAAATATGACCCCCAGTTAAAATATGATTATTTTGGGGGTCACAGCCTGAAAAGGTTGAGAACCACTGGCTTAGGGAACCGTGTAGTACTTTTTACTCTTACTTTTGTATTTCACGAAAGTAACAATACCCTTACTTTGAATAGGATTTTTCAGTACTCTTTCCACCTCTAAGTCTAACGTGTTTTTCTCTGTGGTATATCTTTCAGTCATGGCTGCCAAATTGAGAGCCAGTGAGACCCAGGTGAAACAGCTCCAGTCCAGACTCAGTACCTGCGAGGTCCAAATCCAAGACCACCAGTCCAGACTCAATACCAGCGAGGTCCAAATCCAAGACCACCAGTCCAGACTCAATACCAGCGAGGTCCAAATCCAAGACCACCAGTCCAGACTCAATACCAGCGAGGTCCAAATCCAAGACCACCAGTCCAGACTCAATACCAGCGAGGTCCAAATCCAAGACCACCAGTCCAGACTCAATACCAGCGAGGTCCAAATCCAAGACCACCAGTCCAGACTCAGTACCTGCGAGGTCCAAATCCAAGACCACCAGTCCAGACTCAATACCAGCGAGGTCCAAATCCAAGACCACCAGTCCAGACTCAGTACCAGCGAGGTCCAAATCCAAGACATGAAGGAAGAAAATGAAGGTAATTTGAACAGATGTTCAGTGGATGCAGGTATAGCAGAGGACAGAGTTTAAAATATTTCATAGTTCAGGGGTCTTCAACAGGACCCCAGTCACTACAGGGGGTCCTCCAAATCTTGTACAAGAGGCTATTTTTGGCAAAGAGGTTTGGTGTAGAGGGGTAAAAAGAGCAGTCTAAGTACAGAGCGAAAGGTCAAGTTTATTAAGTAGTGACGGTTCAAGTGGTTAAATATCTGAAAACACAAATTGACATGAATCCAAAATACACTGATGATTGTGCTGTCAAACAATGAAACTATTATGTAATCTATGAAAAAGTTGTGGGGCTCCCTGCTTCATCTCTCTCTCAACTAAGGGGTCCCTGGCCTGAAAACGTTGAAGACCCCTGTCATAGTTTGACATGCGTTTCTCTGTGATATGTTTCAGTCATGGCTGCCAAACTGACTGCCTCCGAGACCCAGATCAAACTGCTCCAGACCAGACTCAGTACCAGTGAGGGCCAAATCCAAGACCACCAGTCCAGACTCAGTACCAGTGAGGTCCAAATCCAAGACCACCAGTCCAGACTCAGTACCAGTGAGGGCCAAATCCAAGACATGAAGGAAGAAAATGAAGGTAATTTGAAAAGGAGATGTTAAGTGAAGCAGAACAGAGTTGAAAAACGTTAAAGGGAAATTTCACTTTCAAAAAAACTTTTTGTCTTTTTATTGTCTAACCAAGCTTTTGGGAACACCCAGGACAGATTTGATATTCATTTCCCCCAATTTTCCCCCAGCATTCAAACAGTATGATTGCTTATTGTCAAGGACGGAATCATCCAATATTACAGTGCTACATTACACATTAACATGGTTCTATTGTGAAAATATCAGATCTACAAGCTCACAACTTCTCGCAATGCGAGGCGTTGTGAGCATGTAGATCGGCTATTTTCACAATTTCTGCCTCTATATATTTGACAATTTGGACAATGTTTGATTTGTCATTTTAGGGGCATTAAAAAGTCCTTAAATTGGCACTTAAGAAATGTGCAGATACCCTCTATACTTAAACTTTATGTTGGTTTGTTTACAGTTGAGTGAGAAAACAATGTTGCACATTAAGTTAATCATCTGGGGACCCCCAAAAATAATTGGGGGGTCATGTGTGATGTGATGACATCATCAAACGATAAAGTCGACTTCAACTCAACTTTTTACTGAGTCGAGTCGACTTGCAAAAATCACAAGTCGTTAATGCCCTATTATACAGTGTTGTATAAAGTACTGGAAACCCATACTTAAGTAAAAGTACCGATATTCCACTTGAAAGTTAATCAAGTAAAAGTAAAAGTCACCGATAATATTATTACTTAAGTAAAAGTATGAAAGTAGCTCTCATTAAATGTACTTAAGTATCAAAAGTACATAGTGTTACAATGTACTTAAGTATAAAAGTAAAAGTAAAAAGTACAAGTACAAGTACAAGTAAAAGTACAAAAAATATTTTCAAAATGCCTACAAAAAATTAAGACCAAAAATTGACAATTCTCAAAGTGTTTTATTATTAATAGGTTCAGGTTGGAACATTCAGTGACCCCTTGATACCAGGGGCACAAGCACACACCTACAGTAAGAACAAAACATTATAGCACTGGGGCACCAAGTTCCCCAAAGCTATTTGAGATGTTTATAGATTAGACTCTTTACACACCTGCTTCCGAATAATTAATTATATAATTCCAGTTCACTGCGCATATTATGTAGGTTACAGGTCATTTCAATTAAGATCTCACTCCAGGCTGCGCTTTTTCTGAAAAGAGTCAAGCAGCTCATAGTTTAAACTAGGCTATAAAATGACACAATAGGCTATAGAATGGATCTTCAGACAAGAAGTTAATTGTGAATGAAAACGTAGGCCTGTGCTTTCTTATTGTCACCTCAAAGTAAACGCTGGATTATTAGTGGCCAAGGCCACGAAGTGGCAAAAGGCCACTCATTGATATTGGACTTCAGCACTATTATTATTCCGCCACTTTTGCTCTAGCGGCTAGACCGTGCAGTCGCTTTTTACGAAACTCGGCAGTATGGCAGAGGACTATGCCAAACGGCTAAAACGCGAAGCTCGCAACAATCGGCCAAAGGGTGGCGCTGTAGGAAGCCTTCGAAAGTGCAAACTTTGAACTGGTGTAGCTCATGCCCTGTTTCAGGTACAGCAATGAAACCTGTATACACTTATGCGTCTCCTCATGCCGAACAACTTTTACGCTCTGACTTTTGACCTCTGACCTTTACTTCTCCCACAATTTTGAATTATATGAAAAACAGTAAAAATGTATCTCCTCCTGGGATTTTCGCGTAACGTGCGCGAAACTTTTTTTACATGAACTTTGGACCAATACGGTCTGAAAACTTAGGCGGATTTTCTTTAAAGCGAAACATTATTTTTTAATAATTCACTCAATGTTGCAGTTATATGCAAATTATTCTTCTGCCTCTAAATCATAATTGCAAAGTGACACGTTCATGGCAGTATGGCAGAGGACTATGCCAAACGGCTAAAACGCGAAGCTCGCAACAATCGGCCAAAGGGTGGCGCTGTAGGAAGCCTTCGAAAGTGCAAACTTTGAACAGATATAGCTCATTCTGTGTTTGAGGTACAGCAATGAAACCTATATACACTTATGCGTCTCCTCATGCCGAACAACTTTTACGCTCTGACTTTTGACCTCTGACCTTTACTTCTCCCACCATTTTGAATTATATGAAAAACAGTAAAAATGTATCTCCTCCTGGGATTTTCGCGTAACGTGCGCAAAACTTTTTTTACATGAACTGTGGACCAATACGGTCTGAAAAGTTAGCCGGATTTTCTTTAAAGCGAAACATTATTTTTTAATAATTCACTCAATGTTGCAGTTTTATGCAAATTATTCTTCTGCCTCTAAATCATACATGCAAAGTGACACGTTCATGGCATTTGGCAAATATGTCGAGGGTTAGTCCAAATATCACTGAAAGCAATCTTACTCGAATTGGCCAAAGGGGGGCGCTATACGAAGCGTTTGAAAACTCAAACTTTAAAGGGGCATAAGTCATGCCTCGTTTCGTTTGAAGACATGCAACTTGCTTACACGCGTGCCTTGACTCAAGCTGAAGACATCTGTGTCTTTGTTAAGTAAGCTCCGCCCTTAGATTTTCCGCCTTTTGGAGCAGTTCGTAAAACACTTAAACCCGCTTTTATTCCGGAACTTTCGCGTCACGTGCACGGAACTTTTTTTACATGAACTTTGGACCAATATCTAAAGATCTGTCAGATCGGATTTTTAAAAAATTGAAACATGCTTTTTTAATAATTCAATCAACATTGCAAGTTTTATGCAAATTATTCTTCTGCCTCTAAAACATACATGCAAAGTAAAATTTTCATGATGAACTACTGTAGAGGGTAAGTCCAAATATCACTGAAACCAAAAAGAATCATATTTGAACTGGGGACCCCCCACCCTGACGTGAGTAGGGTTTTCCCATGATCTGGGCCTTAGGCTAGATGCAGAATAGAGCTGGGACGTTCGCGAACGAATCAAATCTTTTGAACGGCTCTTTGAAGTGAACGTTGGGATCCGGTTCGCGCAGTAGAGAGCCGTTCATTTGGGGGGGAGACCCCCTCCCCCCAATTCAACATCTCCTTGCTACTCCACTGAGTACTGACTGAGTACAGTGAGTGAGTGAGAGAGAGAGAGCAAGTGGAGGAGCGAGTTCATTGTTGCCTGCTTGTTTTTTTTGGTGTATTATGAATAACAAAAGTCAAGGTAGCTTAATTTACACACACATTTTATGAAAAGGGTAAATACTAAATTGTGATCTCAACTGTCAGCAGAGGAATGTGGTGCCACCTTGTGGATTCATGTTTAAACAAATTCTTTTTAAAAATATATAAATATACAAGGAGCCAAATGAGCCAGTCTTTTGAACGGCTCTTTTTAGTTAGCCAGATCGATGGTACTGTCTCACTTCAAAGAGCCATAAATCCCACTTCTAATGCAGAATGGTTAGGCACATGTGTGTGTGTGTGTGTGTGCGTGCGTGCGTGCGTGCGTGCGTGCGTGCGTGCGTGCGTGCATGTGAACTGAATCTAACTGATGGCTTAGTTTGGTTTTCAGAAAAACTACATTTCCCAGAATGCAGCAGCTAAGATGGCTGCTTGTTGCAATCAGTTTGATTTGTCAGCACCTGGCCGCAACACAGCTTCTCCGAGTCAGGCAATCCAAATGTTTTTGCTCTTAACCACCGAGCTCTGCTTCACTGTGTAGCTGGCTCTCGAAGGGACTCTTCCATCGAGCAGTAAGCAAAACTCCACTATGTTCTCCTCTGTCGCACATTTGCTCTGTATTTTGCCACATTGCTAATGGTGGTTCTATCTGTTCCCATTGTAGGCAAATTAGGAGCTGCATCTGAGTCTTGGAAGAGAAATGGCATGTGTTAATGGAAGCAACGGCATACTGTGAAACATATGTTTCGAATGTAACCCCTGTTTGTTAAGTTCTGGAAAGAAGCATATTTTGAGTTAAAAGCCCTGGTTTTGGGAAGAACTTTATTTCATGTTTTAGGGGAACGCCCCATTGAATAAAACAACGCTTATTGCGTTTTCACCTTGAGAACTGTTTCCGTGTGCTGGTTTGGGTTCAGACTTCACAATACTTAAAGGGATATTCCACTTTCAAAAAACTTTTTGTCATTGTATGGTCTAATCAGGCTTGTATGAACACCCTGAACAGTTTTTAATTTTCTTCATTCAGTATTTAGATATTTGATGTAAATGTTTTCTGGCCCAACACGCCCAGGCCCTCTCCCCACACACACTCATTGTAACTTCAAACTCCATTTAAACCATGATAGATTATTTAAAAACACCCATTATTTTTTCTGGTGACTCATAATACCCTCCTAATACGTGAGCAGGCCGTGTTTTTTCCATAACGTTTTTCATGTATTTTTAATAATTCTTTGGGAAAATGGAAAAAACTAAATACAATAACAATATATAAAAAAATAATGAAAACTGTTATGGAAAAAACACGGCCTGCTCACGTATTAGGAGGGTATTATGAGTCACCAGAAAAAATAATGGGTGTTTTTAATGAATCTATCATGGTTAAAATGGAGTTTGAAGTTACAATGAGTGTGTGTGGGGAGAGGGACTGGGCGTGTCGGGCCAGAAAACATTTTCATCAAATATCTAAATACTGAATGAAGAAAATTAAAAACTGTTCAGGGTGTTCACACAAGCCTGATTAGACCATACAATGACAAAAAGTTTTTTGAAAGTGGAATATCCCTTTAATGTTTAAAAACTTTATTTGAAGACGTTTACTACTTGAATTATTTGAAAACATTGTGATTTAAAAGACATGCCTGAAAATGGCTAGGTTGTTAACCCTCTGTTTTGAAGGTTTACAACCTGATGACCAACTCTTCAACAAAGACAACTAATGAAAAAGTTGGAAAATAAAGATATTGAGTTAAAACCTTGAGGAGTTCTTTGGAACTATTTTATGTCTGTTGCATATAGTCTTTTGCATACATGTTGTGTAGAGGTCAATTTGTGCTTTTACCAATAACTATGCCGATTAGTGTAAAATCGGAAGAGTCTCTGTCATTTATGGCGCCACCAGAAGGCCGAAAACGCATTCTTCAATATTACTCCTTCAGATTTTATCCGATAATCACACAAATGGGCACACAGTATCTCTACAGTGATGTAATCATGACGGATTTGTCCAATATCATATTCTATCTAATTGGCTAACATTGAATTCCAAGGTTTGCAGGATTGCTCCTTTTTGAACAAAATGTCTCAAACGCAGCCTGCTATTTGTGTGAGATTCTGCACGCACATTCCCACTAGGCCAAGGAACAGATGCCACCCTTCTCACATTGGCCTGTTATAGCGCCACCAGCGGGTCAATTTTAGCAAAACCCATTTTTGGAACAAAATGCCTCAAATCCCGCATGCAGCGTCCGATTGCCGTGAAAGGCCAAAGAACACGTGGTACCCTTTTGACTTTGGCCTATTATAGTCACCACTAGGCCAAAAAAAAAAACACCTGACCTGCTGGAGACCTGTTCGGAAGAACACTGCTTCTAGTTTTTCTTTGATTTCTTCTTTGCTTTCCCTTGATGCTTTTTTGCTTTCCTACTTTTTCTACCTTGGCCACTTTATCGCTGCTTGCAGCTATATTTATTAGTGGCCAAGGCCACGAAGTGGCAAATGGCCACTCATTGATATTGGACTTTCTCATTATTATTATTCTTCCGCCACTTTTGCTCTAGCGGCTAGACCGTGCAGTCGCTTTTTACGAAACTCGGCAGTATGGCAGAGGACTATGCCAAACGGCTAAAACGCGAAGCTCGCAACAATCGGCCAAAGGGTGGCGCTGTAGGAAGCCTTTGAAAAATGCCAACTTTGAACTGGTGTAGCTCATGCCCTGTTTCAGGTACAGCAATGAAACCTGTATACACTTATGCGTCTCCTCATGCCGAACAACTTTTACGCTCTGACTTTTGACCTCTGACCTTTACTTCTCCCACAATTTTGAATTATATGAAAAACAGTAAAAATGTATCTCCTCCTGGGATTTTCGCGTAACGTGCGCGAAACTTTTTTTACATGAACTTTGGACCAATACGGTCTGAAAAGTTAGGCGGATTTTCTTTAAAGCGAAACATTATTTTTTAATAATTCACTCAATGTTGCAGTTTTATGCAAATTATTCTTCTGCCTCTAAATCATACATGCAAAGTGACACGTTCATGGCATTTGGCAAATATGTAGAGGGTTAGTCCAAATATCACTCAAAGCAATCTTACTCCAATTGGCCAAAGGGGGGCGCTATACGAAGCGTTTGAAAACTCAAACTTTAAAGGGGCATAAGTCATGCCTTGTTTCATTTGAAGACATGCAACTTGCTTACACGCGTGCCTTGACTCAAGCGGAAGACATCTGTGTCTTTGTTAAGTAAGCTCCGCCCTTAGATTTTCCGCCATTTTGAGCAGTTTGTAAAACACTTAAACTCACTTTTATTCCGGAACTTTCGCGTCACGTGCACAGAACTTTTTTTACATGAACTTTGGACCAATATCTAAAGATCTGTCAGATCGGATTTTTTTTAAATTGAAACATGCTTTTTTAATAATTCAATGAATATTGCAAGTATTATGCAAATTATTCTTCTGCCTCTAAAACATACATGCAAAGTAAAATTTTCATGATGAACTACTGTAGAGGGTTAGTCCAAATATCACTGAAACCAATCTTACCCCAATTGGCCAAAGGGGGGCGCTATATCATTTTGAAAGAAGGCGTCAAGTACATTACATGAAACTTTTGATTTATTTTTATTTTTAAATGACAGGTCCATTATGTGTGACTGCTGTAGTGTAGTGGTCAGTGCCTGTGCCTGATATACGGAAGGTTATGAGTTCAAACCCCACGTCGGGCTGAGTTGATGTTAACATCCTGGATGCCCATGGCATGTGCGTATGTGAAACTCTTTAATGTTGACATGTCTGATCTAGTTCCAGATCACGTTCATGTTTAAAATGAGCCCTTCTCTACCGGCCGTTATTTTTCTGTTCTGAGTGAAAGAAAATATGATCACTCGAAAATGTCAGAAATTACATTTACTCAGATTGATTTCACCCCAAGCCTCCAAAATATAAAAAAAGAAATCAATAAAATCAAGGCACTCAGCCTATATAGAACTTATTTTTTAAACAAACATGGTAATCAGAACCTGTGGCTGCCTAGTGTAGTGGTCAGGGCAAATGCCTTTCATGCAGAAGGTCGTTGGATTGAATCCCGCCTGGGGTTTTTATGACATTTGGTAGACTTTACAGTTTGGTTCCTTGAACAATGTCTGATATGGAGCCTTCCTAAAAACTTCCCCCAACCCCCCTTGATGCGTATTTTAATATCCGCCATTACTAAATAATGTATTTTGCATCATAAATGAAACAAGCATTATAATACAAACTGTCATGTCTACACCTATGTTGTGATTTCCAAGGATTGCAATGGTATCATGTACCAGCTCAGTAGCCTAGTGGTTTGAGTGTCTGCCCTGAGACTGCGAGATCCGGGTTCAAACCTGGGACGTGTCATACCAAAAATTCTAAAACACGGGACCCAGTGCCTCCCTGCTTGAAACTCACCATCAAGGGTTGGATTGGGGGTAAGTCCCTGCGACATACTAGCGTCATGTCCAGGGGGTGTACTTGTACATCAAGCTGCCATACGCTACAGAAACAGGAGATAGGCTCCTGCCCTATGAGATTCATGGCTCGGCCGATTCATATGGTCTTCATAGCTCAGCAAGGCTTACTATGTACATCATCAAACTGTCCAGGTGCATAGTATCACAGTTTTTTTTATGTCTGTTGCATATAGGCCTACAGTCTTTTGCATACATGTTGTGTAGACTAGAGGCCAATTTGTGCTTTTACCTATAACCACCGATTAGTGTAAAACTTTGTATGCACACTTCCCAGAGGCCAAGGAAAAACCTGTGCCCTGCATTTTTCACATCTGCCATTTATAGCGCCACCAGAAGGCCGACTTACAGTATATAAAACACATTCTTCGATATTACTCCTTCAGATTACATCCAAAAATCACACAAATCATTACACAGTATCTCTACAGTGATGTAATCATGACGGATTTGTCAGATATCATATTCTATCTAATTGGCTAAAATTGAATTCCAAGGTTTGCAGGATTGCTCTTTTTTGAACAAAATGTCTCAAACGCAGCCTGCTATGTGTGTGAGATTTTGCACACACATTCCCACTAGACCAAGGAACAGATGCCACCCACATTGGCCTGTTATAGCACCACCAGCGGGTAAATTTTTGCAAAACACATTTTTGGCACAAAATGCCTCAAATCCCGCATGCAGCGTCCGATTGCCGTGAAAGGCCCAAGAACACGTGGTACCCTTTTCACTTTGGCCTATTATAGAGTCACCACTAGGCAAAAAAAAAAAAAAAAAAAAAACACCTGACCTGCCGGAGACCTGCTCGGAAGAACACTGCTTCTAGTTTTTCTTTGATTTCTTCTTTGCTTTCCCTTGATGCTTTTTTGCTTTCCTGCTTTTTTCTGCCTTGGCCACTTTATCGCTGCTTGCAGCTATATTTATTTCTTCAAATTGACTGGATTCAACCTGGATCACACAAGTAATGAGGTAACATCCAGCATATGCGTGTGAGCCATACTTTATGCATTGGCGCATGCTTAAAACGAACAGATCTAACTAACAGGATGCTATAGCTTGCAGATCTGTTCTTTTTCCATGAGTTCTGTACCGCACACGATGACATCTTACTGCCGTCCCAAAAACAACGTGAAGAGTTTGACTCATGCATGCACGCCTGACAGCAAGAGAGCGAAAAGAGAGAGAGAAAAAAAATCCTAATCCTTGAAAGAAAAGCCAAGACATTTCTGTGTTGTGGTCGTTTGGATGGAAGATGTGCGCGCAGTTCTCTCATCCTCCTCCCGACCCGTGTTATACACAAGACGGTGACCTTACTTTTATTTGTGACAGTATTTGTGTCAAAACAAACAATGATCACCGTGTTCGGAGAGCGACCCCTGGAGTCACCGCACAAGATGGGTCACCAGTTTCCATGTAGTGCCGCACCGCAGCGCCGGCTCACAGGGAGAAGAGATGATACAGTATGAGACAGACTGCTATGATATTAAGATTTTCGATTTGTAGCGAGTAACGAGGTGTCCAATTTTAATGTAGCGTAGTAAAAGTACGATTTTTTCCTTTTAAATGTAACTAAGTAAAAGTAAAAGTTCAGGGTTGAAAAAATATAAATAAAAGTACAAATTCTCAAAATTTGTACTTAAGTACAGTAACGAAGTACTTGTACTTCGTTACTTTACAACACTGCTATTATATAGTCTAATCTGCATATTTTATACACAATGTAATGCAAGGGTGGGGGTGAATGTAATGCAAGGGTGGGGGTGGGGTGGGTCCCCCCCCCAGTTAAAATATGACCCCCAATTAACTCATTAAAAGCCAACCCCGCGATGTCGCGGGAAAAGTAATAGAGTATCTATAGTGCCATCCACGCGATGTCGCGGGAAAAGTAATATATTACTGTAACGGCGAGTAAAAATACCTAGTACAATGGCCGACGCTCCGGAGACGAAATCCGCGCTGATTTGTCATCATCACGGCTCCACGAGCACACAATAGTCATCCCATAACATTGAGGTGGACGGCCGATCTCATCTTTAATGTCCATTATCTCAAAACTACACTTTAGAAGCTAGGATGGAGGCAGATGCTCGCTTATTTTACACAGTTATAAAAGCTCCCGGTCGGCCATTACACAACTCCACGTGGACACGCATCGGTTCCGGCGCACGATCCGATGACGTCAGACCGGAAGTACTTCCGGTCTAGACTTCTGGCCTTCAAAATAAGACAGCGGCCGTTAATGGGGCCGGGAGGGGGCACTCTGGACCCCCTAATCCGTTAATGTCCTGGGCTCAGAATGAGTTAAAATATGATTATTTTGGGGGTCACAGCCTGAAAAGGTTGAGAACCACTGGCTTAGGGAACCGTGTAGTACTTTTTACTCTTACTTTTGTATTTCACGAAAGTAACAATACCCTTACTTTGAATAGGATTTTTCAGTACTCTTTCCACCTCTAAGTCTAACGTGTTTTTCTCTGTGGTATATCTTTCAGTCATGGCTGCCAAATTGAGAGCCAGTGAGACCCAGGTGAAACAGCTCCAGTCCAGACTCAGTACCTGCGAGGTCCAAATCCAAGACCACCAGTCCAGACTCAATACCAGCGAGGTCCAAATCCAAGACCACCAGTCCAGACTCAATACCAGCGAGGTCCAAATCCAAGACCACCAGTCCAGACTCAATACCAGCGAGGTCCAAATCCAAGACCACCAGTCCAGACTCAGTACCTGCGAGGTCCAAATCCAAGACCACCAGTCCAGACTCAATACCAGCGAGGTCCAAATCCAAGACCACCAGTCCAGACTCAGTACCAGCGAGGTCCAAATCCAAGACATGAAGGAAGAAAATGAAGGTAATTTGAACAGATGTTCAGTGGATGCAGGTATAGCAGAGGACAGAGTTTAAAATATTTCATAGTTCAGGGGTCTTCAACAGGACCCCAGTCACTACAGGGGGTCCTCCAAAAGAGGCTATTTTTGGCAAAGAGGTTTGGTGTAGAGGGGTAAAAAGAGCAGTCTAAGTACAGAGCGAAAGGTCAAGTTTATTAAGTAGTGACGGTTCAAGTGGTTAAATATCTGAAAACACAAATTGACATGAATCCAAAATACACTGATGATTGTGCTGTCAAACAATGAAACTATTATGTAATCTATGAAAAAGTTGTGGGGCTCCCTGCTTCATCTCTCTCTCAACTAAGGGGTCCCTGGCCTGAAAACGTTGAAGACCCCTGTCATAGTTTGACATGCGTTTCTCTGTGATATGTTTCAGTCATGGCTGCCAAACTGACTGCCTCCGAGACCCAGATCAAACTGCTCCAGACCAGACTCAGTACCAGTGAGGGCCAAATCCAAGACCACCAGTCCAGACTCAGTACCAGTGAGGTCCAAATCCAAGACCACCAGTCCAGACTCAGTACCAGTGAGGGCCAAATCCAAGACATGAAGGAAGAAAATGAAGGTAATTTGAAAAGGAGATGTTAAGTGAAGCAGAACAGAGTTGAAAAACGTTAAAGGGGAATTTCACTTTCAAAAAAACTTGTCTTTTTATTGTCTAACCAAGCTTTTGGGAACACCCAGGACAGATTTGATATTCATTTCCCCCAATTTTCCCCCTTCCCAGGACCTTCCTATACAAACCCACTATAACTTCAAACTCCATTTTAAAGGACAACTTTAGTTTTTTTTACAACAAGGCTTCATATTTTAGATTGTAATTAAAGAATATAAAAGATGAGTGTTAAATTGATTTCATTTACTTCTTTCTATTGTTTTAGAGATTCTTATTTCAGTGGTTGGGGGCATGCGTACAAGTGGCTAAATATGTAATTTTACACAGAATAAGCCCATTCCCAAGATACAACGCAACCTTTCATGGTTGGATGTGACTTATGGGGGCTAGAAGTGTTACTGTAAATAGCAATAAAGAAACTGCTGGCTTATTGTGTCTAAAAAGACATATTTAGCCACTTGTACGCATGCCCCACATTTTAACACGGTAAACGTGAAAAAACAATAGAACGAAGCAAATGAAAACATTTTAACACCCACTTTTTCTTTTCTCTAATTACAATCTAAAATATGAACCCTTGTTGTAAAAAAACAAAGTAGTCCTTTAACCATGATAGATTAAATTAAAACACCCGTCCTTTTTTCTGGTGACTCCTGACACCTTCCGAATACGTGAGCGTGTTTTTTCCGATAAAAGTTTTCTATCAATTTTTTGGGAGAAATGAAAATGATTAAATACAATAAAAGATTATAAAAAAATAAATGAAAAAAGTTATCGCTAAAACACTGCCTCCTCACGTATTCGGAGGGTGTTAGGAGTCACCAGAAAAAAGGACAGTCGTTTTCATTGAATCTATCATGGTTAAAATGGAGTTTGAAGTTATAATGGGTAGATATAGGAAGGCCCTGGAAGGGGCAAATGGGGGGAATGAATATCAAATATCTAAATACTGAATGAAGAAATTCAAAAACTGTCATAGGTGTTCCCCGAAGCCTGATTAGACAATAAAATGTCAAAACATTTGAAAATGAAAAATCCCTTAGTTGAGCTCAGAGAATAGAGGCTTTTTTGATGTAATTCACTGTATTTGTTGATGCATTTTAAATTATATAGCAGGACTATATGATGGATGAGATTTAATGCTAATGTTGTGTTTCAGGCCACCAGGCTCAGCTGTCCAGTGTAGAAACCAGGCTGACTGCTGCTGAGGGCAAAGTGCAGGAACTGTCGAGTGGCCTAAGTATGTTTTTTTTTTAACACAAATTAGCATTCTAGATTCAGGAGGGTTGTATTAAAAAAAATGCACTAGCCCCCCAGTATCTCACAATGCCTGTCCCACTCTTAATGAACTTAGTGCAGGGGTCTTCAACAGGTGGTCCGGGACCCATAGGGGGTCCTCAGAGTTCCTATAGGGGGGCCAACAAATCATTGTGTGATAGGAGTGTATTTTTACATTAACCACTTAAACCCTAGGAGCCATTTTCTGAGGGGAATATTAGAAGAAAATAGATGATCTACAAGCTCTCTCTTAAAGAGTTTATAGAGGTTATAGAGGTTTAGCGTAGCTGGGGAAAAGAGCCAACCATATTGAATCCAACACAACGCTACACATTGAGTCTATGCTAAATGTATAAAATCGATGATTAATCGATGATTAAATCTGCAAAGTAAACAGAATGTAATACAAATATTGGGGCTCCCTGCTCTCAGCTAAGGGGTCCTTGGCCTATAAAATGCTGAAGTCCCCTGCTTAGTGAACTAAGATCCTACAGTATTGAATCAAACTCAGTCATAAGAATACCACTCTAGTGCTAAACCATCATCGCTGTTTGGCAGAAAAATCGTATATCCATAATTAAACTTTGTATGTGTTTAACTTTTCACCCTATTTTATCACCTCTGTGAAGTTGGCACCCCATATGATGAAAACATATATAAAAATAGTGTAATTCTTTAGTGCTGGATTTGTGCTGAAATATGCCCTAAATGTTATAATTTGTGCTGCTATGATTTTTGAGATATTTTAAGTTATAGTTTTGCTGAGCCTTGCACCCCCACTTTTTTGGCTCCAAATCGGGGAAAAGGGGTCTCATTCTTTAGTGCTGGATGTGCTCAAATATGCTGTTGAAATCATCAACTGTGTTTTTATATATATGGATGATATAAATATTTATATGGTTATGAATTACAGAATTTAGCTGCAGTACAATGTAGTGACCTAGAAAGGGCGGTGCAGAGCAGCAGTACTTAAAGGACAACTTTAGTTTTTTACAACAAGGGTTCATATTTTAGATTGTAATTAAAGAATATAAAAGATGAGTGTTGAAATTATTTAATTTACTTCTTTCTATTGTTTTAGAGATTCCTATTTCAGTGGTTGGGGGCATGCGTACAAGTGGCTAAATATGTCATTTTACACAGAATAAGCCCATTCCCAAGATACAACGCAACCTTTCATGGTTGGATGTGACTTATGGGGGCTAGAAGTGTTACGGTAAATAAAGAAACTGCTGGCTTATTGTGTCTAAAAAGACATATTTAGCCACTTGTACGCATGCCCCCATGCGTACGCAACTACGCATGCCCCACATTTTAGCAAGGTAAACGGGATAAAACAATAGAACGAAGCAAATGAAAACATTTTAACACTCACTTTTTCTTTTCTCTAATTACAATCTAAAATATGAACCCTTGTTGTAAAAAACCAAAGTTGTCCTTTAATAGTAGAACATAGCAGCAAAACAGTGGTGGTGTATAGAATATCTCAAAAATGATAGCAGCACAAATTATAACATTTAGGGCAAAAGATTGATGTGAAGTGTGACGGACAGACAGACTGACAGACAGACAGACTGACTGACAGGCGGTGGAGGTTTTGATAGTAACTGCGACCTGGCGGTCACAATCACTGAGTTCAGTTGTTCTTAAACCTTTACATTTCAATGACCTGCAACATGGGCTCACAATTCTGAGAGTGTACACATGTGGAATCAAGAATGTTTCATTTGTCACTGTCTTATACAAGTACAAGCGGCAAAATGGAACCAAATGGACCCATACGGGTGCATTTGGTTACATTTTCCACAGAGTTACAGACGTCTAAGGTCATTTCAACACTTTAAAGCACCATTCACACTGAGCACTATAACCGTTTCATTTTTCATTTTCATTTGACCATTATTAAAACTATATTGTTATAGTCATAGTGTTCAGAATGACAGACCTGTAAGTGAGGGTCCATTTGGTTTCATTTGTAAACTCTCAGAGTTAATATTTCTCCGGATGGAGACACTCTTCCTGGTTGAAGACCAGAGTCCAAAGTCGCAGAGCTGAATAACACCCAACGAGACTAATGCTCTGTTAACATTAATTGCTGTAATGTCAGCTGCAAGTAGATATGAGCAACTTGTACTGCTGATGTTTCCATGCTAATATTGTTTTATGTGTTGCAAGCACTGCACAGATAGTGCGTCTGTACCCAGTAATGCTGCAACCTATATCGTGGATGTACCCTTCAATCCAGTTACTGTAGCCCTTCTTTAGAATCATTTTGGGGATGTTGATGTTGTCATCTGCCCATTTGTCAATTTGGTCAAAAGAAATAGGTGGAACAGAATCATATTTTGGGACCATCGCTCCATGGTTTGAAAATGCAGGCTTAGATGTTTTACCACCCCATGTGGTCATGTGATCCAAGATGACCGTGGTGTGAATATGGTTTAGTTCAATCTGCAAACATAATTTAATTGCGACCTGGCGGTCGCAAGTTTCTATGAAAAGCTCCACCGGCTGTCTGTCTGTCTCTCTGTCTGTCCGTCCGTCTGTCCGTCATGTCACACTTTTGCCCCTATACTCTATCTCTGGCACCATTGGCCATATCGATGCCAAACTTTTCACAACCTCCAGCCCTGATTTCTCACATGGCCCTCTTCTAGCGCTACCGATTTTAGCAAAACACATTTTTGGACACTGCTCCAACATATTTTGGCCTAAAATCACGCAAAGCGGCACACAGTATCTAAAGTCATGTCATCATCATGGATCTATCCCATTTCATATATTCCCTCCTGCTTGGCTAAGATTGCCTTCTAAAGTTTGTGTATGCGACTTGACGGTAGCTTATCTCCCGATTAGGGAGTCTTACTGGGCTGGGGGGTCCCTCCTTCATCTCTCTCAGTTAAAACTGGTTTTCTTTAGGTGACATAAAAGTTTATAAAAAATGTTTTAAATGAAAACTGGTTTACTTTAGGTGACATAAATGTTCTCAGAAAACTTTAAACCTAGAACAAGCAACCACAATAACAATATGATAATGCGCCTGTGTTGACAGACACACCAAAGGTGGCCTTCTCTGCTGGTTTGGGTAGTAAAGAAGTTGGACCAGTTGATTCTGACACCACTCTGATCTACGAGAATGTCATCACTAACATCGGCAACGCATACAATAGATCTACAGGTAGGTGGTGATTAAATCACCTTCATTAACTAATTACACAACTTATCGATCAGGCTATCAGGTATAAATAAATTAACAGTAATCTAAATATATCTTCAACTGTGTAATATAATTCCCACTAACATTAACGGGATGGGAGGACTTCAATATCACTTATTTATTTCCTCTTAATTGATTGATTGATTAATTGATTGATTGAATACTGTAGCCTATTAGTCAGAAATGTAAACAGCACGGTAACATGTCATTAGGTCGAACACCCTTTGGATCGACCACCAAACTCTAACCCAAACCCTAATCCTAACCTCAGTAAAACTATGCCTAACTCTAACCCTAAACCTAACCTCAGTAACCGTGACGCGGGTGATTATCTAACCTGCCGAGTCCCGACGCTGTTCGACCCAACGGGAGTTCGACCTATGGGGCAGTCCCCAAGCAGCACGTGGTTCATACAGTAAAGGGCCCTACAGATGAGCAGCGGTTGCCGCGGGGGCTCCTGCTAGGATTAGCGGCGGCCGTGGTGAGACACAAACACACTCGCTTAAGGCGGCCCTACACTAGCCGATAATCGGGCTATCTAATTACCCTCCCGACAATCGGGCTGCCTCCGACTGAAACAGGCCCGACAATCGGGCATGAATGTCGTCTAGCGCGAGGTCTCACAAATCCACTCGGAGCCCAGCCGAGTGGCTCGGAGGATGATCGGGGGTAGCCCGACTCTTTTCAAAAATGTTTGATATTTTCCTGGATCAGTACTGGTCTGGAAGACTGGAACAGCAGCAGGGGACTGAGAGAAAATAGGTACAGCAGCCGCTGATAGACGCAAGTCTCTGAGCATACATCTGACTGAGTGACAGATCCATCTCTTTTTTTCTCTCCACCTCTCCCTCTGCACTCACACACACACACGCGCGCACACACAGACACACTTTTCATAGCGTCCGTCCGTCCATTAGGCTGTATCATGAATGATTGGGATTTAAATTAAAACTCAACAGTAACGCGATCCAAAAAACAAACAAACAGAAGAAATAACGCTACCAGCCACTGTCTGCAGTCAGTCACAGGCTGCGACCAGCAGTCCAGCACATCACATCAAAGAAGTACACGCCTATCCTGATCTATAGGGAATCTCCCCTGATCTACAAGCCTACAACGTGGCACGGAAGGGACACAGTTTGGTCTTGGAGATCTATATGTTCTGTGTGCGCTACACCGTCATACGACTAATCATAAATCAGGCACAGTGAGAAGGAGCAGCACTTGACTATAGCGCAGGAGAGAGAGGGGATGTCAGAGTTGGATGGACATGAAACGTGTCAAAGTTAACTCATATTATCATCAAAATAGGACACAACTTCCATATTGAAGCTTTTTTTTTGTTGTTGCGTGAGGCGGTGTTGTGTGTTGAGTGAGTGGATAACGTAATGTGTTTGTATGTGCGTGTGCGTGCGTGTTGCAAAGCACAGCGCTCAGAACAGCCCCCGTGGCATTTTGTATCAATTATATTATTTATTATTGCTGTGTTCGAGCCCGACTCAATCGGGATAGAATCCTGTAGCGTGCGGAGCGCCCGACTGTTCAAAACGGCTAGTGTGTGCCCGTTTAGATTATCTGGTCAGATAATCTGAAAAAATGATCCTGTAGTGTTTAATTCTACCCGATTCAGTCGGGCCTGATTATCGTGTAATGTATGGCCGGCTTAAGCGAGTAAACGCCGCGCGGTATTTCACAAAGATGAACACAATCCAGCTCTCACCGCCCGCGTACGCATGCACAAACGAGCACGCTCACAAGGATTTCACGGGACCGCGCCCGCTCGCCTCACCGCCCCTAAACTTCTCTGTGCGGCCAAAATAGCAGCCCGCCTCTCATTGAAAATGAATTACTAGGATGCGGTGACCGCGTATCGTCTGGAGGGCCCTTAAACCTGCATTCACACCAAGGAAAAATACACACAGTCTAAGCGCATAGGAACGCATTTCTGTGCGCCTCCAGTCCCAGACGGCTGTTGTTGATTGACAGTCACGGACACTTCCCTGTTATTCCCCACAGCCACACCTACCCGCAGAGCAAGCAATGTTGGGTGAGACGAACTTGATTCAAATTAAATGTGTCCCGCTAGTCGGTCTGATGCGTGCGATCAGCGTGAAATTCGCCGTATTTTGCCGTATCTGGCTAGACGAGCTGCACGGAAGCCTCCATTGGAAATTAATGGGATGCGTGTGCTCACACACGCAACATGCGAACAGTCTGAATGAGGCTTACAGACAGACAGACGGCGGTTGACGCAGACGTTCTCGCTTGGATCAGCGTGGATCGCACCGCGGTGGAGACACAAACACAACCACTTCGCGAGTAAACGCCGGGCGCTGTTTCACAAAGATGACCAAAATGCACCTCTTGACGCCTGCGAGCGCGTGCACAAACGAGCACGTATGCAGGAATTTCATGGGACCGCGCCCGCCTGCCCCTCTGCGACCACCTGCCTCTCCGCGACCGCCTGCCTCTCCGCTCCTCAACTTACCCGCACTTACCAAATAATCGTCCGCCTCTCTTTCAAAATTAATTACAAGGGCGCATCAACTGCGCCATGTCATGGAATAGTCTGAGCTTTTCGTGCACAAATCGTGCACTTTATGAAAGAAGCATGAAATTTGGCACACATTTAGAACATGCCATATAACATTGTTGGCTATAGGGACATCGCAGATTTGTCTTGGGAAACTTTTGGGATAAAAAATAAATAAATAAATAAATATGCTTTAAGTAGCATGTGAAGGGTCAAACTAGGGTTTTTTCATGATTCTGAATCCAATGCAAGCATTTGTTTTGCAAGAAAACAGAATCATGAAAAACCCCTAGTTTGACCCCTCACATGCTACTTAAAGGTGTATTCAGTGATAATGAAAGTGGCCGGGGGTCATCTTGTCCCTTACTGGCCTTACAGCGTGGAAATGTTTAGTTTTTTATAGATTTTTTACACCATTATAATGTTCTCGTTTTGATCATTAGACCCAATCACTGAATATCGGTAGGTCTACGTCTCCAGCTTCAGGATATGTATGATACTGATTTACTACGAGTTTACAATCTAGGCATTTAGCAGACGTTCTTAAAGGACAACTCCGCCCTAAATCACTTCTAGGCTCATTTTCCTATTTATATTGATCCAAAAAGACTGTCCATGGGGTCTATTAGGCAGAAATGCCCCTGTTGTCCAGTTTCTCATAGCATAGAGAAACTGGAGTGGAGCTTATAAGCCTATCACTTTTACACTATTTGTTGCAGTCAAAAGTGATAAATTTTTTCATGAACATGTTACTAGTTGTCATTGCAAACACATCCATGCCTTGATTGTGCCACACAAGCCACCACAATCTCATAAATCATGTTTTGGGGTGAGCATTCGGCACAACTGCCAATCAAAGTGACTGTACTGGCCAATCACAGCGTGTCTTTTCCGGGACTTGGAAAAACATATACAAGCATAACATCTGTTTAGCAGAGTGTGATGGCTTGTGTGGGACAACAATGGCATGGATGTGTTTGTAATGACAACTAGTAACACATTCATGAAAAATAACAACACTTTTAACCACAACAAATAGTGTAAAAGCGATAGGCTTATATAGGCCTATAGGCTCCACTCTATAGAGCATCGCAGTTGAAGCCCCACCCCGTCCTCACTCTGGTGTCGGAAGCGTTTTCCGCATTCATTTCTTCCATAGACATTTCATAAAGTATTTATTTAAAAGTTTTTAAGCCTTGGACAAAGCCACCTCGGCTGGAGAGGGATCATGTCAATATTTAAAAAAATTTTAATGCAAAGATTAATTTGAAAGCTGAAAAAAGGACAGGGTACAAGACTGTGTACATCATTATTTTTAAAATCGCGGAAACTACACTCCTAGAATGCATAGCGAATGTTGTTGTTGTTTCCTGAAATACAGCCCTTAAATCACGCTCAGTTTAGTTATCCAGGCCAGCATATGGCCTGAAATGTAGTGATTGTCATCTCTGTGGACTCTCTTATCGTCATCTTTAACACAGTGCATCGTATTTGTAAAAGAAAGTATTCGCTCACGCAGTTCTGCTGATGTGCAATAATCTGCCGGGCAGACAGGGGGCAGTAAGCTACTTCCGCGGTAACCGCAAGATATGTGAAAGAAGAAGAAGCTAGACCAATCACAGACGTTGTTTTTTCGTTTAGCAGCATGGGAAATGCAGTTCTTCGCCGTGCGATCTCGATTAAAACGTGTTTTTACTAAAACTAGAGTGATTGCATACATACTCGGGGGTTCTACAGGAGCATATGGAACCATTTTACAACCACCAGCCTAGTGGTAAGTGTACATTGAATTGCTACGACTTTGTGGCTGATAATGAAAAACCCTATGGTAAATATGAATGGCCAGCTTGCTTCCGACACCTCACTGCGATGCTCTATGCTATGAGGGCAGCTGGGTTCTGCTGGGGAAACTGGACAACAGGGGCATTTCTGCCTAATAGACCCCTTGGACAATCTTTTTGGATCAATATAATTAAGTAGGAAAATAAGCCTAGAAGTGATTTAGGGCGGAGCGACTGTGGTTCTCAAAACTTTTATTTTGACCATCATAACTAAATATCATAACATAACTACGGCCATACTCTACCCTGATTGGTCGAGGTCTGTCTAGCCACCTTTGAAAACCGAATCTAGCTATGCTCGCAACATGGGCCATGGTGGAAGTCCTTATATGGTCAGCACACATTCTAGTGAGGAGAATGAATGGAAAATTTACCAATTATATTTGAATGAAATACAATCACTGAATATACCTTTAAAGCATATTTATTTTTTGTATTATTTTACTGTATAGTAAAACGCCAACTTTGATTGGCTCCCACAAGTTTCCCAAGACAAATCATGTCCCTATAGCCAAAAATGTTCCATGTGGCATGTTCTAACTAGGGATGTTAATCGACGCATTATTTGCGAATCGACGCGTCGTGGCCGAAAATCGACGCGTCGATCGACTTTTTTCACTTTTTTTTTCGCTAAGCAGCAGCTGAGAGGAGAGCAGCACAACGGTGCATTACTTTAAACAACACAACGTATGCTGCACCCATCAGAACTTGCATCAAAGCCCTAATAATAATGATAATAAATAATTGCTCTTCCTTGCATTAGCATGGAGTCTGTTCTCTAGAGACTAGAAGCGGAGTGACAATAAGTCGGTGATTCGATTATTAGAAACGTAAAAGTTCCACATGCAGTAATAAAATGTCATCCAGGAGCCACTATCCCCGTTCTGCTCGAAAAACTTCCAAGTGAAATCGAGTCATTACCGCCGTCCATCAATACAATTCTGGTCCATGTTGGGACCAATGATCAATCCCTTTGCCACTCAGAAATGACGAAAGAGCATTTCCTGCACATGATTGACATACTAAACAGCAGCAAACTGTCCATTTTTGTATCCGGTCCCATTCCCACTCTCAACCGTGGTGATGTGCGATACAGCAGAATCCTCAGCTACAACACCTGGCTCAAGCGATTCTGCTCTACACACAAGTTTAACTTTATAGACAATTTCAATCTGTTCTGGTGTCGGCCCTCCTTTTATAATCGTGACGGGCTCCACCCGAACAGACACGGTGCCCAGGCGCTCTCCGCAAATATAGCGTATAATGTGCGCAACGCCCCCCCACCACCACCTCCTCCGGTGACGGATACAGTAAGTGCGCTTGATCAAAGTGAACCGTCTGTGTCCGGCAGCTGTTGACATTCCCCTGGTCCTAGACCTCAGACCGTTAGTTCCGCCTTAGCCATCGATGTTCCCACTAACGGTCTGGGACCACTTTCACTTTCACTTTCACTTCCATCTCGTGTATCATCACGGATTATACCATCAATTATTACTTCACAACTATTACCACCACCACAGTCATTGTCGTCGTCGTCATCATCATCATCATCATCACCTTCATCATCCACTGGACACAATATATCTGCCACTTTACAGCCACCCTATACTGTCCCCTCTGAAACACTAGAGGGCGACAAAGGACCCTGTCCAGCTGATGATCTGGGAAAAATCTTCTCATCAAGAGGTTTTCATATTTTACATCAAAACATAAACAGTTTAAAATGCCCCTCCAAGATATCGGAGCTCAAATCCATGTTTGGAGGGAGCAAAGTGGACATCTTATCATTTTCAGAAACTAAATTGGACGATTCTGTAAATGACTCTGAAATTGAGATTAGAGGATATCATATCATTAGAAAGGACCGAGATCGTTCAGGGGGAGGGGTATGCATGTACATAAGATCTACAATAAACTACAATGTGCTCTCGGAACTAGGGAAAAACTCTGAATCAATATGGGTGAAAATCATCTTCCCAAAAGCCAAACCCCTAATAATTGGTACAATATACAGACCCCCAGACCAAAATACTTTTTATGATTTAATTGAAGAAGACATCAAAGGACTAGTTAACTCAGAATTGATTCTGTTGGGCGACTACAACACAAATGTTAATCGTAAAGGCACGCCCATTCTCAAATCATTTAACAACTTCTGTAACCTGTACAGCCTCACTCAATTAATAAAACATATTACAAGGCCTGCTTCTCAGACCACGATTGACTTGATCCTGGTATCCGACGTGGCCAGAATAAAGAAAAGCGGGGTTATAGAGAGTAGCCTAAGCGATCATAACATCATTTTTTGTACCCGTAAAATCCATAAAACAGCAGTTCATTGTCATACCACAGTTAAAAACAGATCCATGAAACACTATTCTAGTGAAGCACTCTCAACCGCTCTTGAAAAAATGGACTGGTCAAGGACCCTAAATTGTACTACAGTTGAGGAGACTTGGAACTGTTTTAAAGTAGCTTTCTTGTCTATCCTGGATACCATAGCACCAATAAAAGCAGTAAGGGTCAGAGCACGGTCTGAACCATGGATGAAATCAGAAATCTTAAATGCAATCAAACTGAGAAATAAAAATTACTCTGATTATAATAAAAACAAAAGTGAACAATTACATATAATATTTAAAAAGCAACGAAATGCTGTAAAGTCCATGATTTCAAAAGCCAAACAGAACTACATAAATGAGAATATTGCATTAAATAAAAAACATCCGGAAAAACTATGGGAAGCCCTAAATACACTAGGTTGCAGCAATAAACTTCAAACAAAATCCTCAAACTTCTGTATCATCTCAAACGGGTCCCTCAGTACAGACAAATTAGTAGTGGCTAATACTTTTAACAGCTTTTTTACCAACATAGCCACCCAGTTGGTTAGTAAACTACCCCCACATTCTGGTAAATATGGTTCAGATTACATCAAAGCCCATTATACAAGTCTGGGAGCAAAACAATTCACTCTCAAACCGGTAAACAACGCAGATGTACTGAAAAAACTAAGCACCCTTCAACCAAATAAAGCCACAGGTTACGATAACATCCCCACTATATTCCTACGAGACGCAGCAGTCCCCATAGCTCCAATAGTTGCCCACATTACAAATTTATCAATCAGTCAATGCCATGTTCCACAGGAACTTAAAATGGCGAGAGTAATCCCCCTGCATAAAAAAGGGAGCAAATTGGACACTGGAAACTACCGTCCTGTGTCCATACTGTGTTCCACCTCAAAGGTCATAGAAAGACTTATCTATGATCAAATCAGCAGCTATTTAGATGAGCATAAACTATTATTCGATTTCCAATCAGGCTTCAGAACGTCTCATTCCACTGACACATGCCTACTGTTTTTAAATGATTACATTAAAAAAGAGGTAGACTCGGGCAAGTACTGTGGCATGGTCATGCTGGACCTCCAGAAGGCCTTTGATACTGTAAATCATCCAATCCTAATGGACAAGCTGAAGGCCATTGGATTTGATGATACAGCTTTAGGCTGGATGGAGTCCTATCTTGAGGGTAGAGAACAAATGGTCGACATTAATGGAACCATGTCCTCGACCCTCCCAGTAAACTGTGGGGTTCCCCAGGGTAGCATATTAGGGCCTTTATTATTTTTACTTTACATAAATGACATGAGTGCAGCATGTAATTGCAAATTGTTCCTGTTTGCGGACGACTCGGCACTCTTGATGTCAGGAGAAAACATAACGCAGGTTGAGGAGGCTCTCAGTTCTGAACTCACTAAAATAGGAGTTTGGCTCACCGATAATAAACTTTCACTGCATTTAGGTAAAACGGAATCCATTCTCTTTGGGTCAAACCATTCCCTTAGTGGGAGAGATGTAAATGACTTCAGGGTCAGAACAGGTGATGATGTAATTTCAAGTAAAGAAGAGGTTACATATTTAGGATGTATCCTTGATAATAAGCTGACAGGAGGAGGCATGGCAACCAGAGCGATTAAAAGAGTAAACCAAAGGACACGATTCTTAGGCAGAATCTCCTCCTTTGTCAACAAAGATGCTCTCAGGACCTTAGCTGGAGCTCTTATTCAGCCCATATTTGATTATGCTTGTACCTCTTGGTACTCTAACATCACAATGTCACAAAAAACTAGGCTTCAAACCTCTCAAAACAAACTAATTCGACTCATCCTTGGGTTGGGACCCATGACACACCTTTGTGCAGCACATTACAATAGCATAGGATGGCTCAGAGTAGAAGCTAGAGTCAATCAACTGAAATTGGGGCTGACAAAATTGTAAATGCTTCGCTGCCCTCCATGCCCTCTGTGCCAAATTATTTAATTAATTACCTAAAAAGAGTGAGCAACTCTCACGGTCATAACACTAGAGGGAGCTCGAATAAGGATCTGGTGCCACCCATTTTTAAAACAAATATGGGTAAATTCACCTTCCACAACACTGCCACTCAGGTGTGGAATGCTCTCCCCCCTTCCCTCAAAAGAAACAATTCACTGGCTTCATTCAAAACTGCCTTGAAAGTTCACCTGTTAGCTGGTCATATGAAGAGGTAAGCCTCCTATGACAGGATGTCCATCATAACTTCAAATTGTCCATAGACCTCGAGTATATAAATGTTTTAGTTGTTTTATATATTTATATTTTTTTGTTGTTGTTGATGATTCTTTATTATATCAATGTGTTCTGTTCTTGTGAATGAATGCAATAGGACCTGAATGGAAACAAGACCACATGGTCTTTCTTCAGTGAATATCCTTTTTGGACCAAAGTGCTTGTAGCCTACTGTATGCATCTTTTATGTCTAAATAAATAAATCAATCAATCAATCAAAGTCCATGGAACGTGCGGGATCGCTGACCGCTCGCTCTCGTATATCCCCGACTGCGTGTGTTGCATTAACGTTAACGACGTTTGTGATCATCGCACACAACGGCGACGCTGCCATTAACAAGCGAGCTTTCGTGTCGAGCATGCATGCAGAGGCAGGAGGTAAACAAAAGGGATGGTGTTTTTTACTGGTGTTTCAGTCCGAGTGTGGGGAAAGGGTGCGTTCGGAAATGCGCACCGGACTGCGCGGGCGTTTATCGTGGGCTTGCCCAGGCCTTACGGCCTGGGCATAAATATAACGATTGCATTCACCACGGCTTCGTAACTCGCGCGGCGCTCCGCCGGCCGCGCGGCCCTGGCCCGCTCTTCGCGGCCACTCGCGCCTGCGGCGCTCGGGGGCGAAGAGCAGGACCAAGGTCCGCTGGCCTTCGCGCCGCTTGCAATGTCGTGGACAATAAAACGAGCGCACCCTTTCATACACTCTGACTGAATCACCAGTAAAAAACACTCTCTCGTAAACAAAACGCATCCAGTCAGGCAAGTCAGCGCGCACTGCTATGACCTATGGCTATGACGCGCGCATCATCCCGGTCCAGCAGTGTTTCTCAACCAGTAGTCCGCGGACCTGACTAGCGCCGCATGCATGCACAACAGTCTCCGACACAGACACACACACACACACACACAACCGGTCCTCTCACATTTGGAAAACATTAACGCTTATGACCTTTTTGAACAACGATTAAAACAGTCATTTTTGGGGGGAAAACTTTAGAAAAATAAAAAAATATATATATTTTTCGACTCGTACTTTTTGAGTCGCGGTGAGCATGAGTCGATCGACGCGTCGATTTTCGATCTAGTTCTAACTGTGTTCCAAATTGCATGCTTCTTTCATAAAGTGCACGATTCCATCAACATACTGCCCGAAATGCCAGTGCTAGAAGGCGCTTATGAAATTAATAAGCTAATACACATTGTGGTCCTACAGTATATGATGTAGGGTTTACTATCACAGTATATTCACAATGTGTTTTTTTGTTTTTGTTTTTGTGTGTGTGTATGTGTGTCTCATAGGTCACTTTGTCGCTCCGGTGAGAGGAGTCTATCTGTTCAGATTTACTGCAATGGGCTGGTACGAGTCAGAGTATGTGAGGGTCGAGATGTATAAAAATGGCAGGATGCTCATTCATAACAATTCAAGGAATGGTAATGGTAACGGTCTGATATACGTGTCTAATGGAATGATCCTAGAGCTGGAGCAGGGAGACAGAGTTTACATGAGTTTACCTGATCGTCACAGGATCCTTGACTGGTACCAACACAACCACAACACATTCAGTGGTGTTCTGATCTATCCTATGTAACACTGATACCATTACTTTATGGCAAAGGTCTTCAGTAGGGGCTCTGGGACTATGCTCTGGGACCCCTAGGGGGTCCTGAGAGTTACTACAGGGAGTCTTCCAAAGATTTGTGTGATAGAAGCTTTTGTTTTTTTCTTCTTTTTTATTTTAACCACTTGAACCCTAGCGTCCATATTCTGAGAACTTAGCAGATCTACAAGCTCACAGCTTGTAGATCAGCTATTTTCGGCAAAGAGGTTTGGTGTAAAGGGGAAAAAGAGCACACTAAGTACAGAGTGAAAGGTCACGTTCATTAAAGAGGCGGTGCCATATTTTTGTACTTTTTCCTGTTTTTCTTGTGTCTATGAGGTTGACAGTACTTCATTAGACCCCCTGGTGTAGTTGTTATGAGCAATTATGTATTCCCTTTGTATTTGGGGTTTCTTGCTGGAGGCTGACACCTTGTGGGTCAAAAGTGCCGACACAGATAAAATGATATCATTTAATCATCCCCTTCCCTTTTACCATTCACCCAACACTGTGGGTGTGGCTAACTTCAGCTGGGTCACCACCCACCTGACAACCAGGCATATACTTAATGAACTGGTGGGTGTGGCCACATAAAAACCTAAATTTTAACTCTTTATGTACACTTTTTTTGGAACTGATCTTCATTCTAGTATAATCATAATACCTGATAATCATGTTTTTTTTTGTTTTTGTTTTTTTTTTGGGGGGGGGGGGGGGGGTCATGGCACTGTATCTTTAAGTACTGATGGTTCAAGTGGTTAAATATCTGACAACACAAATTGACACGAATCCAAAATACACTGATCATTGCGCCGTCAAACGATGAAACTATATGGTATCTATGGGTTGTGGGGGTCCCTGCTTCATCTCTCTCTCTCGACTAAGGGGTCCTTGGCCTGAAAATGTTGAACACCCCTGCTTTATAGAGTGTATTCAATGTAACACTACCGGGGGAGAGCCGCCTCATTTGTAATGCTTCATAATTGAGTACCTGAGATGAATAACAGTCTAATGCCTCATTCACACTACAGATATATAGTTGAACGTTTTGCTTGGTAATTCAATGTAATCTCAATGGAAACCAGCTTTAAAGGCTGGGCATGTCGGCTGTCCTTGGAATCCAGCCTTTAAAGCTGGTTTCCATTGAGATTACATTGAATTACCAAGCAAAACGTTCAACTATATATCTGTAGTGTGAATGAGGCATTAGTCCATATTTTACATTTTTGAATATAGATATGTTTTTGATTTACCAGACTGTAAACCACAAATTAGAAGTTTTTAATCTGATATACTTAATGCACACCCATCTCATTTAGTTGAATTAGATTTTTTTACTTAACTCATGAATAGTAGGAATTATAAGACACAATACTGATGGAAAGTGGAAAAACAGTATATCTCCAACAGTTTGTGGAACAACAGTATAAGTCCGTACAAGCAATATTCAGCAGACAAAGGGAGCAGATAACATTAAAACAGACAATTGAACAAAATGAGGGTGGAGTGCATTAACAATTAACAGATTAAAAATGACGAGTTTGTGGTTTACAGTTAGGGCCTTTCTCTGTGGAGTTTGCATGTTCTCCCCGTGTCTCCTAGGGTAGATACCCTCACAAATACATGCAGTAATCCTGGTCTCTATAATGCCCCCCCTCTGGCCAGCCGGGAAGCCTGATGGAGGGGAAAGGAACTGGTTGGAATAACGTGTTCCTTCCATGGGCTATGTCCAAACCGGGGAAATCCCCACTGTCAGGTGAAAAGAAGCACTACACATGCATAGAAAAGAAGCATGAGGTCAGTCCGTTGTGTCCCCAAGCACGGCAGAGGGAGAGCATAGACCAGGATTACATAGTATGTGACCAGGACCATAATGAATGTGTCCAGGAAGTATGAATTATCTTCATCCAGCCTAGACCGAGTTATTGCAGAAAAACTGGTATTTCTCAAAATACGTAAAGAATTTCACCTGAGTATCTTTGGTCTGCAAATCTTTTCTTTAATGTTGCTGGAATATAATCTAGAGATGGTTGTCTGCATGTACCTGTTCTGCATTAGTTTACATCGTTTTAACATGCCATGCATGTTGTGTTCTGTAGGCAATGTCAAAGCAGGGGTGCCAAAACGGTTCAATTGTAACACAATTTAACATATTGGCCAATAGTCTGTTCAGTCAGCTGACATTCAATTACAGTGTATTTTAAATCAGATTAGGGATGTATAATGTGTTGCATTAATCAAACTTGATATTTATTTAGGTAATCAATGTATTTTCCCATGGAATTCATTCAAACGCTCGAAATGGTACTGGTAATATTTAATATTTTTCTTGCATATGATATAGTATCTTATCACAAGTTAGTCACGAGTTACTTGAATGAAATATAATTGATTAAAGCTAAAAATTATTTGTTTAATTCTGTTATTTAGCAGTGTTACATTTGTAAATCATGCTGTTACAATTAATCCCATTAATGTAACATCGGAACAGCGTCCACTTTCGGTTTAATAACTCGCTACCTGTTTTATCAATTGAAAAACTTTAAGTGGTTTATGATAGCAGACATGTGTAGGTCCTTCGCCTGAAAATATTAAATATGTAGGTAAAAGAATCTATGAGTAAAATAGTGAAATGTGAAAAAAATTACAATTGTGCAGGCTCTCCCTACCATTACTTTAAAGCTCTCCCATGATGTTCACATTCATCTTCTCAATAAACTCATACATAATCCAAAACTGAAGCACTGTTGTCAGTGTCTATTTGATGTTTTTTTTTCTTTTATGATTATTTATTATTAACAAGAAACAATGTTTTTATCCATAGTCTTTTGAATGAAATTGCATTTAGTTTTAGTCATATTTAGTCATAAACTCCATGAAAACCTACACGTCTTTACTTCCGGGTAAACAACATGTTTCATGCTCACAAGGCTGCATTCACACTGTGTCCTAGGGGAATGAGGGGGGACGGGAATCCAATTAATTCCCTATGGAAGTCACATGGTTTCATGCCTCTTCCAAGCCTCTTGCGGTAGGGCGTCGTCACTAAGCCAAGAGGCTTGGAAGAGGCATGAAACTTCCATAGGGAAACAATTGGATTCCACTCCCCCCCTCATCCCTCAAGTTGAGTGAAAAGTTATATCACCCAAATGTCTAGGATCCACACGCTGTTGCCTTGCCTTAATGCCTTTCGCCTCCTGGTGGAGGAGATCTGTAACTGACTGAAGCAAGGATGGATGGACACTTTGGACAGACAGACAGACAGACAGACAGACAGACAGACAGACAGACAGACAGACAGACAGACAGACAGACAGACTGAATGTTTTCATGTTCATTTCTTTAAAGTGCCTATGACACAGCCCGAAACTATCATACATTATATATATATGTATGTATATGTATGTATGTATGTATGGCTGGGACTTCAACTGATTAATTGTAATTAATTAATTACCGAAAATTAACGTGATTGAAAACATGTACGCATTTTAATCGCACTTAGTTTTTGCACCACAGAACCTTCAGTTTCGGGCATACAGTATATATATTGTATTTGTCACATATTGGTACAGTAGTACACCAGAGTGTAACATCATTTTCTATGATAACACATATGAATTCAATATGAATGACACTGTTTCAAGATTCAAAAACGTTTATTTGAGATCTCTTATGGTTAACTCTCCATTGAGCTCCGTGACTTTTCTTCCATGCTGGAGCAGAAAAAACAAAACATTGTCCACCGCATGCCTTCAAGGTGCACTTCTGTTATGGCAATTATGAACGGAGCAAGTCTCCACCATTGTAAGTAAATAACTTAGTATAAAATTTGCACGAAAGAGTCACTGTTTACACTGTCTCTAGTATAGCATTTGCACGAAAGAGTCACTGTTTACACTGTCTCTAGTCTCTACTACTAGTTTCTGACACAAAACATTTCAGCCGCTGCAGTGACATCAGAGCATGATGACATCGTAATGACACATTTTTACGGTCTATGGGTTTGCCCATAGACCGTATACACGTCTACACGGAGACAAGCTTTGACGTTTCTCATGTTAAACTGTGACCTTCGTGGCAAAACAACAAAAAAAACTCTGTGATCCTATGTATAAAATTAATCAGGACCTATAAAGACGCACAATACTATAAGAGAAAATAATCATTGATACAAGGAGCAGTAAAAGTATATTTACAGAAGAAAAGAAAAATGCACAAGTGAGAAGACATGACTAGATCCAGTTGCACATTGCGGACAGGTGCTCTTTAATGGAGAGGGTAAGGAGTAATATTGTCAGTTAATGTGATTCTGTGCTGTAATGTCTATTATCATCATATTGGTTTAGAATGATACCATGTGTCTGTTGTATCATGTATAAACTAATATGGTGTGTGTGTGTGTGTGTGTGTGTGTGTGTGCGTGTGTGTGTGTGTGTGTGTGTGCTTGCGTGCGTGTATTTTATTTCTTTATGTACTGTTCAACTAACAACTTCTCTGTATATGAATGTTCATCATCAGATGCAGGGATGTGCAGAGAATGTTAGAGGCAGGGGAAGACATTTCTAAAAAGGGCCTTTTGGTGAAAATATAGAAAATAGCAGACCGCTCACAACACATTGGAGGTCGGCTATTTTTGGTGCTTGATACAACACTGAACTAAGCATAATCATGTAAATACTGGAGATTGTGGATACTGGAGCATGGATTTCTACACAGAGAGGGCAATTCTTTCAACATTAGATGCTGCATTCAAGTTCGGGAGAGTTTGGACAAGGCAATTCACTTGAATGCTGCCTTCAGGTATGGCATGGAAAGAGGGCATTTGCATTTCTTTCACCATAGTAAAAACTGCATTCATGGTCTGGAGATGGCACTTTGTACAGATGGATAAAAGGGCAGGGGCTCAAGCCCCCTTTGATGTCTATGTGTGCATGTTCCTGTTCAGATGGGCATTTTGAACACATCATTTGCCAAACCACAACTAAAGGTGCTTCCCCCCTGTATGTTTCCTCCTCATATGTCTGTTTAGATTAAAAATCTTCCCAAATTGCATCGCACAACATGTGCATGTAAAGGGTTTTTCTCCTGTATGAACCATCATGTGTTTCTTTAGATCACTCTTTGCAACAAAACCATTGCCACAAACTATACAAGTATAGGGCTTTTCCCCTGTATGAGTCTTCATGTGTTGTTTTAAAAGACACTCGACACGAAATGCTTTCCCACAAACTATACAACTAAAAGGCTTTCCCTCTGTATGCGTATTCAGGTGTGCTTTCAGAGCGCTGAGTGTCTTAAAACCTTTGCCACAAACTTCACAAACGTAAGACCTTTTCTCTGAATGCACCGTCATGTGTCTTTTTAGATGACCTGCGTGATTAAAGCATTTGCCACAATCTGTACAAGTAAACGGCTTCTCCCCTGTATGCATCCTCATGTGCCCTTCTAGATTATGTTTATACCTAAAGCCTTTGCAACAAACTGTACAAGTAAAGGGCTTCACCCCTGTATGGGACCTCATGTGACTTTGTAGAAGACTCTTCTGACCAAATTCCTTTCCACAAACCTCACAAATAAAGGGCTTCTCCCTTGTATGGGACCTCATGTGAGTTTGTAGATTACCCTTCTGACCAAATTCCTTTCCACAAACCTCACAAGTAAAGGGCTTCACCCCTGTATGGGACCTCATGTGAGTTTGTAGATGACTCTTCCAACCAAATTCCTTTCCACAAACCTCACAAGTAAAGGTATTCTTCCATGTGTAAGTCTTCCTTGAGTGAGTTTGTTTAGATGATTTTAGGTCCTGGGACAATTTCTTGCTCAGAGACAATCTTTGTCCTTCCACATTTTGAGTTTTCTGTGATTTCAGAGTGCTTAAAACAAAACGGCCATCCCTGGTTTCCTCCCAATCCTCATCAAAAGCTTCAGAGTCGGATTCAGAACAGTGCGAAGAGAGCTGGTCATCAGCAGTTGGTTGTGATGTCCCACAGTCCTCGGCATCATCCTGTGTTGTCATGTGTTCAGTTTCCTGCTCACCTCCCTCTTCTAGTAATGTCATAATTGACCCATCAGTCTCCTCTGGTCTTTGAAGTAGCTCCTCCTGTTCTTCTTTACTCAGTGGAGGGTCTGATTCTTCCTGGATCCTCACCTGTTGTTCAGCGGCAACCTCCTCTTTACACATAGGGAGGTGCAGGAAGTCTAGGAAAAAGACGCATTAAAGAAAAACATTTCATGTTAGATCTTTAAAGTTTTCCATGCAATTTTCCCTCACATTTGTGGGCCAGATGCGGTGGATACGGTTGACTTACGTTTTGCTGGTGCTTTGGTTAATATAATGAAACTGCAACGACACCTTGACTGTGCTTTTGAGCGGTGCTAACCACTCCTATGTCTGGCTTTGTGCGTATGTCTCTGTGTATGAGTGTCCGTTAGGCCTGGGGCGGTATCGACATTTTGTTACCGCGATTACCGTCTTCCCATTTACCGACGGTACTGCGGTAATTACCGCACCCCCGTATCTATTAATTAAGGTTCGGCGATAAGCCAAAATATTGCAATCATCTTCCCTAAAGTCGCCTCTCCACAGTGGAGAGGCGACACAGCCTGACCGCCCGAGTTATACTTCTCCGTACAGCACAGCGGGTATGGCTTTGAAAGGAGCAGATCTACAAGCTCACAACACATTGCATCCGCGACGCGTTCTGAGCTTTTAGATCTGCACTGTCGGGTTACCATAGTAACGTAGGCTAGCTAGTAGGCTTTTCAGACACAAACAGCTGTGTGAACAAACCAGAAGAGGACGGGTAGTCAGATCGTGTACAGTGATTCTGTAAACTCACGTCACGTCTCAACTCTCAAATCCCAGTGATTGAGTGCTGCTATATACAGGTTTTAGTTACAAGACTTGACAGAAAAGGTTATAAAATCTCCGACGCGCCGCCGAACGGGCACAACGTGCGACGCGATGGAAAAAGTAAAATAGTTTCACTTTCGGTTTTAGTCCACGCGGCCCGCGCTCCGCCAGTAATCCGTATGAATAAAAAAAGATATGCCACAACACAAGGTATGTATTAACATCCTTGTGTCGTGTGGATTACAAAGAAAGTTTACGCTGCTCTGTACTCCTCTACGCAGGCAGCAGCAGTGACTGTCTGTGTCTCTGAGAGTGAGAGTGACGTATGTGGCTTCCAAACTGTGGTACACGGCCCAGAGCAGAGCGGCATGGAGCGCATGCGGTCCTCGCTTCTCCCCTGTTTTAAAACTCGCTTGTTTTCCAATAAAAAATAGACTTTTTTTTGTCTTTTTTTACCGCGGTAAGCACACTGACACCGCGGTAGACCTCTGTTTACCGCGGTACGGCGGTACGGCGGTTACCGTGTCCAACCCTAGTGTCCGTATGAGCACGGAACTCCATGTATGGAGATAACTAACATCACGGAAATGGTAAAAATAAATGTATTGCATAAACATGCATAAATATAATATTTTTCAAAATTAAGCTGATATGTGCTGTTAATGCAATTAGAAATACTGTTTTCCAGGTATAAAGAGAAATGGTGTAGTGATATTTGGTATAAAACAGTTCTTGTGTGATGATATGTACAGTATGGTGTAATTACCCCCTACAAATACCTAAATGGGAAAAAAACAGGTGTGTGTTTAAAAAATATAAACATTTCAGAAAAAAAGAGGAATGCCATGTGGCTTGTCTCAGGAGACTGGCTGTAAGGGCAGTGGTGAAATGGAGCTGTTTTATGAAAACTGTGAAATGCCCCTTTCAAAATATGAATGATGATGAATTGATTGAACACCTGCTTGTAGACTGTCAGAGGTCACGGAGGATGGCACACATAAAGGGCAAACAAAGTTAATGTGCATAATCAAGTGTTGGACACAGCAATTGAGACCATCCCCAGAAGGTTTCAGTCTCATGGTCTCTCTGTATGCCAGACAATTCTCTGAGCTACAAAGTTCTGATGGGGCAGAGCGCAGATCAGCCCCAAAATCAGGATGCCACATATCTGCAGCTTGGAGCAGAAGGGCTCCCCCCTTCTTGGAGGTGGGGTTGAAGTTGTGGGAAATTATGAAGAGGATGATGACCTAGTACAACTTAGACCACCAGGAGGTGCTCTGTCACCATTATGAGACCAGAACCAGCTTAAGCCCACTAGTGATGTGTTTTACAGAAGCTCCACAGAGCAACAGGCCTCACACCCATCATGTGGGAACATCCACACCTCACAATAATCAGAACCTGATGCCAGGACTAAAACAAATGTATGGGTGCAATTTACTCCCTCCAATGAAGCAATTGATTCAGAAGAGGAGCATTCACACCCCCCGGAAAAAAAAAATTTGGGGGGTAAAAATGCTTTAATTTAACTTTTTTTTTGCAAGGTGGAACCAGAACTTTCAGGAACCTGAACCTATTTTTTTGGTTCTGGTTTTGTTTCCATTGCGAACGGCCTGGTTCCAGACAAGGTTCCTGGAACCTTTTTTAGGTCCTGCTCCTGATGTAGAATTAAACTTTAGTTCTGGGAGCCTATGGGCGGGGCCAGCAGTGCTCCTGCTCTCGATTGGTCGAGCCGAGCCGCTCGAGCGGAGACTACACTACACCGAGGAGAACTGGGAGAAATCTCTCACAACACAACACCGTAATTTTTCAAATCCTATTCCGACAGACAGAAACACACAGACAGTATGGACGCGACGCCAGATAACAGCCACGACACATTGGTCAAGTGAATGTGATGATGAGCAGGCTCTTATTTGTGTCTGTGGAGAAGAAAATATATCCAGCAGGAGCTAGAAGGGTGAGGATCCCGTTGTCTTTCTGAAACGGGCGTCGAGCACACAAGCAAACAGTGCCAAGAAAAAAGAAATAAAATGTACGTCGATAGACAGACAACAAACTAAGACAGTAATGGAGATAAGCGCTTCTACATTCGCACGACTCGCGAGGCAGCCCGCAGCCGTGCTCAGGACATGCCTGTTTCCTTGTGTGTCACAGTGTGTATGTGTGTGTGTGCGCGAGCGCGTGCGAGAGAGATACGCTGTTTGCGTTGCATCGCATTGCATTGATTATTTAATAATCTTTATGAGTGTGATCTGCGCTCACTCCGATCAATGAACATAGGACTAAAATAAAGGGACGGCAAAGCACATTGTGGACCACGCGATGGAAACAGCGGCTCGCGCTGTCGCGCGCACACACACACACACACACACACACACACACACACACACACACACACACACACACACACACACACACACACACACACACACACACACACACACACACACACACACACACACAGGGGAGCAAGGAGGTGCTTTGCCGTGAAACTGACTCCTTTCACGGTCTCCCTAGAGCACAGGCAGCTTACCGACCAAACGCTCAGTACTAGGGGTGTAACGATACATTTCAATAGCGATTCGATACATATCACGATACATGGTTGACGATACGATACATGGACGATATTGGTTCATTCATGGCGATACGATACGATTCGATTCAATGATTTAAAATCGATATAGTAACTATTTAGTAAGGAAATTAAATCTGTGTGAAAGGTGTGGATAGTGCAGGTTTTTAAGGGAAACATGTATTATTATGGATATAAATAAGTAAACACAGTGATTATCTGCCAAATACATGGACATTGTATATTGAGAAACCTGCACCTTGACATGAACCCAGAGATTACACACATTTATCGATAGACCAGTGTAGCTACTGTATATGGAAAGGAAAAGTAATTAAACCCCTCCTTTTAGTTTTTTTCTTCTTAACAATGCTAAATGCAATGCTCAAGTAGGTAGTATCGATACAATCGATTCATTGCACTGCCGATTCGATACGATACAAAATAAAACAATACGATTCGATTTTAGCTGTTTTCATTTCGATATACTTCGATTTTTTAAGTTAAAAACGATATTTCGATACAGTTACTATATCGTTACACCCCTACTCAGTACAGTTATATAGCAGCTTGTTTGAACGTTCTATTTTTTTTATTTATTTATTTTTATCCAGAAAGTAGTAACTAATAATAGACGTATTTCTTACTACAGCTGAGCTGCTATTTTAGATTTCCGAATGTGCTGCTGTTCAAATGACCAGCTGTTTTGTCTCAGCCAAATCAGGCTGACCAGTGGAGCTCCCCTTGGGTCTGGTTATATGGAAACAAAAGCAGAACTTGGTTCTGGAACTTCACAGGTTCTTGAAAGTTCTTGGTTCTGGAAAGTTCAGGTTCTAGTTCTGGGTTGGCTCTGCAGTGGAAAGACCCCTAAAGTTGTTTTGTTTAGGCCCTAGATGGTGGTTCCACCACCACGTCCACCGTGGCAGCTTCACCATCACATAGCCGGCCCCGTAGACCCTGTACCCGGCCAGATTCTCCAAGCATGACCTCTCCCAGTGACTGTGACACGGACACCTCAACAGATGAACAGCAGCCAACACCAGTTTAACAGCCATCCGCCTCATCCAGCCATCACCCTGATGTGTGCCGCAAAGAAATGTGGAGGGATAGATTCTAGAAATGGCAAAATTGTCTGTAAAATCTGCGCAGAAGTAGGCAAATTACATTTGAAGAGAATGCAATGAGAACGACTGTCGGAAAGTAACAGCAAGTGGGTCAAATCGCAGTACTAAACTGACCCCACTAAGAAAAGAAATACATAGACAAGTCCACTGCGCACAAATGTGCGCAAGAGATTATGGACATGGCAAAGAAAGGGACTCTTGAGAAGATGTGCGACAAAATGTCAGCTAACCCTTTTAGTTCATAAATTATTGTTATTATTTATACCCCTACCGTGCGTCCTCCTCAATTTCTCATTGCCTACGGGCCAGGTCGTGACAATAGCAACCCGAAATGGAATATATTGCTTCTTTTTGAAAAAAATAACTCCTGGACCATCATTTTGGGGACCAAATAAATACTTTTAAAGGTAGGATTTAGGCCCAAATTCTCCTTTAACACGATCTGCAGTAGTCAGTGGAAACTAGGAAGAAATCAAACAGTACCTACCTATCCTGCACAACTTTACTACAGGTTGCAGCCTCGCATCAAACAGTCCATGTCCCTGGTCCATCACTCGCTGTTCATCTGGCAACGCTGAATATCTTTTGGAGGCAATCTCTCCAGATTCAGTAGACCTCTCCCTGTGGCGGTCTGTGGGAAACACCATTGGGAAAGAAGAAAGGGGAAAGCAACATTAAACGATAATAATTAGTTATGTTCTATCAATTACACACCCCATGAAGCCTTGGAGCCAATTATCCTGAGACAATAATTTGATGACCCGGGTCATTGGTCAATAGGAGACTCAGTAGGAGACTCAATTGAGTCTTCGGACTCCGCCGATCATCAAATTATTGGCATAAGAATGTGACAAAAAACAAAAGAATCTCCATTAATTCAAGGCTTCAAGGGGTGTGTAATTGATAGAAATTATGTCATTTTGGGGGGGGGGGGGGGGGTTAACTATTCCTTTAAGCATCCCACGAAGCTTGGCCAATGTGACCCTGGGAGTACAAACAGTCCGGGATAAACGGACAAAGCCAGATGGAGGTCCATGTACTGTATATGGACTGGAGATATGCTCCGTTATTCGTTATGTGAAAGTCCTATGACGTCTATGACATCTGACATCATACCCCTTTTTTATGCCCATACATGTAGAACCAGCCACACAGATAGGGGCTGTCTTGGCCATCTGTCTTGGCCATATATGGATTCTGTTAGTGTGGTATGTGGCCGATGTGGCCTCCATATATGGGTAACTGGCTGCTGGTCCGATATAGGGTGTGCCAAATGTAGTTCTAAGAGCGGCCATTTCTTGGGTAAACACAGCCTTACACAGGTGTTCTGATTAGACTATAGCATTAGTTCTATGCAATCAAACAATTGAAACACCTGTGTTTTGTCCCAAGAAATGGCCGCTAAGGACTACAATGACGTAGCCGCTGGCACACACTATACATCACTGTGGCATCTTACTAGTAAACAAGATAATCCCCGGTCAGCAGACTTCACAATAAAAGATAAAAAAGTTGCTCAAATTCAAAAGTAAAGAGTTCCATTGTCACCTGGACGCCATGTTGGATTGCTCTCAAACCGTCTTCCTATCCTCTCTTCATCCTCTCCTGCCATCTCATCTTCTCTTTCTTTGTCTCCTCCTGTTCTCTCCTCCTCTGGCAGAGGGGAGGGGACAGGACCGCCACATTTACGCTTTCTCGGATGGCCAGGTTTACACTTCTTAGGTTGGATCACCACACACTGTACCGCAGGGGAGGGCAGGCAGACAGGGTGCTTTCTGGGACGGCCACGGCCACGGCCACGCTTCTGAGGTTCAACCACGTGCTGTACCGTCATACTGGAGGCATCTGAGAGAGAGAGAGAGAGAGAGAGAGAGAGGGAGAGAGAGAGAGAGAGACAGACAGACAAACAGACAGATACAGACAGGGAGACAGAGAGAGAAAGGATGCAGGATCCAATGTGTTATTATTGTTCGTCTTATTAATGGTCGCACCTATGGTATCAAACATCTCCTTGTATGGGCCGTTCTGTCCGTGACATCAGCTGTGGTGATGTCGGTCTCTGCGTACTTTCTAAGACGTTAGTCTTGTGTGATGTCAGTCTCGAGTGACACTCGTGCTCATATGGACCAACCAGATGTAGGAGCGGTTAGCACCGCTCAAAAAAGGTTTACACCAGATGGGGCTGTTCGTAGAAAAATCCAATTAACCATAATACTTGTAATCAACTCAAACTAATAGCAGAGCGCCACGATATGGTGTCACATCTTTAATCCACAATAATAGAGGTGCATAAAGATGAAGTCTGCAATACTACCCGTAATGCTACACAGCCCCTTATACACACACCTGCAGTCAGTGTGTAGCTTGGTGGTGTTATTGTGTCAGTGGTTAAATGCAAAGGACCCCCATAAGAGATGATTTTTTATGGCTCTAGCAGTGATTCCAGACCATTTTATTTTAAAGGACGCCCAGATTGACATTCACTAGGCTACGGAACCCTGGGGTGGTGTGACGGCAGTCCAGGGGTGCCGTGAGATAATTTGATAATATTTGACATTTATTTGGACATTTAAAACTATATTTAGTATCATTTTAAACTTGAAGTACAAAGTTATTTTCAGTCAGTTCTAACCAAAATGGCTATTATCTCGCTTTTTTATGCTATAAATATAAGGTGCTGTGAGTGAAAAATAGGAATATAATAACATAGGGGTGCCTCGGATGAAAACAATATTTATAGGGGTGCCCCGAGCCAAAAACGTTTGGGAACCTCTGCTCTAACAGACCCATATGGGTCCATTTGGTTCCCAACTCTCATTTAAGGATAGCTCTGGTCTAGCCGCAAATTGCAACACTAGATTTTTTTTATACTCGGATGAATCTAGGGTTGCAATACCTCCCATAGGGATCCATTGCATGAAAACAGTTTTTTGCTATCTGATTGTATTAAACGACTTCAAACTCACCAATATTGTGGCTCTATGGAAAGCTTGGAATTTACTCTTGCTATCTGCAAAGTGTTTGTTTCTGAAAAATCCACCATGGAATTGTTATGATTTTATTTTCTGTCAAGAAATTCAGTTCGGGTGATTATTTTTTCTAAGTGCTGGAGTTTGGAAGCGCTCGTGGGAAGTCACTCAGCAGTCCTGTGTACCAGCTGGTTCTGTCACATAGACTAATGCAGGAGGCAGCGGGACGTGGTGTTATAGAAGACGAGCGCTTCCTAAGTTCAAGACTTAGAAAAAAAACATGGCTGCTCGGATTTTATTGACAGAAAATAAATCATAACAATTCCACGGTGGAATTTTCAGAAACAAACACTTTGCAGATAGCAAGAGTAAATTACAAGCTTTCCATAGAGCCACAATATTGGTGAGTTTGAAGTCGTTTAATACAATCAGATAGCAAAAAACTGTTTTCATGCATTGGATCCCTATGGGAGGTATTGCAACCCTAGATTCATCCGAGTATAAAAAATCTAGTGTTGCAATTTGCGGCTAGCTCTGGTCCATAGTGTTAGTGGAGTTCTCCCTAACGCAATGTTCCTCTACCTCCCAAATCCTCGGCAAATCCGGAAAGACTCGTCGTCTGGTCCGAAAATAACAAAAACTGGTTCGCCCCTCACCAAACCAAAGGTATCAGTGGACAGTTGAAAGCTTACTCTACTTAGTGGACGCGTGCTGAGCCCCCCACCACACGCTTAAAATACATTTCTATGGCAAAATGAAACATTTTCCACCGGATGGAGCCATTCTTCCTGGTTGAAGACTGTTTTTACAAAACAGCGTTTACAATGTCGCAGAGTTGAATAACACCCAATGAGACTGTGTAATTCGGTCCTCTAACCTGCACGGCAGTAGTGAGTTGGCACCTTGATAGCGTTGACAAATAGTGAAAAACAAGAAGAAATGGAGTCTCCATCCGGTAGAATATTTTTCATTTTGCCCTAAAATGTATTTTAAGCGTGTGGTAACCGCGTCCACTAAGTAGAGTAAGCTTTCAACTGTCCACTGATACCTTTGGTTTGGTGAGGGGCGAAACAGTTTTTGTTATTTTCGGATCAGACGACGGGTCTTTACGGGTTTGCCAAGGATTTGGGAGGTAGAGGAACATAGTGTTAGGGAGAACTCAACTAACGCTATGGACCAGAGCTAAACGGACACATACAGACAGTGTGTAGTTTGGTGTTGTTTTTTATGTATCACACATAGGCCTACCTGCAGTGTGTAGTTTGGTGTTGTGCAGTGTCTCTATCTCTCTCTGGAAGAGGTTGCACATGAACTCTGCAGCCGCAATGAGTCGCTCCAACACAAGCACTCTGACATTAAGCTTCACACAACAAACATCAGCGCCACACTGCTGTTTGTCCAAAACACACAATATCTCCTCTCCCGCCGACGTCATGTGTTCTTTTATCTTCAGCCGTGCATACTCCATTTTGATATATTCACCTCCTTTGTGAGACGCTTTGCACCAAGTTCTGTTCTGTTTTTATTTAATTTTCCCTCAACACGATGAAAACGTGTTCTGTCACTCCGTGAGCAGATAGCAGCCAGCAGAGATGAAAACTCATGAAAGTCTACACGAAGCCTAGCCTACACGTGTAGTAGTCACACTAGTACGTCTTTACTTCCGGGTAAACAACGTGTTTCACGCATGCGCATAGCATAAGGAGATCAGTGTCGCATTGCTGGTGACGCGAGGTTACTACCAAGGAAGATCAAAGAAGGAATGGACACCGACGTCATTTTAGGCTCCATGGCCATCCGCCATGAAACTTTGGGTGGCGGAAGTGGCACCGGAGGTTCGGTGAATAACATTAGCGGTGCCACTTCCGCCACCCAAAAGTGTCATGGCGCATGGACAGTGGTGTGCCAACTTCCGGGTGGGTGTCTTCTCCTTCTTTGAGCCTTCTTGGTTACTACGCGAGGCTTTCCTCTACTGGGCGGGGCTTCTGGCGGGGTTCTTTCTTTTTACAGCATTAAAAAACGTCTCACTCACAACACAAATGGAGTCTATACGGCTGAAAATAAATGAACACATGACGTCGGTGGGAGAGGAGATATGATGTTTGTTGTGTGAAGAAGCTTAAAGTCAGAGTGTTTGTGTTGGAGCGCCTAAGCATGGCTGCAGAGTTCATGTGCAACCTCTTCCAGAGAGAGATGGAGACACTTGAAACTCTGCTGGAGAAACAAAACAAACTACTGCAGCACATTGATTTTGATATGGACATCGATCTACACACTGCAGGTATGTCTTTTGCAACACTAAACACTAAACAAGGCCTAACTCGTTCTCCTGCTATACTAGTCAGGTTCACTATGTTAATAAAGGTTTATTCGTTGGAATTCTTTGGAGATTTGTAAAACTATACATTTTTGGAATCTTCAGAACATGGGGAATCCAAAAATCTTTGTTTGCATTTGCACAGACACCTGCAAAGCCGCCATTTTGGATGTTCAAAATGGTCGACATAAAATACATAATTTGTGCTATCTTGGCTTCTAGAGAACCTAGAAACTTAATTAATCATGCTAATTCTATGTTTTCTGGGTCAAGGAATCGAATGAATGAATGATGGATGTAAAATGTTCTGGACCCCCACCCCCTTTCTGGGCGTTATCTATTTTGGGACCTCCCAGAACAGTACGCCAGCCAGTTAATGTCCGATTTTCATAATATTAGAGTTGTTTTTTAGGTTTTAAAACAAAAAAGTTCATTCATTAGACTTTTAAAGCTGCCAGAATAACCTTTCTGATCTTTGGTTGGGGTCTTTCCTCACCTGGGACCCCATAGACAGACCCCTGAGCCTATCTCAGTAATCGCTCCGCTACTGCTCCAGAACAATGTTAAATTAGATCATAATTGAAGCATAAAAGTTGTTGTAGCTGGGCTCTGAAAACAAAAAGGAGTAGTAGCAAATACCAGGGGTCTTCCACAGGGGGTCCGGGACCCCTGCTGGGTCCTCAGAGTTACTACAGGGGGCCCGCCAAATCTTGATGGGATCTTTTTTTTTCACATTTGAAACTGAAACATTTTGTTGATTGTCTGACATCCCGCTCTGACATCACTGTAATGTCAGGGGAACCAAATCCCCTTTATGCCCATATATGGAGATCCCTGTGATGCCAAGGGAACCAAATCCCTTTTATGGACAACTAGGTAGTCATCCGTCAACAGCTCACAGCTGTGAAGCCGGGAGGAGTTCAGATTGACAATCAGGTTCACAGGAGGGGAGGGCGCGAGCAAAGTATGGTAGAACAGGGGAAGGGCAAGGGCCAGACCCAGAATTTGACATGATGAAGGTATTGCAACTTCTCACTTTGAGAGTGCAGAACAACGTGTCCATTTATTGCACTGCACTCACACTGACAACACAACACACAAGCCTCTTGCGGTAGGGCGTCGTCACTAAGCCAAGAGGCTTGGAAGAGGCATGAAACTTAACAATTGGATTCCACTCCCCCCCTCATCCCTCAAGTTGAGTGAAAAGTTATATCACCCAAATGTCTAGGATCCACACACTGTTGTCTTGCCTTAATGCCTTTCGCCTCCTGGTGGAGGAGATCTGTAACTGACTGAAGCAAGGATGGATGGACACTTTGGACAGACAGACAGACAGACAGACAGACAGACAGACAGACAGACAGACAGACAGACAGACAGACTGAATGTTTTCATGTTCATTTCTTTAAAGTGCCTATGACACAGCCCGAAACTATCATACATTATATATATATATGTATGTATGTATGTATGTATGTATGTATGTATGTATGGCTGGGACTTCAACTGATTAATTGCAATTAATTAATTACCGAAAATTAACGTGATTGAAAACATGTACGCATTTTAATCGCACTTAGTTTTTGCACCACAGAACCTTCAGTTTCGGGCATACATATACATATATATTGTATTTGTCACATATTGGTACAGTAGTACACCAGAGTGTAATGTCATTTTCTATGATAACGCATATGAATTCAATATGAATGACACTGTTTCAAGATTCAAAAACGTTTATTTGAGATCTCTTATGGTTAACTCTCCATTGAGCTCCGTGACTTTTCTTCCATGCTGGCGCAGAAAAAACAAAACATTGTCCACCGCATGCCTTCAAGGTGCACTTCTGTTATGGCAATTATGAACGGAGCAAGTCTCCACCATTGTAAGTAAATAACTTAGTATAAAATTTGCACGAAAGAGTCACTGTTTACACTGTCTCTAGTCTCTACTACTAGTTTCTGACACAAAACATTTCCGCCGCTGCAGTGACATCAGAGGATGATGACATCATGATGACACATTTTTACGGCCTATGGGTTTGCCCATAGACCGTATACACGTCTACACGGAGACAAGCTTTGGCGTTTCTCATGTTAAACTGTGACCTTCGGTGGCAATACAAAAAAAAAAAAACAACTCTGTGATCCTGTGTATTAAATTAATCAGGACCTATAAAGACACACAATACTATACTACAGATCTTCTCGAAAAATTTTAATATTGTGTGAAAAAGCATTGCAGATGCCCTAGCACCCCAAATCATAACCGACTTCGGAAACTTCCCACTGTTTTCAAACAACTCTGACTTCAGAAGGTTGACATCCTTGTTTTGAGTGGTTTTGTGTAATAGTGTAATATTTTGAAATGTGGACTTTTTAAATTCATGATGAAAAATTCAAAATGTTAACAAACTAGACCAGGTCAACCTGGTTGTGCCAGACCCCCTGTCTGTCATCATCATTTATGACATCATGCCTTTTGTAGGCATGTCATCATCATGTCATCATCATATATACCCTTTATATAGAAAACCCGGACAGACATTTGCTTATGTAGGCCTACCCATTTCATGGGTCTGGCAAAAAAGGGTTGGAATAATTCACTGAATGTCCAATGTATCTAGAATATATGAAAGTTTCAAGAAATATATGACAGTTTCAAGAAAATGTACTTTTACACAATATTCAAATTTTTCGAGAAGGATCTGTATAAGAGAAAATAATCATTGAAACTAGGAGCAGTAAAAGTATATTTACAGAAGAAAAGAAAAATGCACAAGTGAGAAGACATGACTAGATTGATACCATTACCATGTGTCTGTTGTATCATGTATAAACTAATATGGTTTATGTGTGTGTGTGTGTGTGTGTGTGTGTGTGTGTGTGTGTGTGTGTGTGTGTGTGTGTGTGTGCGCGCGCGCTCGTGCGTGTATTTTATTTCTTTATGTACTGTTCAACTAACAACTTCTCTGTATATGAATGTTCATCATCAGATGCAGGGATGTGCAGAGAATGTCAGAGGCAGGGGAAGACATTTCTAAAAAGGGCCTTTTGGTGAAAATATAGAAAATAGCAGACCGCTCACAACACATTGGAGGTCGGCTATTTTTGGTGCTTGATACAACACTGAACTAAGCATAATCATGTAAATACTGGAGATTGTAGATACTGGAGCATGGATTTCTACACAGAGAGGGCAATTCTTTCAACATAAGATGCTGCATTCAACTTCGGGAGAGTTTGGACAAGGCAATTCTCTTGAATGCTGCCTTCAGGTATGGCATGGAAAGAGGGGCATTTGCATTTCTTTCACCATAGTAAAAACTGCATTCATGGTCTGGAGATGGCACTTTGTACAGATGGATAAAAGGGCAGGGGCTCAAGCCCCCTTTGATGTCTATGTGTGCATGTTCCTGTTCAGATGGGCATTTTGAACACATCATTTGCCAAACCACAACTAAAGGTGCTTCCCCCCTGTATGTTTCCTCCTCATATGTCTGTTTAGATTAAAAATCTTCCCAAATTGCATCGCACAACATGTGCATGTAAAGGGTTTTTCTCCTGTATGAACCATCATGTGTTTCTTTAGATCACTCTTTGCAACAAAACCATTGCCACAAACTATACAAGTATAGGGCTTTTCCCCTGTATGAGTCTTCATGTGTTGTTTTAAAAGACACTCGACACGAAATGCTTTCCCACAAACTATACAACTAAAAGGCTTCCCCTCTGTATGCGTATTCAGGTGTGCTTTCAGAGCGCTGAGTGTCTTAAAACCTTTGCCACAAACTTCACAAACGTAAGACCTTTTCTCTGAATGCACCGTCATGTGTCTTTTTAGATGACCTGCGTGATTAAAGCATATGCCACAATCTGTACAAGTAAACGGCTTCTCCCCTGTATGCATCCTCATGTGCCCTTCTAGATTATGTTTATACCTAAAGCCTTTGCAACAAACTGTACAAGTAAAGGGCTTCACCCCTGTATGGGACCTCATGTGACTTTGTAGAAGACTCTTCTGACCAAATTCCTTTCCACAAACCTCACAAATAAAGGGCTTCTCCCTTGTATGGGACCTCATGTGAGTTTGTAGATTACCCTTCTGACCAAATTCCTTTCCACAAACCTCACAAGTAAAGGGCTTCACCCCTGTATGGGACCTCATGTGAGTTTGTAGATGACTCTTCCAACCAAATTCCTTTCCACAAACCTCACAAGTAAAGGTATTCTTCCATGTGTAAGTCTTCCTTGAGTGAGTTTGTTTAGATGATTTTAGGTCCTGGGACAATTTCTTGCTCAGAGACAATCTTTGTCCTTCCACATTTTGAGTTTTCTGTGATTTCAGAGTGCTTAAAACAAAACGGCCATCCCTGGTTTCCTCCCAATCCTCATCAAAAGCTTCAGAGTCGGATTCAGAACAGTGCGAAGAGAGCTGGTCATCAGCAGTTGGTTGTGATGTCCCACAGTCCTCGGCATCATCCTGTGTTGTCATGTGTTCAGTTTCCTGCTCACCTCCCTCTTCTAGTAATGTCATAATTGACCCATCAGTCTCCTCTGGTCTTTGAAGTAGCTCCTCCTGTTCTTCTTTACTCAGTGGAGGGTCTGATTCTTCCTGGATCCTCACCTGTTGTTCAGCGGAAACCTCCTCTTTACACATAGGGAGGTGCAGGAAGTCTAGGAAAAAGACGCATTAAAGAAAAACATTTCATGTTAGATCTTTAAAGTTTTCCATGCAATTTTCCCTCACATTTGTGGGCCAGATGCGGTGGATACGGTTGACTTACATTTTGCTGGTGCTTTGGTTAATATAATGAAACTGCAACGACACCTTGACTGTGCTTTTGAGCGGTGCTAACCACTCCTATGTCTGGCTTTGTGCGTATGTCTCTGTGTATGAGTGTCCGTATGAGCACGGAACTCCATGTATGGAGATAACTAACATCACGGAAATGGTACAAATAAATGTATTGCATAAACATGCATAAATATAATATTTTTCAAAATTAAGCTGATATGTGCTGTTAATGCAATTAGAAATACTGTTTTCCAGGTATAAAGAAAAATGGTGTAGTGATATTTGGTATAAAACACTTGTGTGATGATATGTACAGTATGGTGTAATTACCCCCTACAAATACCTAAATGGGAAAAAAACAGGTGTGTGTTTAAAAAATATAAACATTTCAGAAAAAAGAGGAATGCCATGTGGCTTGTCTCAGGAGACTGGCTGTAAGGGCAGTGGTGAAATGGAGCTGTTTTATGAAAACTGTGAAATGCCCCTTTCAAAATATGAATGATGATGAATTGATTGAACACCTGCTTGTAGACTGTCAGAGGTCACGGAGGATGGCACACATAAAGGGCAAACAAAGTTAATGTGCATAATCAAGTGTTGGACACAGCAATTGAGACCATCCCCAGAAGGTTTCAGTCTCATGGTACTCTGTATGCCAGACAATTCTCTGAGCTACAAAGTTCTGATGGGGCAGAGCGCAGATCAGCCCCAAAATCAGGATGCCACATATCTGCAGCTTGGAGCAGAAGGGCTCCCCCCTTCTTGGAGGTGGGGTTGAAGTTGTGGGAAATTATGAAGAGGATGATGACCTAGTACAACTTAGACCACCAGGAGGTGCTCTGTCACCATTATGAGACCAGAACCAGCTTAAGCCCACTACTGATGTGTTTGCAGAAGCTCCACAGTAGAGGCCTCACACCCATCATGTGGGACCATCCACACCTCAAAATAATCAGAACCTGATGCCAGGACCAAAACAAATGTCTGGGTGCAATTTACTCCCTCAAATGAAGCAATTGATTCAGAAGAGGAGCATTCACACCCCCAGGAAAAAAGAATTGGGGGGTAAAAATGCTTTAATTTAACTTTTTTTTTGCAAGGTGGAACCAGAACTTTCAGGAACCTGAACCTATTTTTTTGGTTCTGGTTTTGTTTCCATTGCGAACGGCCTGGTTCCAGACAAGGTTCCTGGAACCTTTTTTAGGTCCTGCTCCTGATGTAGAACTAAATTTTAGTTCTGGGAACCTATGGGCGGGGCCAGCAGTGCTCCTGCTCTCGATTGGTCGAGCCTGACACAACACAACACCGTAATTTTTCAAATCCTATTCCGACAGACAGAAACACACAGACAGTATGGACGCGACGCCAGATAACAGCCACGACACATTGGTCAAGTGAATGTGATGATGAGCAGGCTCTTATTTGTGTCTGTGGAGAAGAAAATATATCCAGCAGGAGCTAGAAGGGTGAGGATCCCGTTGTCTTTCTGAAACGGGCGTCGAGCACACAAGCAAACAGTGCCAAGAAAAAATAAATAAAATGTACGTCGATAGACAGACAACAAACTAAGACAGTAATGGAGATAAGCGCTTCTACATTTGCACGACTCGCGAGGCAGCCCGCAGCCGTGCTCAGGACATACCTGTTTCCTTGTGTGTCACAGTGTGTATGTGTGTGTGTGCGCGAGCGCGTGCGAGAGAGATACGCTGTTTGCGTTGCATCGCATTGCATTGATTATTTAATAATCTTTATGAGTGTGATCTGCGCTCACTCCGATCAATGAAAATAGGACTAAAATAAAGGGACGGCAAAGCACATTGTGGACCACGCGATGGAAACAGCGGCTCGCGCTGTCGCGCACGCACACACACACACACACACACACACACACACACACACAGGGGAGCAAGGAGGTGCTTTGCCGTGAAACTGACTCCTTTCACGGTCTCCCTAGAACACAGGCAGCTTACCGACCAAACGCTCAGTACAGTTATATAGCAGCTTGTTTGAACGTTCTATTTTTTTTATTTATTTATTTTTATCCAGAAAGTAGTAACTAATAATAGACGTATTTCTTACTACAGCTGAGCTGCTATTTTAGATTTCCGAATGTGCTGCTGTTCAAATGACCAGCTGTTTTGTCTCAAATCAGGCTGACCAGTGGAGCTCCCCTTGGGTCTGGTTATATGGAAACAAAAGCAGAACTTGGTTCTGGAACTTCACAGGTTCTTGAAAGTTCTTGGTTCTGGAAAGTTCAGGTTCTAGTTCTGGGTTGGCTCTGCAGTGGAAAGACGCCTAAAGTTGTTTTGTTTAGGCCCTAGATGGTGGTTCCACCACCACGTCCACCGTGGCAGCTTCACCATCACATAGCCGGCCCCGTAGACCCTGTACCCGGCCAGATTCTCCAAGCATGACCTCTCCCAGTGACTGTGACACGGACACCTCAACAGATGAACAGCAGCCAACACCAGTTTAACAGCCATCCGCCTCATCCAGCCATCACCCTGATGTGTGCTGCAAAGAAATGTGGAGGGATAGATTCTAGAAATGGCAAAATTGTCTGTAAAATCTGCGCAGAAGTAGGCAAATTACATTTGAAGAGAATGCAATGAGAACGACTGTCGGAAAGTAACAGCAAGTGGGTCAAATCGCAGTACTAAACTGACCCCACTAAGAAAAGAAATACATAGACAAGTCCACTGCGCACAAACGTGCGCAAGAGATTATGGACATGGCAAAGAAAGGGACTCTTGAGAAGATGTGCGACAAAATGTCAGCTAACCCTTTTAGTTCATAAATTATTGTTATTATTTATACCCCTACCGTGCGTCCTCCTCAATTTGTCATTGCCTACGGGCCAGGTCGTGACAATAGCAACCCGAAATGGAATATATTGCTTCTTTTTGAAATAAATAACTCCTGGACCATCATTTTGGGGACCAAATAAATACTTTTAAAGGTAAGATTTAGGCCCAAATTCTCCTTTAACACGATCTGCAGTAGTCAGTGGAAACTAGGAAGAAATCAAACAGTACCTACCTATCCTGCACAACTTTACTACAGGTTGCAGCCTCGCATCAAACAGTCCATGTCCCTGGTCCATCACTCGCTGTTCATCTGGCAACACTGAATATCTTTTGGAGGCAATGTCTCCAGATTCAGTAGACCTCTCCCTGTGGCGGTCTGTGGGAAACAACATTGGGAAAGAAGAAAGGGGAAAGCAACATTAAACGATAATAATTAGTTATGTTCTATCAATTACACACCCCATGAAGCCTTGGAGCCAATTATCCTGAGCCAATAATTTGATGACCCGGGTCATTGGTCAATAGGAGACTCAGTAGGAGACTCAATTGAGTCTTCGGACTCCGCCGATCATCAAATTATTGGCATAAGAATGTGACAAAAAACAAAAGAATCTCCATTAATTCAAGGCTTCAAGGGGTGTGTAATTGATAGAAATTATGTCATTTGGGGGGGGGGGGGGGTTAACTATTCCTTTAACCCATTTAGGCCTAGAATTATTGAATGCTTTAACCAGTGAAAAATAGCAGATATACAAGCTCACAGCGCGGCACCGAGTGCCGCGCTGCGAGCTTGTAGATCTGCTATTTTTGGAAAAAGTCGTGAAAATGTGTGCAAATCTTTGAATAATGAATTTTCAAAGCGAACGTTTGTAACTCAAATTTTGCTTCTGGGTGGTCCCTGGAACTAGATATTTTGAAATGGGGGTCCGTGGCCAAATACATATCATTTTGGGGGTCCTTCACATGAAAAGGTTTGAGAACCACTGACATAGTAGTCTCTCAAGAACAGACTAACTGAGCTGCATTTAAGTGAAAAGGACCTTTTCTTTGACGATGGCTGGCCAGATTGCTGACATAGAAACCTAGGTTTTTTCCAAAAATCTTAGAAGGATTCAAAAGACACTTATAGAATCGGGTCAAAAATAAAATGTTCACGATTTTTCAAAAATAGCAGATCTACAAGCTCGCAGCGCGGCACTCGGTGCCGCGCTGTGAGCTTGTATATCTGCTATTTTTCACTGGTTAAAGCATTCAATAATTCTAGGCCTAAATGGGTTAAGCATCCCACGAAGCTTGGCCAATGTGACCCTGGGAGTACAAACAGTCCGGGACAAACGGACAAAGCCAGATGGAGGTCCATGTACTGTATATGGACTGGAGATATGCTCCGTTATTCGTTATGTGAAAGTCCTATGACGTCTATGACATCTGACATCATACCCCTTTTTTATGCCCATACATGTAGAACCAGCCACACAGATAGGGGCTGTCTTGGCCATCTGTCTTGGCCATATATGGATTCTGTTAGTGTGGTATGTGGCCAATGTGGCCTCCATATATGGGTAACTGGCTGCTGGTCCGATATAGGGTGTGCCAAATGTAGTTCTAAGAGCGGCCATTTCTTGGGTAAACACAGCCTAATGCTGCATTCACACTACAGATATATAGTTGAACGTTTTGCTTGGTAATTCAATGTAATCTCAATGGAAACCAGCTTTAAAGCTTTCAAAGCTTTGTTCTGAGCGTCTCCTGTATCTTTAAAGCTGGTTTCCATTGAGATTACATTGAATTACCAAGCAAAACGTTCAACTATATATCTGTAGTGTGAATGAGGCATTACACAGGTGTTCTGATTAGACTATAGCATTAGTTCTATGCAATCAAACAATTGAAACACCTGTGTTTTGTCCCAAGAAATGGCCGCTAAGGACTACAATGACGTAGCCGCTGGCACACACTATACATCACTGTGGCATCTTACTAGTAAACAAGATAATCCCCGGTCAGCAGACTTCACAATAAAAGATAAAAAAAGTTGCTCAAATTCAAAAGTAAAGAGTTCCATTGTCACCTGGACGCCATGTTGGATTGCTCTCAAACCGTCTTCCTATCCTCTCTTCATCCTCTCCTGCTATCTCATCTTCTCTTTCTTTGTCTCCTCCTGTTCTCTCCTCCTCTGGCAGAGGGGAGGGGACAGGACCGCCACATTTACGCGTTCTCGGATGGCCAGGTTTACACTTCTTAGGTTGGATCACCACACACTGCACCGCAGGGGAGGGCAGGCAGACAGGGTGCTTTCTGGGACGGCCACGGCCACGGCCACGCTTCTGAGGTTCAACCACGTGCTGTACCGTCATACTGGAGGCATCTGAGAGAGAGAGAGAGAGAGAGAGAGAGAGAGAGAGAGAGAGAGAGAGAGAGAGAGAGAGAGAGAGACAGACACAGACAGACAGACAAACAGACAGATACAGACAGGGAGACAGAGAGAGAAAGGATGCAGGATCCAATGTGTTATTATTGTCCGTCTTATTAATGGTCGCACCTATGGTATCAAACATCTCCTTGTATGGGCCGTTCTGTCCGTGACATCAGCTGTGGTGATGTCGGTCTCTGCGTACTTTCTCTGCGTACTTTCTAAGACGTTAGTCTTGTGTGATGTCAGTCTCGAGTGACACTCGTGCTCATATGGACCAACCAGATGTAGGAGCGGTTAGCACCGCTCAAAAAAGGTTTACACCAGATGGGGCTGTTCGTAGACTTGTGAAAAATCCAATTAACCATAATACTTGTAATCAACTCAAACTAATAGCAGAGCGCCACGATATGGTGTCACATCTTTAATCCACAATAATAGAGATGCATAAAGATGAAGTCTGCAATACTACCCGTAATGCTACACAGCCCCTTATACACACACCTGCAGTCAGTGTGTAGCTTGGTGGTGTTATTGTGTCAGTGGTTATGCAAAGGACCCCCATAAGAGATGATTTTTATGGCTCTAGTAGTGATTCCAGACCATTTTATTTTAAAGGACGCCCAGATTGACATTCACTAGGCTACGGAACCCTGGGGTGGTGCGACGGCAGTCCAGGGGTGCCGTGAGATAATTTGATAATATTTGACATTTATTTGGACATTTAAAAATATATTTAGTATCATTTTAAACTTGAAGTACAAAGTTATTATCAGTCAGTTCTAACCAAAATGGCTATTATCTCGCTTTTTTATGCTATAAATATAAGGTGCTGTGAGTGAAAATTAGGAATATAATAAAATAGGGGTGCCTCGGATGAAAACAATATTTATAGGGGTGCCCCGAGCCAAAAACGTTTGGGAACCTCTGCTCTAACGTTTGGGAACCTCTGCTCTAACAGACCCATATGGGTCCATTTGGTTCCCAACTCTCATTTAAGGATAGCTCTGGTCCATAGTGTTAGTGGAGTTCTCCCTAACGCAATGTTCCTCTACCTCCCAAATCCTCGGCAAATCCGGAAAGACTCGTCGTCTGGTCCGAAAATAACAAAAACTGGTTCGCCCCTCACCAAACCAAAGGTATCAGTGGACAGTTGAAAGCTTACTCTACTTAGTGGACGCGTGCTGAGCCCCCCACCACACGCTTAAAATACATTTCTATGGCAAAATGAAACATTTTCCACCGGGTCTTTACGGGTTTGCCAAGGATTTGGGAGGTAGAGGAACATAGTGTTAGGGAGAACTCAACTAACGCTATGGACCAGAGCTAATTTAAGGACACATACAGACAGTGTGTAGTTTGGTGTTGTTTTTTATGTATCACACAGGCCTACCTGCAGTGTGTAGTTTGGTGTTGTGCAGTGTCTCTATCTCTCTCTGGAAGAGGTTGCACATGAACTCTGCAGCCGCACTGAGTCGCTCCAACACAAGCACTCTGACATTAAGCTTCACACAACAAACATCAGCGCCACACTGCTGTTTGTCCAAAACACACAATATCTCCTCTCCCACCGACGTCATGTGTTCTTTTATCTTCAGCCGTGCATACTCCATTTTGATATATTCACCTCCTTTGTGAGACGCTTTGCACCAAGTTCTGTTCTGTTTTTATTTAATTTTCCCTCAACACGATGAAAAAGTGTTCCGTGAGCAGATAGCAGCCAGCAGAGATGAAAACTCATGAAAGTCTACACGAAGCCTACACGTGTAGTAGTCACACTAGTACGTCTTTACTTCCGGGTAAACAACGTGTTTCACGCATGCGCATAGCATAAGGAGATCAGTGTCGCATTGCTAGTGACGCGAGGTTACTACCAAGGAAGATCAAAGAAGGAATGGACACCGACGTCATTTTAGGCTCCATGGCCATCCGCCATGAAACTTTGGGTGGCGGAAGTGGCACCGGAGGTTCGGTGAATAACATTAGCGGTGCCACTTCCGCCACCCAAAAGTGTCATGGCGCATGGACCGTGGTGTGCCAACTTCCGGGTGGGTGTCTTCTCCTTCTTTGAGCCTTCTTGGTTACTACGCGAGGCTTTCCTCTACTGGGCGGTGCTTCTGGCGGGGGTTCTTTCTTAAAAAACGTCTCACTCACAACACAAATGGAGTCTATACGGCTGAAAATAAATGAACACATGACGTCGGTGGGAGAGGAGATATTGTGTGTTTTGGACAAACAGCAGCAGTGTGGTGGTGCTGCTGATGTTTGTTGTGTGAAGAAGCTTAAAGTCAGAGTGTTTGTGTTGGAGCGCCTAAGCATGGCTGCAGAGTTCATGTGCAATCTCTTCCAGAGAGAGATGGAGACACTTGAAACTCTGCTGGAGAAACAAAACAAACTACTGCAGCACATTGATTTTGATATGGACATCGATCTACACACTGCAGGTATGTCTTTTGCAACACTAACACTAAACAAGGCGCTAACTCGTTCTCCTGCTATACCATCAACATGTGGAACACCCTTCCACAAGCCTTAAAGGGACTACACCATGAATTTACATTTTTCCAATTTTTATGTATTTTCTTGGTGTCCCACCAGCAACTTCTATCCTCACAAAGTCCTATTTCTGACCATTGTGTCTTTCTCAGTTTATGGGCAGATCTATGTTAGCATGTCTCAGAACGGTCCTGATTGTGAAAGGTCAGATTTGTGATGTCACAAGGCCTGAGAAGGAGGCAGGAGGAGCTGGGAGAGGGTTGGGGAGGGGTGGGCAGGCCTGAGAAGGAGGCAGGAGGAGCTGGGAGAGGGTTGGGGAGGGGTGGGCAGGCCTGCTGAGCAGGAGGTGGGGAGGAGTGTGGGGCCAAAACTGGCTCAATAGCGCAGTCCTCCCACTCAGGACAAGGTGGTACTGCAGCTGAAAATGCTCTGAAAGCCAGGCAGAAATGACAGGGGCTCTGTATTCAGGAGTGGTAATTTAGCCTCAAACCTTTTCAAAAACGTTTTTGGGACACAAACAGTGTTATATCAATTATTTTTAAATGCATGGTGTAGGACCTTTAAAGGAGATTGGTATGAAAAGTCACCTTCAGACAGCTGCTGCCTTTGTATTTGATGTTATGCTTTTGAAACTGATATTATCCTAGATAAAGTATGTTCTATCCGTCTGTCTTTCAATGTTATATGAGATACTTCACTTAAAGTGTGGTTCCTGTGGAAATTAGCCTCGGCTTTCTAGGATCTCCTTTTAGTTGACCTTGTACCAGTGATTTGTACTGTCATGAAACTGTACTTTTTTCTATTGCAAACTTCTAATAAATCTTTCAATCAATCAATCAAAACACTAGATTTTTTTTAATGGGTTGAATCTAGGGTCAAAACAGTTTTTTTTTTTTTTGCTATCTGATAGTATTACAAAACGTCAAACTCACCAACATTGGGCCTGGGGATGTATGGAAAGCTTGGAGTATCCGCTTTCTATCTGCAAAGTGTTTGTTTCATAAAAACCCAGCGTAGACATGTTATGAGTTACTTTCTGTCAATATATCCGAGACATGTTTTTTCTTTCTTTTTTTCTCTAAGTGTTGAACTCTGGAATCACCACCAGATGGCGACGACAGCCATTCACTAGTGAAGGCGCTGACGTCACTCGTTTGCGACTCTCTTTCTTTATTTACTAGCCTAGCCTAGCCTAGCCTAGCCTAGCGTGCCCAGGCCTTACGGCCTGGGCATAAATATAACGATTGCATTCACCACGGCTTCGTAACTCGCGCGGCCAGCGGAGCCTGCGGCGCTCGGGGGCGAAGAGCAGGACCAAGGTCCGCTGGCCTTCGCGCCGCTTGCAATGTCGTGGACAATCGAGCGGCTCCGCCTGGAGGACGTTGTTGTGGCGACCGCTTGTTCCGCCCCGTGCTGCACGGGCGAGCGCTCCGTTTCTCTATCTAACCGTTTCTCTATCTAACCGTGACATATATATATATATATACAGTAATATATACAAACACACATAGAGGTGGAAAGAGTAGGCCTACTGGGGGAAAAAAGGGTAAAAGTACTAGTCCAGGAAATTACTAAAAAGTAAGCGTAAAAAGTTGCTTATTTAAAAACTATTCTTTAAGTAAAAAGTAAAAGTACGTTTTTTTATGTTTTTTTTTTCTTTTTTTCCCTTTGCTTTTACTTTTTTAACATTAATTACATGGTTACCAAAGCCAGTGGTTCTCAACCTTTTCAGGCCACGACGCCCCAAATAATCAAATTTTAACTGGGGACCCCTCCACCCTGACTAGCACTAAGAGTTGAGGGGCATTATACATTGTGTATAACACGGTTCCACGAGGCGTTGTGAGCATGTAGATGGGCTATTTTCACAATTTCTCCCTCTCATATTCCACAATGTGGCCAATGTATAATTTGTCATTTTAGAGGTATTAAAAAGTCCTTAAATGGTCACTTTAGAAATGTGCAGATATCTGCACATTTCTAAATACACTTAAACTTTAGTGTAGGTTTGTTTACTGTTGAGTGAGAAAACAATGTTGCACACTGGGGACCCCCCCCAAAATAATTTGGGGACCCCCCTGGGGGTCCCGACCCACAGGTTGAGAACCACGGTCCTAACCTGTCCCAATAAGTTTGCAGGAAGAGAAAAATATTAATCAGAAAACCACTTTTAATGATATCTTTAAGAAAATATATGTAAACTGTAGGTACAGTACTATGTCAACCTGAATTTACTTTACTTATTTACTGAATTTAAATTACTCTTTTAAATTCTGGGGCACCACACAGTAGGTGGTGCAGGACCGGACTGGAGCACCACACAGTAGGCGGTGCAGGGTCGGACTGGGGCACCACATAGTAGGCAGTGCAGGGCCGGACTGGGGCACCACATAGTAGGCAGTGCAGGACCGGACTGGAGCACCACACAGTAGGCGGTGCAGTGTCGGACTGGGGCACCACATAGTAGGCAGTGCAGGGTCGGACTGGGGCACCACATAGTAGGCAGTGCAGGACCGGACTGGAGCACCACACAGTAGGCGGTGCAGGGTCGGACTGGGGCACCACATAGTAGGCGGTGCAGGGTCGGACTGGGGCACCAAACAGTAGGCGGTGCAGGGTCGGACTGGGGCACCAAACAGTAGGCGTTGCAGGGCCGGACTGGGGTGGGCACCTGGACAACTGGACACTTGGGACATGTGAGCACTTGGAGATGTAGGCACCTGGAATACTGGGCACTAGTAGGGCTCCATATCTGAAAATGTTCAGGGCCCCAAACTGTACAAGTGCACCAAGCTTCATACTTTTATGAAAAAGTGAAGAAAAAATAATCGGACAAACATTTGGACAAAACCATTGGACTACCTCACAACATCACCAAATTGGCCATTAGTCTGGAGGATAGTGACGAAAATCGTTCACTTTTTCATACAAGCGTGAAATTTGGTACACTTGTACAGTTTGGGGCCCTGAACATTTTCAGATATGGAGCCATCGCAAAAACGCCCCCTGGTGGCCATAGCAGCCATTTTACTTTCCACCATTACCAATTAATATATTTTGCATCATAACTCCTAAACAAAAAAATATAATACAGATTAGTTGATGTCTAGACCTATGTTTAATGGTCAAGGATTCCATTTATATCATATACAACATCATAAACTGTTCAGGTGAATAGTTAATGGTCAATTCGGTGATGTTGTGAGATACCGCTGGTTTTGTCCGAACATTTTTCCCTTTTTCATAAAAGTATGAAACTTGGTACACTTGTATAGTTTGGGACCCTGAACATTGTCAGATATGGGGCCATCACAAAAAAGCCCCCCGTGTTGTCTACACCTATGTTTTGATGGCCAAGGATTCCATTGATAATGTGTACAACATGATAAACTGTCCAGCTGAATAGTTAATGGCCAATTCAGTGATTTGAGATATTTTGCATCTGTTGCATACATTTGGTTTCATTGTCTTGTTCAAATGTATTTCTTAAGCACATATATTTCATGTTTTTTGCTAGTATTTTCATGCATGTTTTTTGTTTGACTGATTGATTGATTGTTGTCGTTGTTGTTGTTGATGATGACGATGAATCTATTATTCAATCTTCACTGTCTCCTTTACAACCTCCTCCACATTGACACTATGCTTTTTTTTGTAATGCCCCTGGCAGCCTTTCTTGCAGCCACAACTTAAGAGCTGAGGAAGAGATTGGCTTGCCTGTGGAAGAATTGACCACAATGGTCTCCAATCAAGTGGGTTCATCCAACCCCAGTCTGTTGGAGATGGCATTTCTGGTGCCTCCTCAAAACTTGTCCCCAACAGTGTACTCCTTGGTACACTGCTCTTTTTGAGGTGTTGCAGCAGTGCATCCTTTGGTGGCGCTATAACAGGGCAATTTGTGTGGCCTGGTGGAGACCTGTGCTCGGAAGAGCACTGCTTCTAGTTGGGGGTTGCTCTCCTCTTTTTTTGTGAATAACTCAAGACCAAGCTTGCTGGGTGGCATTTGGGACTGTAAAAAAAACACCATGAGATTACCAAAACTCTGGGTCCACTCCTGACAAATCCATGGGTCTTCCTGTGTTCCATGCCTTCGCTGGCTGTGACACATTATCTGCATTTGCAACCAGGGGAAAGAAGAAAGCATGGGAAACCTGGAATGCCTTTGACATGGCAACAGAGGCCTTCATGGCTCTGTCAAAGGCTTCAAAAACCAATTCCAGAGCAAGTCATTTCCATTGTGGAAAACTTCACAATTCTCTCCTACGATCGCACCAGCAGCCAACTTGACATCAATCAAGCTCATCTTGAGTTATTCACAAAAAAAGGAAGAGGGATGGAGCATATACCCCCACCTAAGGATGCACTGGTGCAGCACCTCAAAAGAGCAGTGTACCAAGGAGTACACTGTTGGGGACAAGCATTTGAGGTGGCACCAGATATACCATCTCCAACAGACTGGGGTTGGATGTACCCACTTAACTCTTATTCTGCTTTGAACGTTCCTGTTCGCCCCAATTTTAACGAGTGAGGACGGCCAATACGGCGCTCGTTCGTTTACCTCGTCTGATGACTGTAAGCTGATGAGGGGTCGTGCCGCCGTGTACTGTAATCACATCGCGAGCAGTGATGTTCTTAAAAATCCATTATGCGTTGACATCAACGGAGACCATTTTGCTTCCGTGTTGATTATCTCAGGCCCTGGGGCTGTGTGTGCATTTGTGTCTTCCCATTGTATGGGAAGAGGAAGCGGCCACATTCACATTAATGGCATTACGCCCCCCTCTGCTGGCTGGCCTGCGAAAGCGCAGCCTGCCAGGCAATATAAGGCAAAAAAAGAAAGAAAAAAAAAAAGTCTCTAAATCTACTATAACGTTGCAAAGGTAAGCCGCTTTTTGATGGCGCCAGACCCAATAAATAAATAAATAATCTGGCAGTAAGAGAGTTAATTGGAGACCATTGTGGTCAATTCTTCCACAGGCAAGCCAAGCACTTGAGCTCTTGAGTTGTGGCTGCAAGAAAGGCTGCAAATGAATGCAAAAAAAAGCCTCCTTATAGTGCACAGCATAGTGTCAATGTGGAGGAGGCTGTGAAGGAGACAGTGACGATTGAATAATAGATTAATTGTCATCAACGACGACAACAATCAATCAGTCAAACAAAAAAACATGCATGAAATCAATACTAGGAAAAAATATGAAATGAAATATATGTGCTTAAGAAATCAATTAGAAAAAGACAATGAAACCAAAATGTTCTAACAACAACAAAACCAACTATTTCTGAAATAAAATCTTTTAAATAAACCTTTGCCTGCATACATTATTTAAAGCTAATTTGTTATTGTCATATTGAATATTGCTCTGCTCTCACTGTATTATCAGGGGCAAAGCTAAAACTCTACACAAGTATGCAACAGACACAAAATATTGTGATTTATCACTGAATTGACCATTAACTATTCAGCTGAACAGTTTATGATGTTGTACACATTATCAATGGTATCCTTGACCATCAAAACATAGGTGTAGACATCACATATACTGTATTATCATGTATGGTTCAGGAGATAAGACGCAAAATATATTATGTGGTAATGGTGGATATTAAAATGGCCACCATGGCCACCAGGGGGCGTTTTTGCGATGGCTCCATATTTGACAATGTTCAGGGTCCCAAAATGTACAAGTGTGCCAAGTTTCATACTTTTATGAAAAAGTGAAAAATGTTCGAACAAAACCAGCAGACTACCTCAAAACATCACTGAATTGACCATTAACTATTCACCTGGACAGTTTATGATGCTGTACATGATATCAATGGAATCCTTGAAATATAGGTCTAGACATCATCTATTCTGTATTATCGTGTTTAGTTCAGGAGTTATGATGTAAAATACATTAATTGGTAATGGCGGAAAGTAAAATGGCTGCCATGGCCACCAGGGGGCATTTTTGCGATGGCTCCATATCTGAGAACGTTCAGGGCCTCAAACTGTACAAGTGTACCAATTTTCACGCTTGTATGAAAAAGTGAACGATTCACCTAAAATCTGGTCATTATCCTACGGACTACATGAACTATTCTTCTTAACAGTTTATGATGTTCTACTTGGTGTTATTGTAATCCTTGACCATCAAAACATAGGTGTAGACATCATCTATTCTGTATTATCATGTTTGGTTCAGGAGTTATGATGCTAAATAGATTAATTGGTAATGGCGAAAAGTAAAATGGCTGCCATGGCCACCATTCATGCATGGACCCCTACATCCATCTAAATGTACCATGATTCGGAAGATGACAAGAAAATTATGACACAACCTTTACAACTCATTACTTTCAAAATAATTGTGGTGTGATGTCAGGGGAACCAAATCCCTTTTATGCCCATATATACATATACAACAATGGATGCCTAAGACGTCCTCAGGAGTCAAAGATTAAGATCAGCCGACTCAACCGTTAAGACATCTGGAGACGTCTTACCTGGTTACCATGGTTACCAGGTAAACAGAACATGCGGTAGCCGCTGGTGAGCGAAGACACTACATATCCCATCATGCAACTGGGCCGCCAGCATGAAAGACTCAGACTCGAGCTCATAAGACTCGTGAACAATCTTTATTTTATGGACTATAATGAATGACAAGCCCGACAAATCTTGGCCTTTACTTCTCCTTTCTTTCTTCTCTCTCTGGCGCGCGGCTGAGCACTGCGCACGAACAGCGGCGACCTCGTTTTTTTTCCCCAATGAACCTAAGCGCAACGGTGGGGGCCAGTGGTGGGCAGGGAGGCTTCGCTGTGTTCACTTGGACCGCGGAGAGCGACCCACTGTTGCGCTCAGGGTCATTGGCAAAACCACCGTCACGTCTCGCGAAGCGAGGCAGACACAGCTGCTGCATGGACCTTTCATCGTAAGATTTAAATATTAAAATGGTGAAATAAAACACATATGTTTAGCTCATCATCAGATATTTTACTTCAGTTAACTAGGCATTTGTTTAATAATTTTATAAGATGATTAGATAATGCTTTTGTAACGTCGGGGTTTCCCTTTTCTCTCCGGCGAGTGCATCCTCTCCTCTCATCTTGATGTTCCACCAGCTGCAGCTAAATAGCTCATTAACCCCACAGTAAAGCCCTTTGCACACAGGCGCGTTTATCCGTACGGATAAAACGGACAATTGAGTGGCTGCGGCCGTGCGTTCTTTTCTCGATCGAACCCAGTTCGATTTGTGCGTCTTGTCGCATGCGGTGAAAAACTCCTCACTCCTTTTATGACTCCTTTTGGGATCCGCAGCGCCGATTCCGCACAGCATTGCACACCAAATCCAATGCGTTTTATTCATGCAGCAAACGAGGTGTGCAAAGGGCTTCACTTTGTTAACGTGAAGTTACGCCACCATGCCCAGTAATGTTACAGTGCTACTACGGGAATATGAAATGCTTGTTGTACAAGAAAATGGCTATATTCATGTGGTTTTGAAGGCCCTCATCTGGTTGAGAAAGACACAACGGTCAGAAATGGGACTTTGTGAGGATAGAAGGTGCTAGTGGGACCCCAAAAAAAGGTTTTAAAATAGGAAAAGTTAAATTTCATAGTGTATCACCTTTAACAGCCACGTGAGTATATTGTTGTGCCTTTCCTGAAACTAACCTAAAGCCATAATACAAGGCTACTGTAACTGTATTAATTTTACTATGGGGAACCATGGTGCATAGGACATTGCGCTTGATTTGATGATTTATTCCCAAAAAGGGTGTGGCTGTGTGAGCCTGTGCTATGCCTACAGCCAGCTGCGCAAAGAAGCCTAAATTAATGTAGTCTACTATTCTGATAAACATTCATTCTGTGCATTTTCCATTTCGGTTTGTGTGTGTGGGTTGTGCGTGTGTCACGTCAGTCAGTGTGTGTAAATCATCAACTGTCTGCGCGTTTGGAATAGAGTTGTACGGTTTTTCGGTGTTTCGGTTTGATACGGTGTTATAAAATGTTGACGGTCTCGTAAGCCAAAACCGAAAACCGTCACGTGACATGTGCGCCGCTGCCGCATCTGCCGTGTTTACGGAAGCAGCAGAAATCACTCCTGAAGGAGGAGACACAGAGATAATAGTAGCAGCTGGACTGGAGGGAGACCGTCTCTAAAGAAATGCACGAGGCTTAGCTTGAAGCTAAACACGGTGGATCTACAAGCTCACAACACGTTGCACGGTCGACGAGCCACAAGCTTGTAGATCAGCTATTTTTGTATGCCTCTCGTCTCCTCCAAGGCTAAAGGAACGGGGCTAAAGCGCTAGCATGCTAACGATTTAGCCACGTTCCTTCAGGAGGAAAAACAACAACAAACGTAGGCTAAAAGTAACAATTATTTAACGTCAGTGAATCAATGCAGAACGGCACGCGGCTGTATGCAAGCAAATTGTCTTATATTAATCTAAAAACTTTTAAGAAGTCTTCTACTCCATCAGTGTTTACTATGCAGTGTGTGCGCTTGCCGCTTGACACAGCACCCAGTACAACGGTGTCAATTCAGAAAAAGCTAAGGTATGGCAACATGACTGGTGTCTTGCATGCGCGCCCTCGCGCGTGTGCAAGACACCAGTCAGGTTGCCATACCTTAGCAACGGGCACGATTACAGTACATTTTATTATTTCCCCCTGTAGCCAAGGGTATGGCAGCTGCCATAGCTTGCCATACCCAATTGACACCTCTGACCCAGTACACCTCTGGCCTCAGCGTTTGTCAATCTGTGGGTCGAGACCCCAGAGAGGTCCCAAAATGATTTTGGGTGGTCCCCAAATGAATAACTTAATGTGCAACATTGTTTTCTCACTCAACTGTAAACAAAACAACAATAATATAATAAAATAATAGTTACCTATATTATCCCGCGAGGGAAATTCAGATATCGCAGCCCAACCCATCTGCTTTTTTTTTTTTAACATACAGTGTAGTGACAACGTAAGGACTTTTTTAACCTATGACTAATGAAATTGACTTGGGCTATTTACAATTTATTTTAGTATAGCCCAATAGTATTTACTGCATTTTTGTGGGTAACTTTTGTATCTGCTTTGATTTTTTTATTTTTTTATCACGTTAAAATCTATAAGATTGTAAAACCGTGTAAAACCGTGTACCGGGGTTTTGGGGTGGGCCTAAACCGAGGTTAAGAAAAAATGGAAACCCTACAACCCTAGTTTGGAACGCATAGCAGACAGCTGAACGCTCTGGCCAATACAAACTAATAGGGGTGCGCTCGCTCGGTTTTCATTTCGAACGCACAGTATATTTCAGCCTTAGGCTACAATAAAAAGGTATTTTTTTTTCTTTTCTTTTTTTTGATAAAGACTCTTGACTCGGACTCGGACTCGAGATCAAAGACTCTTGACTCGGACTCGACTCGAGATCAAAGACTTGAGACTCGGACTCTACTCGAGATGAAAGACTCGGACTCGAGATCAAAGACTCGTGAACATCTCTGACCAGGTGTCTCCATATATGGGTAACTGGTCCGATATACATCACTGGCCAGATGGCCAAGACATGGCGTGACCTCGCCCTAAGCTTTTCGCTCTTAGGCGTCTTACTGGTAGAGACCACCTCTCATTCACCTCTCAGCTTGTCTCGCATCTTCTACAGTATGAGAGCGCTGCAATGTTAACAGTCTATTTATATCACAGAGCGTAGTCAGCACACTATTAAATACAATTTCGGTGGATGTGGGCAAAGAGCAATCTATTGATAATTTTGCCAGCCACAACTCTGCACTGAGGTACTGCAGTGGAGGTACAAGATTCAAACCTTTTTATAGAGTGTCATTGTTATCTTTTCCTAGACTTCCTGCACATCTCTGTGTGTAAAGAGGAGGTTTCCCCGGAAGAGGAGAGGAGCTCCAGTCTGGTCCAGGAGGAACCACAACCTCCACAGATTAAAGAGGAACAGGAGGAGCTACTTCAAAGACCAGAAGAGGCTGGTGGGTCAACGTTAACATTACTAGCAGTGAAAAGTGAGGGTGATGATGAAAACGGAGAGACAGAGCCTGTAGCCAGCACCTCAACTGAACACATGAAGACACAAGCTGATGTAGAGGACTGTGGAACATCACAACAAACTAGTGATGACCAGCTCCTCTCTTCACACTGTTCTGACTCTGACACTGAAGACGGTGATGACTGGGATGAGACTAGGGGAGAACATTCAGCTTCAAACACGCTGAAATCACAAAACACACCAAATGTTGGAGGACAGCGCAAGCTGTCCCACGACCAGGAATCATCAAAACAAACTCTCTCCAAGAGGGGTCACAAAGGAAAGAAAAGGTTTAGTTGTACAGAGTGTGGCAAAATGTTTAATCAAAAGCAAAATCTGAAAAGTCACACAATGATTCATACAGGGGAAAAGCAGTTGACATGTGCAGTTTGTGGTAAACGCTGTCATAATACAAGTCATCTGAAAATACACCTGAGGACTCATACAGGCCAAAAGCGCATTTCTTGTACAGTTTGTGGTAAAGGCTGTCTTAGAAAAGGTCATCTAAAAACGCACATGATGACGCATACAGGTGAAAGGCCCTTTTCTTGTTCAGTTTGTGGTAAAGGCTGTCTTACTAAAAGTCATCTGAAAATACACATGATGAGTCATACAGGAGAAAAGCCCTTTTCTTGTACAGTTTGTGGTAAAGGCTGTTTTAGCAAAGGTCATCTAAAAACACACATGATGTCTCATACAGGTGAAAAGCCCTTTTCTTGTTCAGTTTGTGGTAAAGGCTGTCTTAATACAAGTCATCTAAAAACACACATCATGAGTCATACAGGCGAAAAGCCATTTTCTTGTACAGTTTGTGGTAAAGGCTTTGCTGTAAAGGGTCATCTTAAAAAACACATGAGTACTCATACAGGGGCAAATCCATTAGTTTAGGTTAGTTATACACACAGACACAAGTATGATCATTCAGTCTTAACCAGGATGACAATGACAAGGACACTAAAGTTGAGGAATCCTATAATCTGACAATATCAATGACAGAATAAAATAAACAATTATTTTCGATGTAACATGATGATATATATATATATATTTGAGAAAACCAGCTAAGAAGTGATACCGCCGCCATTGTTGTTTATGTGCGCTGAAGAAAACAGACAATCGTTACGGGAGCTGCTGCTACTGTAAAAGAGTTAATATGCAATGCAATAAATATTATGTTCATTGAAATGCTGGGTTTGTTTAGCTGTTCAGTGTGTTGTCATGTGTTGTTTGACCCCAGACATGCTTACTTGGTTACTTATGTGAAAGTCCTATGACGTCTATGACGTCTGACATCATACATACAATCCATTTTATGCCCATATATGGAGATCTCTGTAGAACCAGCCACACTGGTTAGACTGTATAGTCTATAGGTTAGACTGACATGTATACATTATTGGCATTCTCAGATATGGGCTTAATATTGATGACAGCAGGGATCTCCATATATGGCCATAAAAGGGATTCTGTTAGTGTGGTTCCCCTGACATCACAGTGATATCAGATTGTAGTGTCAGAGATTTATGTTGGTCTGTCTGAACATTCAAACTGGTAGATGAAGTGTAGGAAGTCTGAAGCCGTCATATAGTTATAATAAGAATAGAGAGGACACCAGATATCCCCGCCCGTCCACTTGCGTTGAGTTGCTCACCCAGCGCATGAAGCGTACTTCCGCGTTTGAGACGCCTCTGAAACGTGACGTAGTGGGGCCACTGTGACGCATTTTGCGTCATAGTTTGTGTTCATGGACACGCTGGGGCTCCAATTCATGAACGAGCACTTCCGGTATGAACGTGCGTCAATACAAAGAAGCCTAGATGCGCGTTCGTGATTAGAAGCCCCAACTGCAGTACCTCAAACGGCCAGCATGTCCATTTTGCTCCAGGGCTCCCCCAGGGTTCTGGGGGCTTGGAAGCCGTCTATCCACTGTCAGCCAGTAGGATGGAGATGAGCAGTGTCCAGTTGCCTGTCAACCCCCCACATTGCATTTCCAATGCTGAACCTTGCATCAGTTTTGCAATGCAGCTGAGGAATGCTGTAACATACATCTGACCGGGATCCAAAGTTACATTATCCCATTCAGGCCGTGAACACATGTTGCTGTTTGGGAGGGGCTTACAGTACATGTACAGTATGTAGCAACATATTTGTTTTGTAGGCTAATTTCTGATTTAGCCCTATTCTATAGGTTAGGCCTAAATGGGTTATATAACTGTACTAGCTGGTTCCAGCATGCTACACTGTAGGTTACAACCAGTAAGGGTGAGAAGTGACCACGCCCAACTGACACAATCTGTCCATATGGGAATTTCCAGGTATGGGCTTAATATCGACATCAGGGATCTTGGCCATATATGGAGAGTGACGTGAGGCGTGACTGACACACAGACAATATTCATGGATTGCATTTGTAGTCCTAAACCGGACATATTGAGGACCAACACAGGTGTTCAATTTGTCTGATTGGCATAGAACCAATGTTCTACGTTAATCAAAACACCATTGGTCCTCAAAATGGCTGGTGTAGGACTACAAATTCAACCCATGAATATGCATATGGGCATTCCCATATATGGGCATCAGGGATCTTGGCCATACAGTATGGAGTGTGACATCAGGCGTGATGTACGGATGCACAGACATGATCTGCAGGTTTTCATACAAAATGTGACCTACGGTCGCAACAAACAGCTGCATGTCAATAGTCAGATGAATATGTAATTCCCATATCAACCAGTGACCAGAGATAGACCTGACCTGACCTTTACCACATAAGATTGACCTGCAATGGAAAATATAACATAAGAAATGGATTCTATGTTACAGTTATTGTGTTCATTTTCAATACAAAAAAGGCATTACGACACCATCAAGGCAGCGCCAAAATACATTTTTATCAACAAATTTGACTATAGATTTAGTCGTCTAAAATCTTGATGATATGTAGTTGACTAAAACTAGACTAAAACTAAATTACATTTTATTCAAAAGACTGACTAAACTAAATCAAAATTTTAGGGTAGTTACCACAGATATAAAAAAGCTAGATACCTCATCCGCTGCTGCAGTTCATTGGTATAAAAGGATTGGTCGAAGTGCGGAAGGCACTCTGCCAATCACAGCGTGTCTTTTCCGGGACTTACATTCAATTAAAGGACAACTTTGTTTTTTTACAACAAGGGTTCATATTTTAGATTGTAATTAGAGAAAAAAAAAAGTGAGTGTTAAAATGTTTTCATTTGCTTTGTTCTATTGTTTTATCGCGTTTACCGTGCTAAAATGTGGGGCATGTGTACGCATGGGGGCATGCGTACAAGTGGCTAAATATGTATTTTTACACACAATAAGCCAGCAGTTTCTTTATTGCTATTTACAGTAACACTTCTAGCTCCCATAAGTTACATCCAACCATGAAAGATTGCATTGTATCTTGGGAATGGGCTTATTCTGTATAAAATGACATATTTAGCCACTTGTACGCATGCCCCAAACCACTGAAATAAGAATCTCTAAAACAATAGAAAGAAGTAAATGAAATCAATTTAACACTCATCTTTACCACTGAAATAAGAATCTCTAAAACAATAGAAAGAAGTAAATGAAATCAATTTAACACTCATCTTTTATATTCTTTAATTACAATCTAAAATATGAACCCTTGTTGTAAAAAACTAAAGTTGTCCTTTAAAATGAACATTATTGGCATCAAGGAAGATCAAAGAAGGAACGGACACCAACGTCATTTTCGTCATTTCAGGCTCCATGGGACGCCGCCATGACACTTTGGCCACCCAAAATTAACATTAGCGTCTATGAGCACTTCGTCACTTCCGCCACCCAAAAGTGGCCACCCGGCGTGCCAACTTCCGGGTGTTGTCTGTTCCTTGTAGATATTCCTTGATTGGCATAAGGAAACAAACGATTTAATTGCCAAAGCAAGTGCCTCTGGGAAAGAGGGAGTCCCACATCTGATTGGCCTACCGAACATCCCCTTCTGGGATGCATGCGGAAGCATCCTTCAGAATTCCGGAAGCTTGCCTTAAAGGGATCCTGGCTAATACGACAAATATGACTTAATACATTATAATTGTCCTCTATAAATACAATGTAAAATTAAAAACACCTTAAATATTTTATTTCTTCTATAAATAGCTAATCTTTCACTCAAAAGGGGAAATGCCCGTCGCAAGCTGATGATGTCATAAATGTAATTTGTGATCTATCCCTATGGAATTTATGGCATGCATGTGCAAATAAAAACAAACGTAATACTTCCTATGCTTAATATGAGCATCAAATCAATATTTCAAATGTGTTTGTGTCTTTTTTTTTTTTTTTTGCACATGAATGCCATAAAAATGACAAGACATTTATGACATCAACTTGCGACGGGCATTTCCCCTATTGAGTGAAAGATTAGCTATTTCTAGAAGAAATAAAATATTTAAGGTGTTTTTAATTTTACATTGTAGTTATAGAGGACAATTATAATATATTAAGGCATATTTGTCGTATTAGCCAGGGATCCTTTAAAAAAAATACCAGTCCTTTTTTTACCAACGCCCCAGACTCGGAAGAGGCGTCCACCTTTCTATGTCTATGGTGGTACCCTCACAACATGCAGTAATCCTGGTCTCTATACTGCCTCCCCCTGGCCAGCCAGGGCACCTGATGGAGGGGAAAGGGAACTGGTTGGAAGCGTTCCTTCCACGCACCAAGTCCAGCTGGGGGAAGCTCCTCCCTGTCAGTTGAAAAGAAGCAGCTTGGACTCCTCATGCATAGAAGGAAGCATGAGGTCAGTCCGTTGCTCTGCCCAGGTTGACAGAGGGAGTGTAGTGCCCAGGGTTACATTAGACCAGGGGTCTTCAACATTTTCAGGCCAAGGACCCCTTAGTTGAGAGAGAGATGAAGCAGGGACCCCCTCAACCTTTTCATAGATTCCATATAAAATTAGTTTCATTGTTTGACAGCACAATCATCAGTGTATTTTGGATTCATGTCAATGTGTGTTTTCAGATATTTAACCACTTGAACCGTCAATACTCACTAACTTGACCTTTCACTGTACTTAGTCTGCTCTTTTTCCCCTCTACGCCAAAGTTCTTTGCCGAAAATAGCCGATCTACAAGCTCACAACGCCTTGCAGTGCGAGGCGTTGTGAGCTTGTAGATCTGCTATTTTTGGCTAAAGTTCTCAGAATATGGACACTAAGGGTTCAAGTGGTTAATATAAAAAAGGAGAAAAAAAAACGCTTTCTATCACACAAAGATTTGGAGGACCCCCTGTAGTGACTCTGAGGACCCCCTAGGGGTCCCGGACCCACTGTTGAAGACCCCTGCATTAGACAATTGACACCAGGTGGAGAAAATGGGTTACAAAAATCATAGGATAAAAATGTAGATAATTTTTTTTTTAATCAACATTTTCTGTCAAAATTATACAGTAGTTCAGAAATCAGAAACAGTAGTTTGTACAGTAGTTTGTACAGTAGTTTGTACGGCCTTCCCAACAGTCAGGGTTATCGGGGCGATCTGCTCATGCAGCCGACAGTGGTCGTTAATCATGGCGTCACGCTGAAACAAAACCACACATCAGGGCCGGTTCCTGGCATAAGCAACATAAGCGGCCGCTTAGGGCCACAACCAATAAGGGGGCCACATCACAGGAAGAAGATATTTTTTTTGCGGCACTGCCACACATTCATGTAAATAGTTTGGAGGCTCTAACAATCATCATACATTAGGCTTGTCACGATACTGGATTTCTAACTTCGATACGATATTTTGAAACATTTTGATACTCGATACCATTTTCGATACCACGCAACCAAAACGATTTCAGTGCAAAAATTAACTTTTTGGGGTAGATGGTAGTGCACTTTTTAAAGGCCTGCCTTTGATTTAACAGGAATAAGCCAAAGTAGGAAGGACACACATAAAATTAATGTTGGTGTAAACCAACGAGAGAGGTAAAAACTGATCAATATTATCAAGATTATCGATATTATCGATATTATTGAAACTATGGAAAAGTCATATTGAAAATCGATACTATATTCAAAATCGATACTTTTCGATAAATCGATATTTTTGACAACACTATCATACATATCGTCGTTGTCGGGTGGAAACCGCTTGTTTTGTATTTATCATTTTAACAATGATTTAAACTAGTGAAAAAAGCCGATCTACAAGCACACAACACCTCGCACGGCGAGGCGTTGTGTGCTTGTAGATCTGCTGTTTTCACTACTTTTGTGCGACGGCCTTGTATGATGAAGCAGGGCTTTGCTTTTAAAAAGAAATACAAATTTGAAAGTTGGAGATACGAGGTTTCTGCCCGACAGTGACGATATAGCATAGCAGCAACACTGGGGGCCCAACTGGCTCATGGAGGCTGACATTGTTTTTATGTGCAAACCTCTCCTTTGGATCCTAGTTCATTTTGAAGCATTACATTGTTCTCTCTGCAGTCTATACTTTACCTTGTTTGTTTGTTGACTAGAGTTCATCTTTGCACTGCCTATTCTATTCTCTTACTTATATAATAATAAAAGAGTGCATATAAGGACAATAGGGTAATTATTCACTTCATGCTTAGGTCCCCTGGCCTGATGAGTTAAAGAAGTAATTCACCCCTAAAATGACTTTTTCTCTATTGATTACTCACGCCATGGAGACTTGAGTTCAATAATATTTTTTTGTTTTTGTTGCATTCCTAAGACAGAAATGTCATTACAATATGTTTACCCCCACTGATTCCGGATGGGGACCCGAATGCATTTGGGTCCCCTTCCGGAATCATTGGGACTAAAAGTACTATAACCGAATTTTTGTCTTAGGAATGCAACAAATACAAACATATATTATTGAACTCAAGTCTCCATGGCGTGAGTAATCAATAGAGAAAAAGTCATTTTAGGGGTGAACTACTCCTTTAATGAACAAAGTTAGTTTTAGTTGTACATGCATGTGGGTATCATATGTGGATCACTAATAGTTCTCAAACCTTTTCATGTCAACAAGCCCCAATATGATTATGTATTTATGTATTTGGCTGCGGACCCCCATCTCAAAAGATGTTGTGCAAGTATAACGAGACAGACAGGCAGACCGACAAGCAGACGAGCCTGTGACCTCTGTGGACTCTCCTATTCAAACAGGCCTTTACGTAGCCCTTCACATTGTGTTGTAATTTGTAACACATCCCGTATTGATTTCTCTAATCCCAACCGGCTTCTTTATATTTTATTATTGACTTGTTCTACTTTTATTGTTGTGCAGCACTTTTCTGACTCTAGACAGGCTGACAGACAGGCAGGCAGGCAGACAGACAGACAGACAGACAGACAGACAGACAGACAGACAGACAGACAGACAGACAGACATGTTTACCATGTTTGCGTTCTTTCTGCGAACACAGCCGATGAAAGGCTCGTTGGAGTCTGCAAACGGGCTGCAAACTACACACCAAACCTGGAGCTGAAGACAAGAACAAAACAGACAGATTGTTGCTTTTTGATACAGCACAGCACTGGTTCCCAAACATCGGGTTGGGACCCATTTGTGAGTCACGCACTGATTTTTCTGTGTCACAACTCTAGTAATTATTTTCCTAATCTTTTTAATAAAACAATTTGTTATACATTTTAAAAACCAAAATCAAACAAATCGACAAAATTCCATAATATATTTTAAAAATAAATAAATCAAGAGGTAGTGAAAACACTGTCTTGTAGACTGCTATTTTCACCAAGTTTCACCAAGAAAAGTTTGGGAACCACTGCCCTAGAATCCCCTCAACCCCTGGACCCCACTTTGAGAACCACTGGTGTATTTTACACACACACACACACACACACACACACACACACACACACACACACACACACACACACACACACACACACACACACACACACACTCCTGTTTGAATGGACACTCGGGGCGGTGTCGGTGTCCCCGTGCATCGCTGACCTTCCTGCAGTTTGTGTTCTTTAGATGGATGTCCATTCTCACCCGGGGCGACACCTGTACAAGGACAACCAGACAATGACCCAAAACGTAAAACACTTGGATCTGTGTGTCATTTTCATTTTCTTAACAATTTGCAGTTCAGGAATTTATCAGACACTCATATCCAGAGTGACTGATTGATTGATTGATTGATTGATTGATTGATTGAATACTTTATAAGCAGTTCGCATAGAAAAAGCACGGGACAATAGTACAGTTCTACAAGGTCTACAAATAAGATTTAAAAGAAAGCACTATGGCGGGGGTATTCAATGGTTTCAGGCCAAGGACCCCTTAGCTGAGAGAGAGATGAAGCAGCTGGGACCCCCTCTACATATTGTATGAATGTGTGATGCAGATTTTCATCGATTTCATAGATAGTTCATCAGTCTTATTTGTGTTTTTAGTTAAAGGAGCTATAGTCAACTTTTTCATTTTGGCCGTTTTCAGGCTGACTTTGTTTACATCCCTCTTCTATTCTTTTATATGGAATCCATAGAAAGGAATAGAAGAGGGATGTAAACAAAGTCAGCCTGAAAACGGACAAAATGATTATTTTATCAAACCTATTTGCAGAAAATAGACTACATTAAAACTACATTACCTCTTTTACCGTTCCGAATTCAAAGAAATTCAGATGTCCAAAATGATGAAACTGCTGGTTTGCTTTGAGGATGGTCAGATCAACAAACTTCTTCAGTTTAGAGTCCAACTGGCTGTAAGTGTCTGCACTGATCTGACAGACCATAGCAGACGTGAGGAGCAGCAACATGGACACTACAGATCTACTCATCTTCTCCAACATCTACCGCAGACCTTCACATGCAGGATGTGTTGCTAGTAGTAGGCTAGTAACTTGAATAACTGTAGACGAGACGCCACGCAATGATTTTACGTTATCTTGTTTATTTCCAAGACGGGACTCCCTCTTTCCTCCCTCTCTGACCAGGTGGGCGTGGTTTAGATTTTTTTCTTTTCTTTTTTTTCCCCATTAGTTAGTTTTTATTCCGGTCATGATTCAACAAAACGGTTACAGAAATCATACAAATAACTTTTAAGACGAAAAGGTACGGGCTGAAGCCGATTGATATATACAAGAGACACATATGGGTACTTCCAACAGATTACACATGACTTTGCCCACTAAGCAATTTGGGGGTTAAATCGCGTTCAAATGACGTCTTCGCCGTAACCGGACATATAGCTAGATCCGGTCTGTGACGAGTTTAAATTTTAAAGTTTTTTCACCGTCTAGTATAGACTAGACATTGTATCACCGTCATTTAAACGCCGTTAGCGGCCGCTAGCGGCCGCCGAAAGTAGTGAAAATGTAGTGAAAATGATGGCAGCCAGCAGGGTTAAAAATCACTATTCCTTGGTTCTGAGCGCCGTATGCTACTCGAACCACCGCAGCTGATCGTATTTGTAATGATTTCTTACACTGTTATTATTTGACACTGGGAGTCGACGGGGTTCAAACTCCTGACCTTCTGTTAATGAAACCTGTGCGCTACCGCTATACCACGGCACAGCTTGTTACTTATATTTATTCCAGCAGCTATTAGTAGTTGACATATCGCCTCCCGCTGTTCGTTTGAGGTCGGTGCATTTTGTTTGACAACACAAACTAACTTTATATTGATGCATAGCTACAGTATAAAACGATTTTATTTAATCATTATCGTATGGTGGGGTGGGGAGACATGCAGTCTTGTGTACGTGTTTGTGTCTGTTGGTGTCAGAATGAATTATGTAACTCAGAGAAGTAATAGTATGCTGTCATAGCAGCACCACGGCATTATGCCATTATTTATTACACTTTTAGAATTTTTCAAAGGTATTGCCCAGCACGTCGGAAGCGTTCAGATGACGGCTACAACTAAACTAGACTATATAGTGAAATTGGCTCTTAAAATTACTTTAGTCCAATATTTGAAAACCAGGTGTGGATATTAAAGCTGTTTTTTTAATCAACAAGTATGGAATAATGGATTAAATGTAATCAGCTACAATCGGTCTATAGACAGACTGACGATAGACGGTTCAAATGAGGGCTATACCATAACCATAGGGCTAAATGACGGCTAGTTTACTGGGTGACTTTACTTTGAAAACCTGACCAACGACCAATACAACAATGTGGGAACACAGCAGCGAGATCTGTGAACTGTTGCGATAAAAGAAGACTAGAGAATGGAACACAACCACCATGAGGACTACAAACCATTGAGTGACCTCTAGACCTACTGCGCATATACAGTATAAACCAGGGGTTTGCAACTTTGATGATGGAGAGGGCCACTATATTTTCACACTCACTCCAGAGGGCCACAATGCATATACAGTCAAAAATATCAAAAATAGCAGATCTACAAGCTCAAAACGCGTCGCACTGCAATAGGGGTGTGAAAGAATATTCTTTATTCGAATATTCGTTCGAATGTTAACAATAAAAGAATATTCGAAAGTAAAAAATTGAGCTTCGAATTAATTTATATTTAATTAAAACAAATCTACCGCACTTCTCGCGAGATTCTGGGCGCATGGAACGTTAAAAGGTGGCTGGTCTCGCAAGGCAGAAGTCTCCATTCGCTGCTGCAAAAGTGGGCTGATCTACAGGTCCACAATGCGTCGCTGATCCAATACGTTGTGGGCTTGTACATTAAGGGTGCCTATTTAGCAACACCGTCATACGGCGAAGAATAAACCTCCAGCTGCTTTTAACTTTCCCTTCACACTGTCACTGGCCGTCGTCCACTCCGCAGGGAAGGCTCTCTCCTTTCCGACGGAGTGGAGAGATGCACTCGCCTCGCAGTTCACTGCACACTCAGTGCTTTTAAACTTAATACGTTGATTCAGAATGATTAACGAGTCAAGCTGAAACGTGCGACTCATTTGGTAGTGACGGGAAGCCGGACAACGAGACTTCTCCACCGAAAAACACAAAGCATGGATTTCTTCTCTCACGAGTCATTCTCCAGCCACGGTAACGGTAAAACTCCGTCACACTCTTGTAGACTACCTAATTTGGTTCAAACCAAAACATACTCCATCGGTGTGATTATAATTGCTCGTTTCATGTCGTGGCTGTTCCAACTCCATCACAGGCTGCTGCTGTGACGCTTCGCAACGACGATGCGATGCTGCCAGGCACGTGCACACAGACATCAAACGGGGCTTGAGCCCCTGCCCTTTTAAGAGAGAATTGTCCACCAAAATGCCCTTTTAGAAATGTCAGCCCCTGCCTCTCTTAGCATTCTTTGCACGTCCCTGACCAACGCGGACCTGGCTGCACGACCACGACTGTCTACAGTTTACAGTTTAGGCATTTAGCAGATGCTTTTAATCCAAAGCGACTTACAATAAGCAGATAACACAATATATAATATAAATATCACAATAATAAACAAGTTAATATGTCAGTACACCAACAGCAATATAACCATGCAAATGAAATAAATAATTAAAGAAAAAGGTTTCTTAAAAAAAAAAAAAAAAAAAAAAAGATTAGAATAAACAGCTTCGAATTGCGAATGCTTCGAATTATTCGATATTTTCGAATATTCGAATTTATTCGAATCAACGGTGGATTTTAGGGCGAGTATTCGAATGCTATTTTTGGCAAATTTTCACAGCCCTACACTGCAACGCGTTTTGAGCTTGTAGATCAGCTATTTTTGATATTTTTGAATTGGAATCCTGATTTATTTTTGGCTATTTTTTTATTGGAATCATGAAAATATTTAATTTAAAATGTTATATATGTTAACTTTGTGAACTTAAATACAAATACATTGAGCATAAAAAAAGACTAGTACTAGTCATTAAGCTACTAATATAGACTAAAGCTGGTCATATTTGCATGTTTAGAATTGTAAATTAATACCTGAAGTCTATCAGTTTTCCGATATTAGCCTGCGGGCCACATTAAGTAAAGGCCCCCGGGCCGCCAGTTGCCCATGTATGGTATAAACAGAGCTGCTACCATTAAACGCATCTCAAATCTGAAGATTTAAATCGTAGGCATATTGAGAAAAAGGAAATGCTGCTATTTATTTCTGAAAGCTTTGTTCCCTGTATATATACTTATATAACAACAGAAATAGCTGTGTTTATACAATGCTGTATGTACCCCCTCCAACTGTACAGTATTATATCGTCGTTGTCGGGTGGAAACCTTGTATGTCCAAAACTGTTTGTTTAGCATTTTTCTAGTGAAAACAGCAGATCTACAAGCACACAACGCCTCGCACCGCGAGGCGTTGTGTGCTTGTAGATCTGCTGTTTTCACTACTTTTGTGTGACGGCCTTGTACGATGAAGCAGGGCTTTACTTTGTGAAAAAAAAACATACAAATTTGAAACTTGGAGATACGAGGTTTCCACCCGACAACGACGATATGTTCCCCTTTTTTCAACTGTTTTTATTATGTATTAGGCAATATGTTTTCTCATGCCAATAGAGCTCAATTGAATTGAATTCAATTGAATTGAAGAACATTCATAGTGAATCCTTGTCCCTGCAGGGCCCAGACTTTGGTGCGACACCCCTGCCAACGTCAGACGTTCACAGGAGAAAAATAGTTGTTGTTGGTTAATCTTCTCTCGGGGGGTTGTAGTATATTCAGGGGTTCTGACTTGTCCACCGTTTCTCCAGCAGTGATATGAGGCGACACAATAAGAAGAGGAAAACAATAGTCCTCGGTTCACTCGTCAAAAGACCGAGCTAGGGTTTATTACACATAGCAAGTTATACAAAGGTTGCAGTCAGCTCCCGGGCTGATTGATCAAGGATCGATGTGTGGACTCACGACGTTGAGACAAAAAGCCCCGACCCTCTCTGTGGGACCCCTATTATACTCCCAGTTTAATGGGTGTCTGAGTACGTGCACGTTAGCCGTGCACGATGTGTGTGCGTGTTACAGCACCACAGAGTCTGGGAAATATTTACATTAATGCAATTCCTGTGACATGGGTCCTATAGAAAATGGGCATATATGGACATGGTGGCCTGCGAGATGAGACCAGATGTTCATCCAGTGGGCCTGGTTCATTAGTCAGTGTCAATTTTACGTGCATCTTTACGTGCGTGCCCGTGCGTGGGCTAAGCGTGTGTATATGGTGTCTTCAGTCTGACCTCCACGCACGCCTCCCGATGTGTGAGCACTCGGTGTCTAAACAATTTGGAAAGCTGAGAGTCTATTCGAGACCCAGACTCCTTTTAAGGTCCTGAGATAGGCAGCTGTGTGAAAGGAGGTAATGTGTAGGATGTACAGTACGTACAGAATGTCCTCCTTGAGTGTACCAACACACTCTCATATCCATAATGTATGATAATATTCTGCATTTGTCTTTTTGTGAGGGGGGAGAGGACGGAGCTCACGATGGAAGAAGATTTTTTGAAAAGCAGATCTGGTCCAGATCCAGAGTCGACGGGGAGACCACCACAGAGGCAAGCTGAAATATCAACATGAACTGATTTCAACAGATCCACAAGATTGAAACCTCACAGCACCATCTCTGTGATGACACTAGAACTCAGCCTCACAGCACCATCTCTGTGATGACATGAAAGAAGAAACAAAGAAAAAGGGAAGAAAGGAGGAAAAGAGAAAAAAAAGGAAAAAGGGGGGTACAGGCAAACTTCAGAGAATAATGGACAGAGGAGAGCAGCAACTTAAACATCCTGCAGCGAGGAGAACTGCATAAATATGGGGGTGAAAACTGACATTTTGCAAAATGACTCTGCAGCAGCATTATCGAAGAAGAGATCAACAATTCAAGACCAGATGGAAGAGTTAACATGTTTCACTCCAATATCAATATTATTCGTATGTCTTTTCATTATCTTATGTGTTTTGTTGATTTCTAGCTGAACAAATTAACATGAGGACTATTAGAGAAAGTTGACATTAGGAAAGTGTTTGATTGTCAACAAGGTATTTGCCCGTATGTGAAGATTATTTGTTTTTTATGGCATAAACTCTGTCATTTCAACATATTACCCTGGCCTGATGAGTTAAAGAAGTAGTTCACCCCTAAAATGACTTTTTCTCTATTGATTACTCACGCCATGGAGACTTGAGTTCAATAATATTTTTTTGTTTTTGTTGCATTCCTAAGACAAAAATGTCATTACAATATATTTACCCCCACTGATTCCGGATGGGGACCCGAATGCATTTGGGTCCCTTTCCGGAATCAATGGGACTAAAAGTACTATAACTGAATTTTTGTCTTAGGAATGCAACAAATACAAAAATATATTATTGAACTCAAGTCTCCATGGCGTGAGTAATCAATAGAGAAAAAGTCATTTTAGGGGTGAACTACTCCTTTAATGAACAAAGTTAGTTTTAGTTGTACATGCATGTGGGTATCATATGTGGATCATTAATAGCTCTCAAACCTTTTCATGTCAACAAGCCCCAATATGATTATGTATTTATGTATTTGGCTGCGGACCCCAATCTCAAAAGATATTGTGCAAGTATAACGAGACAGACAGGCAGACCGACAAGCAGACAAGCCTGTGACCTCTGTGGACTCTCCTATTCAAACAGGCCTTTACGTAACCCCTTCACATTGTGTTGTAATTTGTAACACATCCCGTATTGATTTCTTTAATCCCAACCGGCTTCTTTATTTTGTTATTGACTTGTTCTACTTTTATTGTTGTGCAGCACTTTTCTGACTCTAGACAGGCAGACAGACAGGCAGGCAGGCAGACAGACAGACAGACAGACAGACAGACAGACAGACAGACAGACAGACAGACATGTTTACCATGTTTGCATTCTTTTTGCGAACACAGCCGATGAAAGGCTCGTTGGAGTCTGCAAACGGGCTGCAAACTACACACCAAACCTGGAGCTGAAGACAAGAACAAAACAGACAGATTGTTGCTTTTTGATACAGCACAGCACTGGTTCCCAAACAGCGGGTCGGGACCCATTTGTGGGTCACGGACCGATCTTTATGTGTCACAACTCTAGTCATTCTTTTCCTACATTTTGTTAATAAAACAATTTGTTATACATTTTAAAACCCAAAATCAAACAAATATACGAAATTCCATAATATATCTTAAAAAATAAATAAATCAAGAGGTAGTGAACTGAAAACGCTTGTAGATCTGCTATTTTCACCATGTTTGACCAAGAAAAGTTTGGGAACCACTGCCCTAGAATCCCCCCGGACCCCACTTTGAGAACCACTGGTGTATTTTACACACACACACACACACACACACACACACACACACACACACACACACACACACACACACACACACACACACACACACACACACACACACACCTGTTTGAATGGACACTCGGGGCGGTGTCGGTGTCCCCGTGCATCGCTGACCTTCCTGCAGTTTGTGTTCTTTAGATGGATGTCCATTCTCACCCGGGGCGACACCTGTACAAGGACAACCAGACAATGACCCAAAACGTAAAACACTTGGATCTGTGTGTCATTTTCATTTTCTTAACAATTTGCAGTACAGGAATTCATCAGACACTCATATCCAGAGTGACTGATTGATTGATTGATTGATTGATTGATTGATTGATTGATTGATTGATTGAATACTTTATAAGCAGTTTGCATAGAAAAAGCACAGGACAATAGTACAGTTCTACAAGGTCTACAAATAAGATTTAAAAGAAAGCACTATGGCAGGGGTATTCAATTGTTTCAGGCCAAGGACCCCTTAGCTGAGAGAGAGATAAAGCAGGGACCCCCTCTACATATTGTATGAATGTGTGATGCAGACTTTCATCAATTTCATAGATAGATTCATTGTTTGACAGCACTGTCATCAGTCGTATTTGTGTTTTTAGTTAAAGGAGCTATAGTCAACCTTTTCATTTTGGCCGTTGTCATGCTGACTTTGTTTACATCCCTCTTCTATTCTTTTATATGGAATCCATAGAAAAGAATAGAAGAGGGATGTAAACAAAGTCAGCCTGAAAACGGCCAAAATGATTATTTTATCAAACCTATTTGCAGAAAATAGACTACATTAAAACTACATTACCTCTTTTACAGTTCCGAATTCAAAGAAATTCAGATGTCCAGATTGATGAAACTGCTGGTTTGCTTTGAGGATGGTCAGATCAACAAACTTCTTCAGTTTAGAGTCCAACTGGCTGTAAGGGTCTGCACTGATCTGACAGACCATAGCAGACGTGAGGAGCAGCAACATGGACACTACAGATCTACTCATCTTCTCCAACATCTACCGCAGACCTTCACATGCAGGATGTATTGCTAGTAGTAGGCTAGTAACTTGAATAACTGTAGACGAGACGCCACGCAATGATTTTACGTTATCTTGTTTATTTCCAAGACGGGACTCCCTCTTTCCTCCCTCTCTGACCAGGTGGGCGTGGTTTCGATTTTTTTCTTTTCTTTTTTTTCCCCATTAGTTAGTTTTTATTCCGGTCATGATTCAACAAAACGGTTACAGAAATCATACAAATAACTTTTAAGACGAAAAGGTACGGGCTGAAGCCGATTGATATATACAAGAGACACATATGGGTACTTCCAACAGATTACACATTAGGGATGTGAAAAAAATCGGAAATCGACGCGTCGATCGACTCACGCTCACCGCGACTCAAAAAGTACGAGTCGAAAAGTCGAAAAATATATATATTTTTTTATTTTTCAAAAGTTTTTCCCCCAAAAAAGGTTTTAATCGTTCAAAAACGTTATAAGCGTTAATGTTTTGTGTGTGTGTGTGTGTGTGTGTGTGTGTGTGTGTGTGTGTGTGTGTGTGTGTGTGTGTGTGTGTGTGTCTGTCTGTGTCGGAGACGAGTGCATGCCTGCATGCAGGGTTGTTAGGGTTACTTTTAAAAAGGAATCCCCTACAGTTACAAGTTACTTGCAAAGAAAATGTAGTCAGTAACGTAATCTGATTATCACAATTTAAAAAGTAACAACTAGTTACTTTCAGTTACTTTTGGATTACTGTTTAGCAAAACTCTCTAATTAAATAAAACAAGTTTTACCATTGATAACTAGACAAGAATATTGAGCCAATGAAATTAGGAAAAGGACAACAGAATCTTACTTAAGCGATGTGGCAGTACTTTACACTGATTCGACTTGATTATTTTATTGTTTGGCGTTATAACTTATTTGTAAAATTCATGAGGGCAAAGGGGAGAATGTAATCCAGCATGTAACCCCCCATCATCCAGATTACTCATTTTAAAATGTAACCTGAGACTTTACAAGTTACCTGTTTTTTGTAATCTGATTACGTAATCCCGTTACATGTAATCCGTTACTTAACAACCCTGCCTGCATGTGTTGTGCATTCGCATGCATGCGGCGCTAGTCAGGTCCGCGGACTACTGGTTGAGAAACACTGCTGGACGGACCGGGCTGATGTGCGCGTCATAGCAGTGCGCGCTGACTTGCCTGACTGCATCACAACTCTATGGACTGGATGCTTTTGTTTACCTCCTGCCTCTGCATGCATGCTCGACACGAAAGCTCGCTTGTTAATGGCAGCGTCGCCGTCGTGTGTGATGATCGCAAAATACACGTTAATGCGACACACCCGTTGACTCGGTCGGGGAGAGAGCGAGTCAGACACTGCTCCACATTTGATACACTAGCCTGGGGTGCGCTAGCCTGAGCGCCCCCACTACGTTCCATGGACTTAACTCCGCTTCTAGTCTCTAAAGAACAGACTCCATGCTAACGCAAGGAAGAGCAATTGTTTATTATAATTATTATTAGGGCTTTGATGCAAGTTCTGATGGGTGCAGCTGCATACGTTGTGTTGCTTAAAGTAATATGCGCCGTTGTGCTCTCCTCTCAGCTGCTGCTTAGCGAAAAAAAAAAGTGAAAAAAGTCGATCGACGCGTCGATTTTCGGCCGCGACGCGTCGATTCGCCAATAATGCGTCGATTAACATCCCTATTACACATGACTTTGACTTTACTTTGAAAACCTGACCAACGACCAATACAACAATGTGGGAACACAGCAGCGAGATCTGTGAACTGTTGCGATAAAAGAAGACTAGAGAATGGAACACAACCACCATGAGGACTACAAACCATTGAGTGACCTCTAGACCTACTGCGCATATACAGTATAAACCAGGGGTTTGCAACTTTGATGATGGAGAGGGCCACTATATTTTCACACTCACTCCAGAGGGCCACAATGCATATACAGTCAAAAATATCAAAAATAGCAGATCTACAAGCTCAAAACGCGTCGCACTGCAAGGCGTTTTGAGCTTGTAGATCAGCTATTTTTGATATTTTTGAATTGGAATCCTGATTTATTTTTGGCTATTTTTTTATTGGAATCATGAAAATATTTAATTTAAAATGTTATATGTTAACTTTGTGAACTTAAATACAAATACATTGAGCATAAAAAAAGACTAGTACTAGTCATTAAGCTACTAATGTAGACTAAAGCTGGTCATATTTGCATGTTTAGAATTGTAAATTAATACCTGAAGTCTATCAGTTTTCCGATATTAGCCTGCGGGCCACATTAAGTAAAGGCCCCCGGGCCGCCAGTTGCCCATGTATGGTATAAACAGAGCTGCTACCATTAAACGCATCTCAAATCTGAAGATTTAAATCGTAGGCATATTGAGAAAAAGGAAATGCTGCTATTTATTTCTGAAAGCTTTGTTCCCTGTATATACTTATATAACAACAGAAATAGCTGTGTTTATACAATGCTGTATGTACCCCCTCCAACTGTACAGTATTATATCGTCGTTGTCGGGTGGAAACCTTGTATGTCCAAAACTGTTTGTTTAGCATTTTTCTAGTGAAAACAGCAGATCTACAAGCACACAACGCCTCGCGGTGCGAGGCGTTGTGTGCTTGTAGATCTGCTGTTTTCACGACTTTTGTGTGACGGCCTTGTACGATGAAGCAGGGCTTTACTTTGTGAAAAAAAAACATACAAATTTGAAACTTGGAGATACGAGGTTTCCACCCGACAACGACGATATGTTCCCCTTTTTTCAACTGTTTTTATTATGTATTAGGCAATATGTTTTCTCATGCCAATAGAGCTCAATTGAATTGAATTCAATTGAATTGAAGAACATTCATAGTGAATCCTTGTCCCTGCAGGGCCCAGACTTTGGTGCGACACCCCTGCCAACGTCAGACGTTCACAGGAGAAAAATAGTTGTTGTTGGTTAATCTTCTCTCGGGGGGTCAAAGAGCAGATGTTTTGTGTGACGTCTCTGTTTGCTTTGACATTCCTGGGTTTTCTCTCTACAAGCTGTCCTCTTCTTGTCCTTTCAGCTCCTCTCCTCTTTGAGAAGGACTAGTACCGGTGGACCCCTAATGTGCCATGTGAAACCTGGAGAATGACAGTAATTGGGTTTCATGAAGAAAAAAAAACATTAGGAATGTTATGTGTAAAGAACACTTGCCACAGACAAGACCAAATCTTGCCACGGACACACGGGCGTCACACCAAATTCTGGGCCCCTGTGCTTTTAACTATTGAAAAATAGCAGATATACAAGCTCACAGCGCGGCACTCAGAGCTTGTATATCTGCTATTTTTGAAAAACCTATGTTTCTATGTCAGTGGAGCTCAAACCTTTTCATGTGAAGGACCCCCAAAATGGTATGTATTTGGCCACGGAACCCCATCTCAAAATATTGAGTTCCAGGGACCCCCCAGAAGCAAAATTTGAGTTACAAATGTTCGCTTAACAAAAACATATATTCAAAGATTTGCACACATTTTCACGACTTTTCAAAAATAGCAGATCTACAAGCTCGCAGTATATCTGCTATTTTTCAATAGTTTAAGTATAAAATAATTAAGGCCCCTCCACCACCTTGGGCCCTAGTAACTCAGTCCCACTTTCCTACCCCTTGTGACGCCCCTGCACGGACACACAGACATGTTGATGACCCTTGAATGAGGTTAGTGGTCCATTAGCTCTGAACTCGCTAACGCTCTGGACCAGAGCTAGTGATAATCATGAGTAATTATCTGCTCCATCTGTCACTGGAGTCACTCATAATTGGCTAGTATTAGTCCCCTCTACAATTTACAATTTACTATTTTACTTACTATTTACCAGTAAGACTCCCTAATCGGGAGATAAGCGACCGTTGGTCGCTTATCTCCACAAATAGGCCAAAAGTTTGTTTTACCAATTATCAAGACATACGGGCAGTTGACAGTTTGCCATGGTTACTCATTGAAGTTGAATCTCCATATATGGAGATAACCTACGCATCACACTAAGTCTGACCTCACCAGCCCATATTTGGGCATGAGCAACTTATGTATCCATATATGGAGATATGATGACATCACACAGTCCTCAGCCGATGATGTGGCGTGATGTCATACAATACACAAACGAGCCCTACAGTATAAATAAGGGGCAATTCTTGCCAGGAAAGAAGCATTTCTTCGACTCAGACCTTATCGCCAGGGTTGGCTTATAGCAGCTGTCGGTAGATAATGCCGGTCTTATATAAGGGTCATTTGTGTACGGTGTGATTTGCCATGGTTACTCATTGAAGTTGAATCTCCATATATGGAGATAACCTACGCATCACACTAAGTCTGACCTCACCAGCCCATATTTGGGCATGAGCAACTTATTTCTCCATATATGGAGATATGATGACATCACACAGTCCTCAGCCGATGATGTGGCGTGATGTCATACAATACACAAACGAGCCCTACAGTATAAAAGGGCAATTCTTGCCAGGAAAGAAGCATTTCTTCGACTCAGACCTTATCGCCAGGGTTGGCTTATAGCAGCTGTCGGTAGATAATACTGGTCTTATATAAGGGTCATTTGTGTACGGTGTGATTTGCCATGGTTACTCAGCTGTCGGTAGATAATGCCGGTCTTATATAAGGGTCATTTGTGTACGGTGTGATTTGCCATGGTTACTCATTGAAGTTGAATCTCCATATATGGAGATAACCTACGCATCACACTAAGTCTGACCTCACCAGCCCATATTTGGGCATGAGCAACTTATGTCTCCATATATGGAGATATGATGACATCACACAGTCCTCAGCCGATGATGTGGCGTGATGTCATACAATACACAAACGAGCCCAGATATGAGCAGGGCAAAGGTGTGACGTGTGACGTGTGACGTGACGGACGTGACGGACGGCCGGTGGAGGTTTTGATACTAAACTGCGACCTTACGGTCGCAACTATTACTATTTACTATTTACCAGTAAGACTCCCTAATCGGGAGATAAGCGACCGTTGGTCGCTTATCTCCACAAATAGGCCAAAAGTTTGTTTTACCAATTATCAAGACATACGGGCAGTTGACAGTTTGCCATGGTTACTCATTGAAGTTGAATCTCCATATATGGAGATAACCTACGCATCACACTAAGTCTGACCTCACCAGCCCATATTTGGGCATGAGCAACTTATGTCTCCATATATGGAGATATGATGACATCACACAGTCCTCAGCCGATGATGTGGCGTGATGTCATACAATACACAAACGAGCCCTACAGTATAAAGGGGCAATTCTTGCCAGGAAAGAAGCATTTCTTCGACTCAGACCTTATCGCCAGGGTTGGCTTATAGCAGCTGTCGGTAGGACCATATATGGATTCTGTTAGTGTGGATCTCCTAACAGGGCATCATCTGGGATACAATCCCTTTTATGCCCATATATGGAGATCCCTAACAGAATCCCTTTCATGCCCATATATGGAGATCCCTAACAGAATCCCTTTTATGCCCATATATGGAGATCCCTAACAGCATCCCTTTTATGCCCATATATGGAGATCACTAACAGCTAACAGAATCCCTTTTATGCCCATATATGGAGATCCCTAACAGAATCCCTTTTATGCCCATATATGGAGATCCCTAACAGAATCCCTTTTATGCCCATATATGGAGATCCCTAACAGAATCCCTTTTATGCCCATATATGGAGATCCCTAACAGAATCCCTTGTATGCCCATATATGGAGATCCCTAACAGAATCCCTTTTATGCCCATATATGGAGATCCCTAACAGAATCCCTTTTATGCCCATATATTATGGAGAAATCCCTGCTCTGAGTATCTGACATCAGTGTGATGTCACCTGTTTATGCCCATATATGGAGATCCCTGCTCTGCGTATCTGGTTGCTATGGTAAACAGTTGGTTGCTAGGGTAAAAAAACATGGTTGCTATGGTAAACAGTTGGTTGCTAGGGTAAACAGTTGGTTGCTAGGGTAAAACCATGGTTGCTAAGGTGGTTGCTAACGTACACTAACAGACCAGCAACAACAGACTGTTGCCACAGCAACGTACACAAAGGTTTGTGTACACATGTGGTGTGATGTCATACTGATGCGGAGATATGAGCAGGGCAAAGGTGTGACGTGTGACGTGTGACGGACGGACGGCCGGTGGAGGTTTTCATAGTAAACTGCTCCCTGACGGTCGCAACTACTATTTTACTATTATTGGCTTCAACCGTAAGAGGTGGCTTAAAGCAAGTCAAACCTACAATCATGGGTAACTATCTGCTCCATCTGTCACTAGAGTCACTCAACTTGCTATAATTATGTCCCCTTAATGTTTTACTGTACTGTTTTGTACTGTACTGTATATGTTTTGTATGGATAGCCTTACCTTCACTTTTGTACAGCCTGTCCAGGGACTACAGATTAAATTTAGCTCGTCATGGCTAACTCTGGCTCATTTACATTGATGTGAAAACTGACATGTTGATTAATGTGCTTTGTCCCTGACAAATAAATGAATAAATAAAAATAAAGATAACATGACAATTTACAATTTAAGCATTTATAGCAGACGCTCTTAATCCTTACAATAAGCAAGGTAATCCATACATCAACATCAATACATCAAACACATACAAATAGTAATCCAAAAAACTCAGGTAGACCAAGAACGTTGAGGTGCCAACTTGCGTCTTGTGCACAAGTAGGCCATGTATGGCCTACCGGTGCGCCAGCAGAGCGCGCCATGAGGTGCACCTCATGGCAGACATCATCAGGAATGTTAATGATGACGTTGACAGAAATGCTGGTCCCTGATTGGGCTACGGGCTTAAACACGCACAGCTACTACCTACATACATACATATACCTACGTACGCAGCCGAACGCAGTACACAAGTGATCATGTTCTTAAAGTTGCTATATGTATTTTCCTGCTGACATAAGCAGGAAAAAGGCAATTGCTTACCGGTATTTTTATTTTTTATTTTTATTTTATTATATTCAGATGGCTAATCATGCTTCCTAAAGAAATGTTGTCTCTGTGACACTTCCTGGGGCCACAATCTGCCTCCCAAACTATTATTTTTTATCTGTGAGAAGTTCTGTCATTGGTTGATAGACAGATAGCCTGCCCTGGTTATAACCAATCAGGGGGCGACCCTGATCTTGTTCGGATTGGTTAGACCTGTCTGTCAATCCTTTTAGCCCCGGTCGGCTGGTTTATGCACCAATGAGCTGCTAGTGACAGAGCTTCTTACAGATAAAATAATAGTTTTGGAGGGGGAAATCTCGCTCTTTCGAACGACCGTCATTTCGACAAAGGAGCGTCGGGAGGTTAGGTTTAGGGTTAGAGTTGGTTGTCGAACGGATGACACGTAGTAACAGCGAAACACTCCCGTTTTGGAGGCAGACTGCGGCTCCTAGAAGCACCACAGAGACTAGATTATTTTAGGGAGCATTGTTAGACGTCTGAATATAATAAAATAAAAATGTAAAATTAAAATAAGCAATTGCCTTTTCCTGCTTATGTCAGCAGAAAACTACACATAGCAACTTTAAACTTGCATGGTAGACAATATAAATAATACAAGTCTGTTGATATATTTCAAGGGATGGGAAAGGAGAGAACATAAAAGAAAATCAACCAATTCCGTGTCAGTAATCCGGATGATCTTTGTTTTACCTAAAACAGTCACTTTATGAATCCAAACCAATCCGATCTAAAAGCTCAAAACATGACGTTCACTAGTTTAGATTTTTTTTTAATCAAGTTATTTCTTAGATTTTTGAGCGGTACTAACCACTCCTACGTCTTTGTGTGTATGAGCATGGAATGTGTGTATGAGCACGGAATGCCATGTATGGCAATAACTAGCATCACGGACAGAACGGCCCATACAAAGAGATATGCACATGTGTCGTGTTTGATCTTTCATTTGATTATTTATGAAATTATTTTGAAAAATGACTTGTTTAAAACATTGATTTATTTATTTTTGTAAAATATGTATTTTAAAATGTAGTAAATAATGGTTCCATTTGTACACTCTCAAATTCCATCTGGACCCCCTGGTCGTTCCAGGACCCTGAGGAACCGGTGTCCTACTTCTCTCCCAGCTTGAGCCGCGCAAACTCGTCAGCCATCTTTAGCGCCTCCTGCAGGCAGTGCGTGTTCTTGCCGGTGGCCTGGGCAGACATGTCCATGCCGCCCCCCTGGGCTTCCAGCAGGGGGCAGAGCTCCTGCACCCACTCGCTGGCCTTCAGGCCCCGGTCGGCCGCGTCCTGCGGGACTTGGCACAAACAGGTGATCTTGCCGGCGTCCTGGTCCACGGTGAAGAGCAAGGCGGCGGTCTGCGGCGAGCGGGTCTTCAGCAGCTTCAGCGACTCGTTCAGAGCCTTGGCCGAGGCCCCGGCCTCCATCTCCATGACGAGCAGCGGTCGGTTGGGGCTGTCGTCGATGAGCTCCCTGGTCTTCTCCAGGACTCTCTTCTGGACGGTGGCCTTGCGGGCGCGGTCCAGGTCGTCCATCGTCTTCTTCCAGGCCTTCAGAGCTTCCCTCATCTCGTCCTTCTGCCACTGGGAGATAGCCGCCGCGCCGAGGGCTTCCGTTACACGGACGATCTCTCTCTGGACGTCCTTGCTCGGTGAGGTCTGAGCCTTCACCTTTTCACCCAGCGCTGACAGAGACCGACGCAGGGCGATGGCTTCCCTCTGGGCCTTCTGGGCCTCGGCTCCCGTCACGGCGACCATGCGTCTGATGCCCTTGGCGACGGCCTCCTCCGAGACGATGACGAACGACTCGGCGTGGCTCGAGTTACGTAGGTGAGTTCCTCCGCATAACTCTATGGAGTTGAGCAATCCCTCATCACTGCTGGGGTTGGCCAGCAGGTCCGGGACGGGGGTGCCAATAGACACGATTCGCACTGGGTCGGGGTAGGTCTCGTCGAACACGGCGCGTAGACCTCGGATGGCTTTGGCTTTAGCCAGAGGGACATCCAAGGTGTACACAGGCTTAGCATCTCGGATCGTGGCACATGCGATCTCCTCGGTGCGGCGTACTTCGTCCGTGCTCAGGGCGCCCTTGGAGGTGAAGTCGAAGCGCAGGAGGTCGGGGGCAACCAGGGAACCCCTCTGTTCGGTCTCTCCCAGGACGTCACGCAGGGCAAAGTTGAGTATGTGGGTGGCGGTGTGGTTACTCATGATGGGCCTTCGGTGAGTCTCGTCCACGCGCAAGGTGACGCGATCCCCAACCTTCAGCGTTCCATGGACTGTGCCCACGTGGAGAACGTAACCTCCTCTCGTCTGCGTGTTCTTCACTATAAACTCTGCCCTGTCGTCGGGGTTGCCGCTGTCCCTGAACATGTAGCCCTCGTCAAAGGTCTGACCTCCTTGCTCGGCGTAGAAGGACGTTTGGTCCAGCACTACGCCACACTCCTGGCCTGTGGTCACCTCGTCGCAGAAGGCTCGCTCGCGCCGCAGGGCCAGGACTGTGACCGAACGTTGTTCGAAAACGTAGTTGCCACCGTCGTCCGAGGTGTATGCGTACTTGGGGATGTCGTCGGTGGCAGGTACGTTGGTGTTTCTCAGTTCTTCGATGGCACAGCTGTCCAGCATGATGTGCTCCTGGTCACCGACACCCTTACCCTGAGACTTTAGCTGGGCTGTTGTCTTCTCCTTCTCGAAGGAGGCCGTGTCGACGGCCATGTCTCTCCCCTCGCCGATGAGGACGATCAGCTCCAGGGGGAAGCCGTAGGTGGAGTACAGCAACCACGCTGTGTCACCCGGGATGATCCTGCTGGCACCCAGGCTCTCAATCTTCCTGTCCAGGATGACACAACCTCTTTTCAGTGTTTCCAGGAACTGTGCCTCCTCTTCGTTGACGATGACCTTCACCGCGTCCGGGTCCTTCTTCAGCTCCGGGAAGGCGTCGCCCAGGGACTCAACCACCACGTCCACCAGGGAAGCAAAGAAACCTTTCTGAGCTTCCAACACCTCCACCAGAGTGGCAAAGGTTTCTTTGCCTCCTCCTCTTTGGTGCTGTGCCTTATTCAGCTTAGCGGAGTACAGCACAGCACGCCGCAGGATTCTCCTCAACACGTAGCCCCGTCCCGTGTTGTGGGGCGTTCCTCCGTCCGAGAGGGCGACGGTGATGGTCCGAGCGTGGTCGGCCAGCACGCGGTAGGCCATGTCGACACCGTCCGAATCCTCGGCACCCACCTTACCCGAGTAAGGCCTGGCGCCTGTTCCCTTCTGAATGGCATCAAAGTATGGCGTGAAGAGGTCGGTGTCATAGTTGGACATCTTGCTCTGCAGTATGGAGACCAGGCGCTCCAGGCCCATGCCTGTGTCGATGCTCTTCTTGGGCAGTGGCTTGAGCTCCGTCTCTGACTCCCTGTTGAACTGAATGAACACCAGGTTCCAGATCTCCAGCACGTTGGGGTCGTCCATGTTGACCAGGTCAGAAGCGTCCCTCCCTCCGATGCGGTCGTAGTGGAGCTCGCTGCAGGGGCCGCACGGGCCGGTGTCCCCCATCTCCCAGAAGTTGTCCTTCATGCTGCCGGGCAGGACGCGGGCCTCGTCCATCCCCAGGCCCAACCAGATCTGCTTGCACTCCAGGTCGGGCTCCAGGCCCGCCTCGGCATGGCCCCCGAAATAGGTGACGTACAGACGCTCGACGGGGAGCCCAAACTCCTGGGTCAGCAGTTCCAGGGCCATCTCGCAGGCCTGGCGCTTGAAATAGTCCCCGAAGGACCAGGAGCCCAGCATCTCGAAGAAGGTGTGGTGGTACACGTCTTTGCCCACGTCGTCCAAGTCGTTGTGTTTGCCGCCGGCGCGGATGCACTTCTGAGAGTTGGCGGCGCGGCGCAGGCGGGCCATGGTGTTGGAGGGGTCTATCGTGTTAAGGAAGATGGGCTTGAACTGGTTCATGCCGGCGTTGGCGAACAGCAGCGTGGGGTCGTCCAGCGGGATGGTGGACGACGAGCGAACATGGTCATGATCGTGGCGATGGAAGTAGTCGATGAACTTCTTACGGATCTGAGCACCACTTAGTACACAGTCCATTCTGGATTATATTAGCTTTTGAAGTTGCTGTATGTAAAATACTACTCTAAGGGACTGGTTTCTAGGATTGGGACCCGCCGCAGTGGTGTCCGGTAAGAACTTAACCGAGATGTCTTGAATGCCCTCTTTATATATGGTTCATTTGTGTACGGTATGACATCAGACCTAAATTCATAGATTTACAAATAAAAGATATGGTATTTAAGCTTCCATCCTTTGTGAACGACACTACCGACTTTTTAAATAAATTGGAGTCTATTCAGGACATTCAGAACTTAGATATTTTGCTCTGTACTATCGACGTGACAAGCCTTTATACAAACGTGCCTCATAAAGAAGGCCTTGACCAATGTTTTAAACCAATGAGAGACCCCCAACTGACTTTCTAGTGGAACTGACCCAATTGGTACTGAACAAGAATTATTTTAAATTTGAGAACTCATATTATCTACAGAGGCAAGGAGTTAGTATGAGCAGTCCATGCTCTCCAAACTACGCAAACTTATTCATGGGTAAATTCGAGCAGGATTTTGTATATAATAAAAACCCATTTTTTCCTTGGCTGAAATGTTGGTTCACTTCAGATATATTGATGATGTGTTTTTCATTTTTTTCTGGGTCAGTTCAACAGTTCAAGGTGTTCAAGGTGTATATCAACTCCAGAATGCAATCGATTGCTTTTACCTTAGAATACAGTGGAGAGTCAGTGTCTTTCCTGGATGTTCTGGTTCAGAGAGACCAACACGAGTTGGCTACTTCCGTCTACAGAAAGCAGACGGATAGAAATAATTATTTACATTTTTCAAGTTACCACCCTTCGGGGTTAAAACGCAGTCTATACCCTATAGTGAGTTGCTTAGAACAAAATGGATCTGTAGTTCAGATGGAGCCTTTGAAAGGCAAGCAAAATATCTGTGTGAGCGGTTTAAAACCAAAGGTTATAGTGACAAAATACTAGATATGAATGTAAAAAATCACACCCAATGTAAAGTGAGCGGTGTTCGTGCTTGCATAACGTCTTCAGACTAGGATTTGAGTCTAGGATGTACAGGCTATGCTACACACACGTTTTGCTATGGCAAAACGCTGAGGAAAAAGGCTACAGATACACGCACAGCCACTCTATGGAGCGGTTTACCACCGCTCAAAAAGGCTACAGTAAAAGATAGAGCTAACTTGTTGGCCCCTAAACCAGCCAAGAGAGGGGGTTCTAAGATTATTTTGTCCACATTCATGGGTAATGAATGTATAATATAATTATATAATATATAATATAATTATAGTACCTTGTTAAAGTGACCATTTTGTAACATTTTGTATTTGTAGTTATTTTACACAACATTTTCCTCTTTATGTGTGCGCATTAAGAACGCTGTGAAAAAGCACTAGTATGTACTCTCCAGTGACCCAAATGTTGGGCATGTTTTTTAGGGAGCCCCCCATTTTTGCACATAAATGTCAGGGACACCCTAGTGAGAGCAGACGTTTAGGCCTATGTCCCTCCTAAGCATTTTATGTTTAACTACGGGAAACTTCCCTTGCCACAATTGTGTGCACTGTAATGCTATGATCAAAAGTGATCATATACTACACCCACATTCTGGAAAGAAAATTGATGTCAAAAGTATTGTCACTTGTAAAACTAAATTCGTGGTGTACTTGTTGAAATGCCATTGTGGCTTGTGTTACGTGGGGAAAACTAAGAGAGAACTTAAAATCAGGATTTCTGAACACAAAAGCAACATTAGAAATAAAGATGAGAAATCGCCCGTGGTGAGACATTTCAACTCAGTGGGACATAAAATTTGCGACCTCAGGTTTCAAGGGATATAGGTGGTACACCCCTTCAAAAGAGGGGATCTTGAGAAATTGCTCTTACAGAGAGAGGCATGGTGGATCCACTCCCAAAAGGGCTAAATGAAGAATTGCTGTTGGGATGTTTCTTATGATTATTTATTTATTCACTAGATTTACTTACTTACTACTAGTGATCTTTGAGGTTTAATTACCCTGTGAGTGGGTCTTAAAACGATAAGGAGATTCTGAACCTTTCGCGCCGGTTCCGGAAAGTAATCAATTAAAAAAAAAATATTATTTCCCCATCTTCCCATTCAGTCAGAAAGGAATTATGTTATAATATATATTATATTAGGAATGCCAATGGGTTCCCAGATTGTAGCTGATGTACAGTAATGTATTACCAGGTATACTCAAATAGCTGAGTGTGGGACACATTACCAAAATGACAAGGGGCCAGTTGAGAAAATGACAACATTGTTGAACTGACCGTTTTCTGGCAAATTAAACATAGTGGTATTGAATTTGCATGAGATGGTAAAATTAAAGCGAAAGCATCCGTCTATAAGGTCTTTGGCATCAACTTTTAATATTTATTGAATTATTTTGATTGATTGAGTGATTGGTTGGTGGACCAGTCAAAATTGTGCCACGGGCCGGAAGTGGCCCGCAGGCCTGAGTTTGATTATCACTGGTGTATACTGTATCTACTTGTGTATTTGGAGTTAGGGCTGTTCGATTTGGCCTAAAAATAAAATAGAGATTTATTTCTCTGAAAAGTCGATTTTCAATTTCGATATAATACATTGTTTCAAATACGTTGTTTTCATAAATAAAATGAAGAAATCCATTGGGAATAAACCGTAGACAAAGAAAGATTTGGGGATTATTAAAGTGACGACTTTTACAATGTCCTTCTGCTCTTGAATAAACAAATCTCATCCTGAAAGGTAACAAGTAACCACAAAGTTTAATTGGTTTATTGTTTCCCAAATGTTTAAATCTTTTACACACCATTATCCATTTTTTCTTTATTTATTTGTTATGTTTAGGTGCCCACTCTTCCTGCACCCTTTTGCATGAATGTGTGAAATGCCACCGAATCTGGAATCCTTTACCACATTGCCTCTGTCTTGGAAAGCTCATAAGCTTTTATTGTGAAAAAGAAAGAAAGAAATTAGTCATTTAAAAATATCTTCAGATTTTATCAACTTTCAGACTCACCCCACCCTCCCCCACTCCACCCCCAAACATTATAAATAAAACAGAGAAAATCAGAACTACAACTCTCGGAACATATCACGTTAGCGACCTGTTGATAACGTTGAAACATTTTCAGAAATGTTCAAATAAATTTAAAAAAACGCATGTTGTGAGCTTGTACTTGTAGTTGTCAAATTTCCATTTGTGGTTTTCAAACCTTTTAATTTCAAGGACTTCTGTAACTCTGATAGTATTCAAATGGAACCAAATGAACCTGTACTGGTCCATTTGGTTCCATTTGAACACTCTCAGAGTAACAGACACATTTGGAACCCCCTCAAGGATCTACTGGTGCAGTAGCAGAGCCGACTCTGTTTGACCAGAATGGAACAGAGCCTTGATTAGTATTCTTTGTAACACCTGTGAAGGACGTAGGGAAAGGGCCCAATTTCTCTCCGATATGGCTGCAGTGCATAGAGCCTATTGGGCTCAAGTGCTTAAGGCTCTGTTCCATTTAGTGTATCAGCACTGAGCCAATAATAACAACCTGGAGGATATGAAACATTACCATAGTATTGATGACATAATGGCTGCTGCATGTGAAACTGGCTGTTACAGCCAACAGTCCTGCCATCCGCAGCATGTACTGTTGACTGACGTACGTTCTACATCGACCAAATTCACTACACAACAATACCAACTTAAAGATACAGTCAAGCAACATAATTTAGCCTATACCCTTATACCTGTAATAATATAGGTACAACTACAGTAGGTACACCAGATACATGTAGACTTAAATACTGTATATTTATTTGTCCCAAGTCCCAACACTTGTTTTTGGTGACATTTTACTTTAGTAGCCTAGAGAAGGGGTGGGGGGGGGGAGAGAGAGAGAGAGAGAGAGAGAGAGAGAGAGAGATTGATTCTTACAGGAACAAAATGAACAAAAAGGCAAAAATACATTCATTGCCTTTTCAAAAGAAAGCCCATCGGTTATAAAACTGATAACACAGATTTAGAACATAAAACCTTCTAAAAAAAAGACACCAGTTGAAATATGGATATCTATTATGATCCCACCATAGCTATACCATTGTATTCCCTTTTTATTATTCATTTGACTACTACTGACTCACAGTGGACATGATGTGAACTTTGACCGTTCACAGTTGCCATCACTCAGTTCATGTATTCATAGTACTTAGGGTGACCATATTCTGAAAATCCAAAAAGAGGACACACACATGCACGCACGCGCGCGCGCGCGCACGCACGCACGCACGCACACACGCACACACACACACATATATATATCTTTTTTTCTTTTCTTTTTTTCCCAAAATAATTTATAGTACTAGTTTACAGCTCAATTATGTTATTAGTTATGTATTCATTTTTGAGGGGGTTCCAATTGGACCCTTTACAAATCTATAGGCTAGAGAATGAGATCCACTGATAAAGTATGCCTTTTGACTCCTGTATGAACGTTCAGCTTTGTAACGAGAGGTAACCCAAACCGCCGTTCTGCTTTACAAGGTTGTACAAAAGATTCTGTCAATTTAGTTAGCGGAAGAGCTCTCACCTCGCACAGACTGTCTTGTAGACTACTTTGCAGTGTTGATATGGGCTTGAAGCAGAAGAATTTTTATTTGTAAATGCCTAAATAGACACAGAAGAGTACCAGCTTTGCTGGCAGAACGCTCTGCTTCTCATTGTTGGTCACTGGCACTTTGTGTGCATTTCATCAGTGAAACAGCATTAATTGCGTTTGCAGTTCGTTCGTTTGGCTTTAGCAGCGCGATGCTGCCGACTGCCGAGCTCGCGCTGCTCTGCCTCTGATCTGAAAGCGAGACAGGCTGAGGGAGGGGCGTGTATCAAAACAGCGGCGCAGTTCGGCCAGTGGGGAACGAGAGGGGCGTCTCCACTGGCCGAACTGCGCCGCTGTTTTGATACACGCGAGGGAGGGATCGCAGGACGCGAGGCCGCGTCCACGGACGCAAACGGCCGGCCGGCCCGGCCGTGGACGCGGCCGTGGACGCGGCCGTGGACGCAGACGGCCGTGGACGCGGCCGTGGACGCGGCCGTGGACGCGGCCGAGGCCGTGGACGAGGCCGTGGACGAGGCCGCGGCCGTGGACGCAAACGGCCGGTCGTGGACGCGTCCATGGACGAGGCCGCGAAAAAAAGGCAGCGAAAAAAAAAAAAAGGGTGTCTATTGTATGTATTTTTTGATGGAGAATTCAAATATGACCTTCTTTTTTGCATAGGACAACTCTAACCTGCATCAATTGGTGTTTTATAATTGCCAATTGTACCCTATCCATCTAAAAAACAAATTGGATGACTATTGGATGTATTTTTTGATGGAGAATTCAAATATTACCTTCTTTTTGGGATAGGACAACTCTAACCTGCATCAATTGGTATTTTATAATTGCCAATTGTACCCTATCCATCTCAAAAACAAATTGGATGTCTATTGTAGGCTATGTATTTTTTGATGGGGAATTCAAATGTTACCTTCTTTTTTAGATAGGACAACTCTAACCTGCATCAATTGGTGCATCAACCTACTTTCTATCTATCTATCTATCTATCTATCTATTTATTTATACTTCACCTTTAGTCCAGAAGAGAGTTCAGCCTCAGGAACTTGCACACATGGAACTGTGTCATGACTGTGTCATGGAGCTAAACAGGGCTATGTTAAATACGCACAATGAGTCTGATGGACCAATCAGAGTGGTAGTGGGGGGAGGGATCAACAATAGACAGAAACTGGAGAATGCTTTGTTAACTGTCCCACCTAAGTCCCTGCTAGTCTGAACAAACATCACCTTCCCTCTCATAATACTACTACTACTACATTTATATAAAGCTGCTCTTGCATTTGAATTCAAGTCTGACACAAGTTAAGGTTAACTTAGGTAGTATTTCATTTTGCTGGCTTTTAGGGTCTGTGTGTGAGTGTGTAGGCTCACAAATTATTATAATTGTCATTAAGTGACTCTATCTATCTATCTATCTATCTATCTATCTATCTATCTATCTATCCATCTATCCATCTATTTATTTATTTATACTTACTGTTTACATTTTCTATAAATAATTATTTCTATATAAAACTCAGTTGTGTGGAGTTATTGTGTGCCTTTTCTTGTAGCTAAAGAGTCCATTTGTTCACTAGACATTAAGTCAAGGTTACTATTTTGAGTTGAAGCTAAGTGTTTTATTGCTTTGTGGTTTAACATGATTTAAAAGGCAAATTCATTGTTATGGTTACTTTAGAAGACTGCTTTTGCATTCATGAGTTAAAAAGAGAGCCAAGCTAATTCAAGGAGTTACGTTAAAGGAACACAAAACATGACCTAACTCACAGCTGCCATTGGACAGACAGTTACAACATACTCTTATCTTTCACAGAACAGACAATTATCATTTATTTTATCTATTTGAGACTATGTAGCTGCTCTAGGGGAAATAGAGCATTATATCAGCCTATTCAATTGATAATGACCAATGGGTGCCAGTTTCAAAGTAGTTAAAGCATATTAACATAACAATATATGTGGCCTAGCCATGGATATTGCCCAATCAACTCGTAATCTACAGAAATGTCCACCACATCACACAGTATAAAACCTAGTAGGCTTAGTGGATTACCTATGTTAAATCATGTCAGGTTAGTTTGGTTCAAGGTTCAAGTATAATAATTTATGAGACAAAAATGTAAACAGCACAAATGTACAATCACATCTAGGCTAGAATGATAAAGTCCTGACTACTCCTTGTTATTGTGGTCCTAAATACTACAATGATTAAAAATAAATACATTACATACATACAGAAATCTGCCTTCTCCTGTATTGTATTAGTGACATTCATTATAAATAGTAAAATAACAGGACAGAGCAAAAAAGGCCTCTGTTGTGTCTTTATCTGATCACATGCAATCAGACACTCACACTGCACAGCAATACTTTATTACAGGCTCAAGGCCCACAGGGTAAGAAGACAATACATTACAAAGATAATAATTTAAAAAAACAACAACAGAGAGTACATTCACCGAGCCCCACCGGAGCTAAAGAGGCACTCATGCCACTCATGCCAGTGTCCACTAATGGTAGACGTGTACCTGACAGAGCTACATCCAGGGTCTGTCATCAGTCTCTGGAACAATCTGAAACAATGTATCTTTCCTGTGGCTGTTATAATGAACACAAACAGATCAGAAAGTAATTTAACATACAACAATGTAAGGGATTCCTTTCTATTAAAAGCAAAATCATCATCGGGTCAAAGTTGTTGCTTGGTTCTCCCCATATAAAGGCATGTAGGTAACAGTAACATGATATTATGTCATGAATGATAAAAGTAATGTTTAAACACTTTGATGTGTGTGAGTTTATCTGGAGACTTACTCAGTCTGTGACTTACAGAGATCTTGATGGTCTTTGGGTTCCACCTGTTCATCAGAATTGCCGCTGGTGCCGTCTAGAGATTTCATCTTCACTTGAAGTCTGGAGTCTTGAAATGATGTACAGTGTATTCTGGACAGTTGTGGACACTCTGCAACTAACCTAACCTAACACACACTATGTGTTAATGTTGATCAATATAATAATGTAAAAATACAAAGTTAAGTAGACCTAAGTAAGAAATAGTAAATACATTGTAATAATACATTGAAGGGGAAAATGTAGGAAAACAAATGCAACTCAGCATTGAATTTATGGCAAACATTTTGCTACTCAACCCTTTCCAAATAATATACAATTAAGAAGTGGGATGTTCCACTTAGTAAGAGAAAGAATTAATGAAATATTACATTTTTAAAAAGCTAGAAGACTCACCTATTATAGTAACCATGTGAATTGCTAATAATGTTATGGGTCAGATGTGTAAAGATCTATCACATTGTATTGTTCTTTTCAGACTCAACAATAATAATGATGATGTTACTTAAATGCTGATCAATGTGTGAATCTGGCTCTTATCAGGTGTGTGTTTTCTCTCCCTGTCCTGTGCTGTCCTCAGTTAAACCAAGACAGTGCTGTTGTGACCAATGTGGAAAAAGCCTTCAGCTCAATTTATTATCTCAAAGTAGACCAGAGAATTCATACCGGAGTGAAGCCATTCAGCTGTGAACAATGTGGGAAGTATTTTGCTCGGTCTGGACAATTAAAAGATCATAAGCGTTCACATACTGGAGAGAAACCTTATTGTTGTGACCAGGGTGGGAAAAGATTTGTTCAAAAGGGGATTTTAAAAGAACACCAGAGAATTCACACTAGAGAGAAGCCCTATTGCTGTGACCAGTGTGGGAAAAGCTTTACTCGATTGTCTTATCTCAAAATACATGAACGAATTCACACAGGAGAGAAACCATACAGCTGTGTCCAATGTGGGGAAAAGTTCAGTTTAATGGCTGCTCTGAAAGTACACCAGAGATTTCACACCGAAGAAAAGCCTTACTGCTGTGAACACTGTGGCAAACGTTTCACTGTAAAATCTAGCCTCGTACAATACAAGAAGATTCACACTTGAGAGAGACCTTACTGCTGTCACCAATGTGGGAAAAGGTTCACTCTGAAGACGGCTCTGAAAAGACACCTGAAAATCCACACTGGTGAGAAGCCATATACTGCTGTGTCCAGTGTGAGAAAAGGTTCAGTGATATGCATCATCTCAAAGCACACCAGAAAAATCACACTGGAAAGAAACCTTATTGCTGTGACCAGTGTGGAAAGAGCTTTCCTAGACTGGAACATATCAAAATACACCAACAAATTCACACCGGAGAGAAACCTTATATCTGTAACCAATGTGGGGAAAGCTCTGTCAGGTACACGTCTACCGTTAGGGGACACTGGCATGAGTGCCTCTTTAGCTCCGGTGGGGCTTGGTGAATGTACTCTCTGTTGTTGTTTTTTTTTTATTATTATCTTTGTAATGTATTGTCTTCTTACCCTGTGGGCTTGAGCCTGTAATAAAGTATTGCTGTGCAGTGTGAGTGTCTGATTGCATGTGATCAGATAAAGACACAACAGAGGCCTTTTTTGCTCTGTCCTGTTATTTTACTATTTATAATGAATGTCACTAATACAATACAGGAGAAGGCAGATTTCTGTATGTATGTAATGTATTTATTTTTAATTGTACATGATAGAAGCAATGCATCCAAACTAATCATTGTAGTATTTAGGACCACAATAACAAGGAGTAGTCAGGACTTTGTTATCATTCTAGCCTAGATGTGATTGTACATTTGTGCTGTTTACATTTTTGTCTCATAAATTATTATACTTGAACCTTGAACCAAACTAACCTGACATGATTTAACATAGGTAATCCACTAAGCCTACTAGGTTTTATACTGTGTGATGTGGTGGACATTTCTGTAGATTACGAGTTGATTGGGCAATATCCATGTCTAGGCCACATATATTGTTATGTTAATATGCTTTAACTACTTAGAAACTGGCACCCATTGGTCATTATCAATTGAATAGGCTGATATAATGCTCTATTTCCCCTAGAGCAGCAAATAGATAAAATAAATGATAATTGTCTGTTCTGTGAAAGATAAGAGTATGTTGTAACTGTCTGTCCAATGGCAGCTGTGAGTTAGGTCATGTTTTGTGTTCCTTTAACGTAACTCCTTGAATTAGCTTGGCTCTCTTTTTAACTCATGAATGCAAAAGCAGTCTTCTAAAGTAACCATAACAATGAATTTGCCTTTTAAATCATGTTAAACCACAAAGCAATAAAACACTTAGCTTCAACTCAAAATAGTAACCTTGACTTAATGTCTAGTGAACAAATGGACTCTTTAGCTACAAGAAAAGGCACACAATAACTCCACACAACTGAGTTTTATATAGAAATAAATATTTATAGAAAATGTAAACAGTAAGTATAAATATAGATGGATAGATGGATGGATAGATGGATAGGTAGATAGATAGATAGATAGATAGATAGATAGATAGATAGATAGATAGATAGATAGATAGAGTCACTTAATGACAATTATAATAATTTGTGAGCCTACACACTGACACACAGACCCTAAAAGCCAGCAAAAGGAAATACTACCTAAGTTAACCTTAACTTGTGTCAGACTTGAATTCAAATGCAAGAGCAGTTTTATATAAATGTAGTAGTAGTAGTGTTATGAGAGGGAAGGTGATGTTTGTTCAGACTAGCAGGGACTTAGGTGGGACAGTTAACAAAGCATTATCCAGTTTCTGTCTATTGTTGATCCCTCCCCCCACCACCACTCTGATTGGTCCATCAGACTCATTGTGAGTATTTAACATAGCCCTGTTTAGCTCCATGACACAGTCATGACACAGTTCCATGTGTGCAAGTTCCTGAGACTGAACTCTCTTCTGGACTAAAGGTGAAGTATAAATAGATAGATAGATAGATAGATAGATAGATAGATAGATAGATAGATAGATAGTAGGTTGATGCACCAATTGATGCAGGTTAGAGTTGTCCTATCTAAAAAAGAAGGTAACATTTGAATTCCCCATCAAAAAATACATACAATAGACATCCAATTTGTTTTTGAGATGGATAGGGTACAATTGGCAATTATAAAATACCAATTGATGCAGGTTAGAGTTGTCCTATCCCAAAAAGAAGGTAATATTTGAATTCTCCATCAAAAAATACATACAATAGACATCCAATTTGTTTTTTAGATGGATAGGGTACAATTGGCAATTATAAAATACCAATTGATGCATGTTAGAGTTGTCCTATGCAAAAAAGAAGGTCATATTTGAATTCTCCATCAAAAAATACATACAATAGACACCCTTTTTTTTTTTTTTTGCTGCGTTTTTTTCGCGGCCTCGTCCATGGACGCGTCCACGGCCGGCCGTTTGCGTCCACGGCCGCGGCCTCGTCCGCGGCCTCGTCCACGGCCGCGTCCCCGGCCGTCTGCGTCCACGGCCGCGTCCACGGCCGCGTCCACAGCCGGGACGGCCGGCCGTTTGCGTCCGTGGACGCGGCCTCGCGTCCACGGCCGTTTTTTTCGCGGCCGCGTCCATGGACGTGGACGCGGCGGCCAACGGCTCTTGCTGCGCAGCGCAGGCAGAGAGTAGTATGAATAATACACGTTCCGGGGTTAGGGGTGGAAACCCGCCTCTCACAGTGTGTTTCCAAACGAACCATTGAACGTGCATTGTAAATGCTCGTGCTTTAACTGTGATATGCGCGAAACCCCGGACATTTGAAGGAATTTATAAAACCCCCCCGGACAGGCCGGACAGCCCCCTAAAAGAGGACATGTCCGGGCAAAAGAGGACGTATGGTCACCCTAATAGTACTCTGTACAGTGTGCTCTATCGCCACCTGTCGGTGCTGTATTGCATACAGTACTTTTCCCCCTTGTGTTTTCCATTGCTTGCACACTGTCTAGAAAAAGTCACGTGAAGTTATTAAGATATACTGACTTGGAGCGTACATTTATTTTGTGTGTGTGTGTGTGTGTGTGTGTGTGTGTGTGTGTGTGTGTGTGTGTGCGTGCGTGCGCGTGCGTGCGTGCGCGCGCAAAGGCTGAAGCCTGGACATGACACATAATGAGACATCATATCGTTAGGTGATCTTTTTTTGTTTGCGTCTTCGTGTCCTGCATTTCTACGTTTAAAGACCTTTCTGTCATGTATTTTCAGAGGTGGAAAGAAACTAAGAACATTCACTCAAGTATTTCTAGGTACTTTTATTTTAAATGTTTTATACTTCAACTCCACTACACCTCAGGGGCAAACATTGTACTTTTTACTCCTCTACAAATTATACATATATAAAAAAGAAATAGTTACTTGTTATTTTGTAGATTTAATATTATTATAAAATATAATAGGCCTGTCCTATACATTAACCTCTTCAGCCCTATTTTAACCTTGCCTAGCCGATCTACACGCTCACAGTGCATCGCATCCGTGATTTTTTTATACATTTGAAAGCTGCAAATTCTGTATTGAGTGCTTTTACTTTTTGTACTTTAAGTATATTTTGATGCCAATACTTGTACTGTGCTTTTACATACATTTTGAATACCGGACTTTCACTTGTAAACAGAGAATTTCTGTATGTATTTATATACTTTTACTTAAAGGACGACTTCACCACTTTTCAACATATCTTCATATAATTGGTCCTCACTAATGTTCACGATAATATAGTAAAAACAAAAGAATACAGTTTCTATTAGCTTGAATTCCCCATTGATGATGTCACTGGTAGACGGATTTCTGAACTACCCACAGCCCTACTTGAGCAGGAAAATAGTAATAGTGAGGACCAATAGTGAGGACCAATTACTGGCACTAACAGTATATGAAGATAGGTTGAAAAGTGGTGAAGTTGTCTGTTAAGTAAAACATTTGAGTACTCTTTCCACCACTGTGTATTTCTGTCATGTATGGTTTTATGGTATGAGCGTGTTGAGCATCACGTTTTTCACCGCTCTCTTTTTGCGTTTCAAGTGTAGTATGAAAACTGGTCAGAAATTGTCCAAATTGTCAAATAATATAAGAAAGGGGCAAACATTGTGAAAATCTGCGAGGCGTTGTGAGCTTGTACATTTGCTATTTTTCCACAATATTTATCAACAAAATTGAATGCCTCGACTCCTACATTCCAAGTGCTTATCAGGGTGAGGGGTCCCCAGTTCAAATATTATTATTTTGGTGGGTGTTTGACAACCTGCTCATTTCATCACGTGATTAAATCGTTACCATGAGAAGACCTGTTTCAGCTACAGGCTATGTGTGCTGATAACGCAGATGACGCAACGTTTGAGCACAACAATGGATGATGATAGGTTCAAACTTTGCAGGCATCATCAGTATGTGTGTGTGTGTGTGTGTGTGTGTGTGTGTGTGTGTGTGTGTGTGTGTGTGTGTGTGTGCGTGTGCGTGTGCGCGCGCGCGCGCGTGCGTGTGCGTGAACCCTCCGGACATGAAGTCCAAAGCGCTCTCCAAATCCACTCAGGAAATGTCCCGTGGACGCGTCCATGTCATTTTCTTTCAACCCGATGAAAGTGTTCACTGATCCTTCCGTCGTCCATCAGTCGTTGTGGCATATGCATGCGACCGGGGTGTATTTGAGGCCAACGAATGCTGCAGCCATGTCTTAGCAGCCACGCCGAGCACAGTGTTGGGTCAGGTTGAGCCAGGGGCCGGGGTCCATCTGTCAGGGCCTGAGGGGTCCAACAGCAGGCACGTGCACACATCAAAGGGGGCTTGAGCCCCTGCCCTTTTATCCGCCTGTAAAAAGTGCCAAAAGTGTCCAAACTCTCCTGAACTTGAACCCATCATCATATGTTGAAAGAATTGCCCTCGCTGTGTAGAAATAAAGCATCGAAAATAGCCGACCTCCAAGCTCACCGGCGCGTTGTGAGCTTGGAGGTCTGCTATTTTTGATATTTTCACCAAAAGGACCTTTTAGAAATTTCAGCCCCTGCCTCTCTAAAATTCTCTGCACGTCCCTGTCCAACAGCATTGTTTGGATCTGTTGGATCAGTTGTTTGGATCTGATGCCAACTCTCATTTTGGAGAGTCCTAGACTAGTCCAACGATTACCCTCTGACGATCTGACCGATATACAGTATAGTATATATAAATCTTTTTCTCCAAAATTGTTCACCTGATAAAACAAAATTAAACGTTTATGTTTACTTTTCATTCAATCGAGCCCTATTGAAAAATATCAATCAAATACAGCCCATCTACAAGCTCATTGACAGTGTCGGGGGCTCGTAGATCACTATGTTTATTTGAAAACCTTTGAAAATGTTCTCCCATGGGCCTAATGACATGGCCGAAAACCAGGACACCGGGTTGAAAGTGGTTTTGAAATCGGGACACATCGGCTGCATACCGGCCAATACCGATGTCATTGAACAAAATGTGAAATGATGGATTTTTTTCCCCCTTGCCCAAACTGATTCATGGGTCGGGCTGTAGTTCAATCTACAGCAGCGGTGGATGATGGGGGTTGTAGTTCAGTCTACATAGCAGGGGAGGATCATGGGTGATTGCAATTCCGTCCACAGCAGTGGTGGATGATGGGAGTTTGTAGTTCCCTCCACGGCGGTGGAGGATCATGGGAGTTGTAGTTCAGTCCACGGCGGTGGAGGAGCGGGCGCAGCAGGTGGGGGTTCTGATGGAGCCCATCATCCTGCTCCTCTTCCTACGACGGGTGTCTGCCGCCGGGACGCTCTGCCTGGACACGTTTAAAAAGGTTAGCATAGTTAAAGATAGGGGTGGGCGATATGGTGATAATTATCGTTGAGACGATACAATGTCTCCACGATATGCCTTTTCAGAGGTATCGTATATATCGTGATACAATTGATTGGAGCCTTGTAAAAAATCCTGTTCAATCGTTAATACAGAGATTCATTGCAGAATTCAATTTAAACCTGCATTTTGGTCTAAATCAGTAGTTCTCAAACTTTAAAATGTCAAGGTCTCCACTTAACTCTGACAGTATACAAGTTTCATTTGTATACTGTCATTTGTATACTGTCAGTAGGAGTACTTCACACATTTTTCAACCATTATCCTCATATAACTGGTCCTCACTAAATGTTCATGGTAAGACGAAACCACTTCTGTCTACTCACTCCGTGTCTCAGAGGAGGGCTGCGGACAGTTCCGAAACCCGCCTACCCATGACATCATTGGTAAGCAGGATTCATGATTTAAAAATGTGTATATTTTTTGTACCATTCGGTTCTAAATGACCATTAACATAATCCCCCACTCCAGACCTGACATGTTGACTACATTTCATTTGGTTTAGCCGCTAAAGAAAAATAATAGTGGGCTGTATAGGATATAACTGGAATTGTGTCTGTCCGTGAGGAAAACACTTTCAAAACGATTACTTATGCGAAGTACATGTTAGCAAACCCACTTTCAAAACCATGTACCGGTATATCGGACCAGTTAACATTTGGAGACCCCTGGTACTATATATGGAGATCCATGTACTGTATATTGGACATCCCTTTTATGCCCTTACATGGAGATCCCTGTCTGAACCAGCCACACAGATATATGGGCCATATATGGTCATTCCCATATGAATTCCTGTTAGACATGGGCTTAATATTGATGACATCAGGGATCTCCATATATGGGCATACAAGGGATTTTGTTAGAGTGGTTCCCATGACATCACAACATACAATCCCTTTTATGCCCATACATGGAGATCACTATCTGAACCAGCCACACATTATGGGCCATGTCTTGGCCATCTGGCCAGTGATGTATATCGATGACATCAGGGATCTTCATATATGGGCACAAAAGGTATTCTGGGGAATACCCATATATAGACTTTTACATAGGTGATGTCACCTGTGATATCACCTGTGATGTCACAGTGATATGTCAGGGGAACCACAGTGTCAGGCGTGACCTACAGAATGACAGATAGAGATACGCGGACAAGATGTGCCGGTTTTCATAGTAAACTATTAGTAAATGAGATGATAGTAAACCTGGACGTGTTGGTGTCCTGTCGGCAGAGCTTGGCGGCACGGCCGGCCGTCTCTTTGATCTGCAGCTCCAGGTGTCTCTGGATGGCCAGGCCCAGCTCCTCTGGGTCCACGGAGGCTCCGTACACCTCCCACGTCATCCCCTCCGCGTCCCACTTCACCTACAATCAATCATAAATTTGATTTTGTTTTAGTCATAGTCTTTTTTAATAAAAAGTCTGATTTTAGTCGACTAAATATCATAAGATCTTAGGCGACTAAATCTGCAGTTGATTTAATCAACTGAAATGTATTTTGGCAGGCCTTGATGGCATCGTAATGACTGATTTTACACTTTACACTTTACACAAAAATAGCAGATCTACAAGCTCACAACGCGTCACGCTGTTTGGTCATTTATAATTGAATTTGTATTTTACTTTACAGAAGCGCCGTACACCTCTCAGACAGGGGTGATATCTTGAGATTTTGTTTGGCTAAATCTGCAGTTGATTTAGTCTACCAAAATGCACGTTGGCAAGCCTTGATGGCGCCGTAATGCCTCATTTATACCACAATACAGTGCTATGTGAACTTGTAGCGCGGCTATTATTGGAGAGTGACACCCACACGCAGGCAAGCATAATATGACTTGTCTCTTAGTTCTACTGGATCTCTCCTCCACTTGTCCCTCCCTGACGTTTTAGTCCAGTTTTTTATTTGTTGACGAAATTGTCAATATTTTTAGTCATAATAGGTTTGTTTTGTCATAGTTTTAGTCCACTGGTTGTCTGGGGACCACCAGTGGTCCTTGAGGGGGTTCCAGGAGGTCCCCAGCTAAATGATGGAGATTTGGTAACCAAATGGACCTTTATAGATTTTTTAACTCTTGAGAGTGTCATTTTACATTCTCAAGAGTTAAATTATTGTTAAACATCTGCATTGCTTAAATTACAAGTCTACAGAATTATAGCCAAATGTAGACAAATTGTTATTTTGATCAACTTTTTCCTGTTGTCTCTCATGGTACCACATCAATACAGCATGGAATTGTCCTATCCAACGATAACAAAACAAGTCTCAAATGGTGGTCCATGGCTCAAAGGCTGCATGAATAATGGACCTTGGATGAAGAGGGTTGAAAACCACTGTTTAAATGAACACTAGTGCTCCGTACACCTCCCACTTCACCTCTTTCACCGGAGACTTCTGGGCGTTGCTGCTCTTCCCGGCAGAGCTGCTTCTCTCGCCACTGTTCGCCGTCTTGTTCTTGTGGGGTCCATCGGTTGTGTTGCCGTTCTCCTCCACCAGGCACACCTGGGGGTATAGGCATTTCACTATTATTATCAGGTCACCAGACCTGATCTATAAATCGTCCGGCACCTAGTCACCTAGTCACCTAGTGACGTAGTCACCTACGCACCTAGTCACCTAGTCATCATGGGGAAATCTCGCTGTTTCTACGTGTCATCATTTCGACAAAGGAAGTCGGCAGGTTAGCTACTCACCCGTGTCACGGTTACTGAGGTTAGGGTTAGAGTTTGTGTTAGGTTTAGGCATAGAGGTTAACATTCCCTCGTCGGCAGGTTAGCAACTCACCAGCGTCGGCAGGTTAGCTTTTCACCAGGTGAACATTCACCCACGTCGAAATACTGGGACGTAGAACAAATGTTATGTCGAAATATCGACACGCTCCCCTCATCATTTCGTCATTTCACGTACATGTACAGTACCAGTGGTAAGTGGTGGACCGCGACGTGAAATGCGTTTGAATAACGAGGCTCGCAGCAGAACCGAAGATGAATAGTGAAAGAACTAAGTGCAACTGCAACAGGCGCTTCTCTATCGCGTCACACCCGGTCTCGCTCAGATCCCGCCCTTAGCTGTCGCTGATTGGTTCGAACCGGGCGCTGTTCGGTGTAGCACCATTTTCTTTGAGCCGTTCCAGATGGGGGCTGGATTGGGAACTCAATTCGCCACCATCTGGCGGAGTCAGGTTACCAAAAGGCAAACAAGCTATGTAATTTAGAGCAGGGGTTCCCAAACGTTTTTGTCTCAGGGCACCCCATGAATATTTCTTTAATCCGAGGCACCCCTACATTATAATTTTCACTCCCAGCACCTTATATTTATAGCATATCGTCGTTGTCGGGTGGAAACCTTGTATGTCCAAAACCGTTCGTTTTGTATTTAACATCTATTAAATGTACTAAACTAGTGAAAACGGCAGATCTACAAGCACGTGCTTGTCAATCGGCTGTTTTCACTAGTTTTGTGCGACGGTCTTGTATGATGAAGCAGGGCTTTGCTTTACCAAAAGACGTACACATTTGAGACTTGGAGATACGAGGTTTCTGCCCGACAGTGACGATATTTTAGTGATTATGTAGCGAGGAAAATGTTGAGATAACAGCCATTTTGGTTACAACTGACTGAAAATAACTTTGTACTTCAAGTTTAAAATGATACTAAATATTTTTTCAAGTGTCCAAATAAATTCAAAATATTATCAAATTATCTCGCGGCACCCCTGGACTGCCGTCACGGCACCCCAGGGTGCCCCGTCACCCACTTTGAAAACCCCTGATTTAGAGCACCCAAAACCACAATTGAATCAACAAACCTTTGTATGACAAATTTATCGTCTACATACAACACATGCATGGCACATTCATGACCGCCTTACCTGGGGGAACACGTGTGGAGGGGTGCTCTGCTCCGTCTGCATCCCGCTGTCCACCAGCTGCGTGTGAGCCGTCATGGTGCCTACGTCCCTGGTAGCGCTGCCGGTGGCCAGGATGCCGGAGCTGACCGGAAAGCTGTAGGCCTGCAGACAGGGGCGTCACAAGGGGGGGGGGGGGGGGGGGGGGGGGGGAGTGGGACTGAGTTACTAGGGCCTAAGGCGGAGGGGGCCTGGAATTCTTTTATACTTTTTGAAAAGTAGTGAAAATGTGTGCAAATCTTAATAAATTTAATTTTTAAGCGAACATTTGTAACTCAAATTTTGCTTCTGGGGGGGGGGGGTCCCTGGAACTAAATATTTCGAGATGGGGGTCCGTGGCCAAATACATATAATTTTGGGGGTCCTTCACATGAAAAAGTTTGAGCACCACTGGCACTGACATAGAAACATAGGTTTTTCATAGGTTTTTCAAAAAACCCAAATGTTCACGATTTTTCAAAAATAGCAGATCTACAAGCTAGTGCCGCGCTGCGAGCTTGTATATCTGCTATTTTTCAATAGTTAAAGCACAAAATAATGCAGTGAATCCTTGCACCCAGGGCCCACACCATTGGTGTCGTGAAGACACAGTGATTGTGTGTGACTGTTTCTGCACAGTGCAGGATATACAGTAACACTTTACAATAATGACCCGTTATAAATCATTTATAAACATTTATAAGCAGTTTGTAGATGAGTAATAAACATGAACAAACTGTTTATTGACATTTGTAAATGTTTACCTAAACATTTATAACTGTTTTAAACATCATTTACATGTTATTAGTAAGGTATTAGTAAGTAGTAAACTAATCATGAATAAACCATTTATATACATTTGTAAATGTTTACTAAATCATTTATAACCAATGCTAAAAATCACCAATCATCATGTGTAGGAATGCATTTACGAATGTCTGTTAAGGTGACCTCCATGTTTGTTCATGTTTAATATACGCTTTGTAGATGTTATCAAGAGCCCTAATGTAAAGTGAAGACTCACGGTCGCAAGTTACTACTCCACCGGCTGTCTGTCTGTCCGTCACGCCACGTCACATCACATCACGTCACGTCATGTCACGTCACACTTTTGGCCCTACTCTTATCTCCGGCACCGTTGCCCCTATCCATGCCAAACTTTGCACACACTCCTTGGCTGCCAAACCACAACCTCCGCCCCTGATTTCTCATATGTCCCTCTTCTAGCGCCACCATGAGGTTGCTTATCTCCCAATTAGGGAGTCTTACTGATTATTTACATCTGTCTGTTAATGTGGCCTCCTTGTTTGTTCATGGCTATGCTTTGTAAAACATCCCTTAAACATCTATAAATCATTAGTAGATGTTATCAAGAGCCCTAATGTAAAGTGAAGACTATTCAATAATTCATTATTTACAACTGTCTGTTAATGTGGCCTCCATGTTTGTTCATGTTTAGCAGTTTGGCAAGTTTGGCATGGATAGGGGAAACGGTGCCGGAGATAAGAGTAGGGCCAAAAGTGTGACGTGACGTGACGTGACGTGACGTGGCGTGACGTGACGTGACGTGACGTGACATGACATGTCATGACGGACAGACTGGCGGAGGGACTGACAGACAGCCGGTTGAGGTTTTCATAGTAACTTGCGACCGTGAGTCTTCACTTTACATTAGGGCTCTTGATAACATCTACAAAGCGTATATTAAACATGAACAAACATGGAGGTCACCTTAACAGACATTTGTAAATGCATTCCTACACATTATGTTATTTTTAGCATTGGTTATAAATGATTTAATAAACATTTACAAATGTATATAAATGGTTTATTCATGATTAGTTTACTACTTACTAATACCTTACTAATAACATGTAAATGATGTTTAAAACAGTTATAAATGTTTAGGTAAACATTTACAAATGTCAATAAACAGTTTGTTCATGTTTATTACTCATCTACAAACTGCTTATAAATGTTTATAAATGATTTATAACGGGTCATTATTGTAAAGTGCTACCGGATATACTGTAATGATGCTGTGATGGCGACAGTGTTTTTATACTCCCACATATTGTGTTGCTACACAGTATGCATTTTCTTCTGCTATATGCCGCATATCGTCACTGTCGGGCAGAAACCTCGTATCTCCAAGTTTCAAATGTGTAGATTTTGTTCGTAAAGTAAAGCCCTGCTTCATCAAGACTGTCGCACAAGACTAGTGAAAGTAGCCGATCTACAAGCACACAGCGCCTCGCGGAGTGCTTGTAGATCGGATATTTTCAGTAGGTTAAATCATTTTTAAAATGATAAATACATACAACATACAAGCTTATCCACCCGACAACGACGATATGCAGAATTTCCACCACAGGATCAACCAAAGGGTACAGTATATCTGTCTGGTGTCTGTCTGTCTACCTCCTTAAGCCCACTGTGTTGCTGCAGCTACTTTTGTTGCTGTGACACAACACCAGGGGGCAGCGAGGTCGTGAAGAGCATTTGAAAAACAAGGCAAACAAGCAATGTCATTTAGAGCAGTGGTTCTCAACCTTTTCAGGCCGTGACCCCCAAAATAATCATATTTTAACTGGGGACCCCCCACCCTGACGAGCACAAAGAGTTGAGGCATTACATTTTGTATAACACGGTTCTATTGTAAAAATAGCAGATCGACTATTTTCACAATTTCTGCCTCTTATATTTGACAATTTGGTTGATGTTTAATTTGTCATTTCAGAGGTAAAGTCCTTAAAGGTACAGTATATCTGTCTGTCTACCTCGTTAAGACCACTGTGTTGCTGCTGCTGCTGCTGCTGTGACTGGGTCACACCACCAGGGGGCAGCGAGCTGACCCAGGAGAAGTCGTGGCCGCAGCAGTGCAGCGTGTGCTTGGCGTCCAGGCCCGTCTCGCTGACGGACGCCATGAGGCGAGGAGGGAGTCCCAGGGCGCCGGGCGGCGCCGGGTGCGGATGCGGCGGCAGCGCCGCCGTCCTCTGGTCCCTGCGGTCGGCCGCGGGGGCGGGCTGGGGGTGGTGGCAGTAGGCGGCGAACGCGCCCTCCGGACCTCCCCCGCCTGGGGGAGCGTAGGAGCCGCAGCGCGGCGCCGTGTCCTCGCGCTGCGAACAAGGATGCTGCTGCGGCGGCGCCGGCGGGTAGCAGGTGAACAGGCTGCATTGTTGCTGCAGCTGCATGGTCTGCATGGGCTGCGCGCACGCTAGCATGGCGTGGTGTCCCTGGGGCTCCCGGGCGGCGTAGTCGAGCGCAGGGTAGGCGCCGGGACTACAGTGCGGGGGCTGCAGGGGGACGGACCCCTGTTTAAACAGAGGCGCCGAGTCGGAGTGACTCCGCTGGACGGGCAGGCAGGCGGTTTGCAGTCCATGCGCCGCGTCGCCGTGATGCGACGCGCTCGGCGCTTCCTCGCGGCAATGCGGGGGCGGGTACGCCTCGGCGATGCTGTGGGGGCGACCCGGCGCCCTGGGGGGCTGCAGGCGGGGGTCGGGGGCGTGTCGGAGGAGGAGGAGGTGCTGCTCACCGGACCGCTCCTCTGCCCCCTGGCTGTGGGCGGACGTCTCTCGGGCGGAGCAACGCAAAGACGACAGAGATGAGGGAGGTTCTGCGGCGTCTCTCTGGCCTTCCCAGTGGATGTGAGCGGACGGTTCCGGGCGATGTGTTTCTGTCCTTCTAGAGGAGGTCAGCGAGTCCGCAGAGGTCTTGGAGACGGGCGGCGGGTTCTCGGCGGAGAAGGTGGAGCCACAGGAGAGCACCGCGCCCGGGGGGCACGGCTCTGACGCGGGACACCCTCCCTCCGCCATGGGGAAGCCTTCAGGAGAGAGGACAGACACAAGACGTTAAAGATGGGGTGCCATGATTTTGTTCCCCCCTAGCCTCGGAAACCCAGGCTTTTATTTTGGCGATAGGAAGAAAAATAAAAGCCTGGGGTAATAAAGCCTGGCTGCAATTTCTGGCATACTGTAGGAAGTGGGAGGCAGGCCATGGCACAGATCATGAACCAATAGGATCCACTGGCTGTTTTCAGCGGGTGGATCCGCCCCCTCTAGACCAAAATCAGCCTGTGTTAGGTCAGGCTAGTTCCCCCCTAAAACATGATTATCAGGTATATGATTATACTAGGAGGAAGTTTTTTTTTTCTCCAAAAAAGTGTACAGAAAGGGTTAAAATTAGGTTTTTATGTGGCCACACGCACCGGTTCATTAAGTATGCCTGGTTGTCAGGTAGGTGGTGACCCAGCTGAAGTTAGCCACACCCACAGTGTTGGGTGTATGGTAAAAGGGGAGGGGAGGATTTTATGATGTCATTAAATCTGTGTTTTTCGATCAGGCCTTTTGACTCAGTGGCTTTCAGCTTTCAGGAAGAAACCAAAAATACACAGGGAAGGTACATTTGCACATTATAACCCCACCCGGTGGTCTATTAGAGTAATGTTAACTCCACACATACAAAACTGAAAAAGTACAAAACTATGGAACCACCTCTTTAACAGTTAGGACGAGCTGAATCAAGAGAAACACTTTATTAATCCCCAGGGGGGATTGAGTATTTCCAATTACCAATACTTTTACTTCTACTCCACTACATCTCAGATCCAAATATTGTACTTTTACTCCACTAACACTTTAGTTACTAGTTACTTTGCGGATGGATTTTTATTACAAAACATACATTAACCACTTCAGCCCTATCTACTGTATATTCCAGCCAATTGAAAATAGACGATCTACAAGCTCATGCACAATGCGATGCAACGCATTGTGAGCTTGTAGATCGGCCATTTTCCAAAGATTTGTATACATTCGAAAACTTGATATGGAATCCCTCCGCAATGGCCTTCGGGACCGAGGACAGACACGAGACGTGAACAGCGAGGGCAAGGTGATATGAGATACACATTTTCAATTTCCATCCTTGTACCTCTACCCCACTACATCTCAGATCCAGGGACGTGCAGAGAATGTTAGAGAGGCAGGGTCTAAAATGTCTAAAAGGGCCTTCTGGTGAAAATAGTTTCAGTACTTGATACCACACTAAACTATTAAATAGGCAATACTGGAGATGTGGTGTACAGCATGGATTTCTACACAGTGATACTGCATCAAGATACTGCATTCAAGTTCAGGAGAGTTTGGACGAGGCAATTCTCTTGAATGCTGCATGGAAAGGGGACATTTGCGTTTCTTTCACTATAGGGCTGTTAAGTATGACATCATTTTGTAGGCAGAGGAGAATTTCTGCCCCCAGTTTCCGTGAATCTTTTTACTATTTTTACTATTTACACATTTTTCTTCTCTTTGTTGTTGAAAGGAAAGTGTTAGAATTATACTTTAGTCGTTATTTTTGTCTCGGATCTGTTGAAAATAGCGAGGAACAGAAAATGCTCTGGGGGCAGATTCTCCTCTGCCTACAAAATGATTGCGACCGTCAGGGAGCAGTTTACTATGAAAACCTCCACCGGCCGTCCGTCGGTCGGTCGGTCGGTCGGTCGGTCGGTCGGTCGGTCGGTCACACGTCACACGTCACACCTTTGCCCTGCTCATATCTCATCAGTATATAGGGCTTGTTTGTTTATTGTATGACATCACGCCACATCATCAGCTGTGGACTCTGTGATGTCATCGTATCGCATCAGTATATAGGGCTTGTTTGTTTATTGTATGACATCACGCCACATCATCAGCTGTGGACTCTGTGATGTCATCGTATCTCCATATATGGCCATCTCCGTATATGGAGATATAAGTCGTCCATTCCCAAGTATGGGCTGGTGAGGTCAGACTTTGTGTGATGCGTAGGTTATCTCCATATATGGAGATTCAACATTCCAGGTGTAACTATGGCTACCCGTATGACGTGAGAGGTGGAGGTTGTGATATTTGTGGAGATAAGCGACCAACGGTCGCTTATCTCCCGATTAGGGAGTCTTACTGGTGTCACGGCTTAAAAGCCCCATAGTAAAAACTGAATTCATGGTCTGGAGAGGGCACTTTTTACAGACGGGTAAAAGGGCAGGGGCTCAAGCCCCCTTTCATGTCTACAGTATGTGTGCACATGCCTGCTCGGATCCAAATATTATACGAGAGATATTGTTGCGACCGTCAGGGAGCAGTTTACTATGAAAACCTCCACCGGCCGTCCGTCGGTCGGTCGGTCGGTCGGTCGGTCGGTCGGTCGGTCGGTCGGTCACACGTCACACGTAACACCTTTGCCCTGCTCATATCTCCGCATCAGTATATAGGGCTTGTTTGTTTATTGTATGACATCACGCCACATCATCAGCTGTGGACTCTGTGATGTCATCGTATCGCATCAGTATATAGGGCTTGTTTGTTTATTGTATGACATCACGCCACATCATCAGCTGTGGACTCTGTGATGTCATCGTATCTCCATATATGGCCATCTCCGTATATGGAGATATAAGTCGTCCATGCCCAAGTATGGGCTGGTGAGGTCAGACTTTGTGTGATGCGTAGGTTATCTCCATATATGGAGATTCAACATTCCAGGCAATGCTCTCTTTCCTGGTGAGAATTGCCCCTTTATATAGGGCTTGTTTGTGTATTGTATGACATCACGCCACATCATCAGCTGTGGACTCTGTGATGTCATCGTATCTCCATATATGGCCATCTCCGTATATGGAGATATAAGTCGTCCATGCCCAAGTATGGGCTGGTGAGGTCAGACTTTGTGTGATGCGTAGGTTATCTCCATATATGGAGATTCAACATTCCAGGTGTAATTATGGCTACCCGTATGACGTGAGAGGTGGAGGTTGTGATATTTGTGGAGATAAGCGACCAACGGTCGCTTATCTCCCGATTAGGGAGTCTTACTGGTATGATACACTCCATTAATCCCCAGGGGGGAAATTAAGGATGTTACAGCTAACAACAAGGTCACAGAGAGATGGATGAGGCTGGCTGGGCACTATGTCAGGCACCCGGAACTGATGGCAAGCAAACTGACACTGTGGCAGCCAGGGCACAGCGTGGAAGGGGAAGAGGCACACACACCACCCACCATGATGCCACAGCTTAGCCAACTATACTGTAGAGCAGTGGTTCTCAACCTGTGGGTCGGGACCCCCAGGTTGGGGTCCCCAAATTATTTTAGAGGGGTCCCCAGATGATTAACTTAATGTTCAAATTGTTTTCTCACTCAATAGTAAACAAATCAACATAAAGTTTAAGCGTATAGAGTAAGGCTGCCAAATTAATATTCGAATATCGGATATTCGTCGAATATGGGGAAAAAATGCATATTTGATAACAAAAATTTATATTCGAATTATATATTTTTTTAAAGAATCCGGCCATGCACCGTTGTACTAAGAAATATAACTCTCGGCCACACGTCGTTCTACTCTTGAAGTAATAGCTCTGTTATCCACCCTTGGACTGGAAAATATAACTCTCTCTCACCCTGCTCTCTCATCACACACGCTGTGATTGTGACGCTGTTAGCATGAGAGCTTCACCCTCTGTCTCTGTGACTGTCTGTGAGTAACAAACTGTTGCAGAAAAGGTATCTTTCTGCTAATTTGACATCTTTCCCTTGCAATGAAGGAAGGAACTCACATCATATCATTGTCTCCACGGCATTTCCAGGCTAAGAAAATGTAAATCCATCTCAGGGAAACTAAACATGCAGACTTTAGCGGAGTGTTTTTTCTTTTTTTTTTTTTTTTACTTCAGATTCCATCTTACACGTGCGCAAATTAACTGCTCGTATCTTAAAGTACGACTGCTCAAATCGCAAAATACAACTGCAAACCTGAGAAGGTTGAGTGGTTCTCAACCTTTTCAGGCCGCGACCCCCCAAAATAATCATATTTTAACTGGGGACGCGAGGTGATGTGAGCATGTAGATCTGCTCTTATCACAATTTCTGCCTCCAATATTTGACATTTTGGCCAATGCATAATTTGTCATTTTAGAGGTATTAAAATGTCCTTAAATTGTCACTTCAGAAATGTGCAGACACCCTCTATACACTTAAACTTTATGTTGGTTTGTTTACTGTTGAGTGAGAAAACAATGTTGCACATTAAGTTCATCATCTGGGGGACCCCCCAAAATAATTTGGCCCACAGGTTAAAGGGGAAGACCACCCATTTTCAATATTGAACTATGTCATTAATCTACCTTAGAGGAGTTGTGTGGAAATTAAAAAAAAAAAGTTCCCCCTCTTCTGTGTTGCCTAGAACTGGAGGATTGATTTTGGGGTTTGTATTGTAAAGTACAACTTGATGACATCACACGTTGTACCTTACAATACAATCCCCAAAATCAATCTTCCAGTTCTAGACAACACAGAAGAGGGGGAACTTTTTATTTTATTTCCATACAACTCCTCTAAGGTATATTAATGACATAGTTCAATATTGAAAATGGGCGGTCTTCCCCTTTAAGAACCACTGCTTTAGGAGACCAGAAGAAGGTGTTGAGTCTATTCATTCCAATGGGAGAAGTCAGACTATGTCTGATTCTTGTGTCCCATGGTCACTGGAGTATGTATTGGATCCATTCTTCCACAACACTTTTTGCCTTTTTGGGAGGACAAGAAATCTATCTTCCAATGGTTTTGTTATGTCAGTATTGAAAATGTATGGTAGGCCTATATCATTTTTTATTAAACAATACTTTTCCTGACCTTTTCAAATACCTCTTATTACAAAATGAATACTAACTGAACTAAAACGAAGCCATTAAACAAACTAATGACAAAAGGGCAAAGCTATAATAAGCTTGTCTGCATACTAGTAGTGCAGTGATTAGGATCAGATAAGGTTTGACTTCTTTCATCCTGGTCCAAACAACTGCAGGAGAAGAAAATGGTTTAGATTACTTAATTTATTGCTGTCCCACATGTACTGTAGGCCTACTGTAATATCCTGGCTTAGTGGATCGTACTCTTACAGAATGTTATGCAACATGAAAAAAAGAAGAAGAAAAAACAGAAACATGGCTTTAAAGTCTGTAAGCTTCTTCTGATCAATCTGTATGGTAGAGTATGTTAATACAATATGACTTATGCATCTGTATGGTAGAATAATTATGGTAATACTTTATAGGCTAACTAATACAGCTGTATGGTAGAGTGTGTTATCACATTATTGCGACCATCAGGTCGCAGTTACTATCAAAACCTCCACCAGCTGTCAGTCAGTCACGTCACGTCACGTCACGTCACGTCACGTCACGTCACGCTTTTCCCCTACTCGTATCTTCGCCAACTTTGCACACACACTCCTTGGCTGCCAAACCACAACTATTTCTCACATGGCCCTGTTCTAGCGCCACCATGAGGCCGATTCTTGCAAAACACATTTTTGGACAATGCCCTAAAATCACACAAAGCGGTACACAGTATGTCTAGAGTCATGTCATCATTCTCATCAACATGGATTGGTCCCATTTAGCGCCACCATCAGGCAAATTTTTTCAAACACATTATTGGACACTGCTCCTACAGATTTTGGCCTAAAATCACACAAAGCGATTCACAGTATGTCTAGAGTCATGTCATCAGCATGGATCGGTCCCATTTAGCGCCACCATCAGGCCAATTTTTTCAAACACATTATTGGACACTGCTCCTACAGATCTTGGCCTAAAATCACGCAAAGCGGTACACAGTATCTCTAAAGTCATGTCATCAACATGGATCTGTCCCATTTCCCATATTCCCTCCTGATTGGCTACAACTGCCTTCTAAAGTTTGTGTATGCGACCTGACGGTCGCTTATCTCCAGATTAGGGAGTCTTACTGGTAAATGCTGTAAGGTAGAGTATGTTAACTCAATATAACTTATACATCTGTGGTGGTTGTATTTGGTCTACCTGCTGAGACCCTGTGATCAGGCAGGACCCCTATTGGTCGACATGAATCAGCAGGAGGATATATTGTGTTTTGAGGTTCATGCAAATTACAGGCTTTCTGTAAAGGCTTTCTGTAAAGCCTGTAACTAGCACTGCAATTAGCCGTAGCGGCTAATTGCAGTGCTAGTTAAATAATTAGACTTGATTGCTGCCCAAGTGGTCAGACTTGGATGCGGGAGGAGAAGGGGGGTATAGGGGTTAAGTGTCTTGCTCAAGGACACCCCAGTTTCCCAGGCGACCTCTTTACTCAGCATCTACTAGAACCTGGGGTTCAAATCCCGGTCACAACATGATAAGTTAAGGATCAGAGCTTTAATCCATGTCTTAACCCGCGGCTATGTAAAACAGCAGATATACAAGCTTATAGACCTGCTATTCTTTTGAAGAAATCGTGAAAAATGTGTGCAAATCTTTAAATATATAACGTCGTCGTCGGGTGTAAACCTTGTATGTCCAAAACTGTTTGTTTTGTATTTATCGCAGTGTGAGGCGTTGTGTGCTTGTAGATCGGCTGTTTTCACTACTTTTGTGCGATGGCCATATGATGAAGCAGTGTTTTACTTTACGAAGAAATGTACACATTTGAAACTTGGAGATACGAGGTTTCTGCCTGACAGTTATGATATACTGTATATATTTTAAAGCGAACATTTGTAACTGAAATGTTTCTTTCTCAGGGTCCCTGGAACAACATATTGAGATGGGGGTCCACGGCCAAATAAATATAAGTCTGGGGGTCCTTCACACTAAAATGTTTGAGCACCACTGATATAGAAACAAAGGTTTTTCAGAAAACCGTTTTAGAAATGTTTTGAATCGGCCTCAGAGAGTCCGACACCTCCCAGGGACGTGCAGAGAATGTTAGAGAGGCAGGGGCTGACATTTCTAAAAGGGCCTTTTGGTGAAAATATCGAAAACAGCAGACCTCCAAGCTCCAAGCAGACTTCCAAGCTCCAAGCAGACCTCCAAGCTCACAACGCGTCGCGCTGCGACGCGTTGTGAGCTTGGAGGTCGGCTATTTTCGGTGCTTGATACCGAAAATAGCCTAAGCATAATTAAGCCAATACTGGAGATTTGACGTGCGGCATGGATTTCTATACAGAGAGGGCAATTCTTTCAACATAAGATGCTGCTTTCAAGTTCAGGAGAGTTTGGACAAGGCAATTCTCTTGCTGCCTTCAAGTGGTTATGGCATGGAAAGAGGGGCATTTGCGTTTCTTTCACCATGTAGTAAAAACTGCATTCATAGTCTGGAGAGGGCACTTTTTACAGAAGGATAAAAGGGCAGGGGCTCAAGTCTACTGTATGTGTGCACGTGCCTGTCCCGGACCCCCAGAGAGAAACCACTGCAACATTGTTACCAAACAGAAAAGCTGCACATGGGAAGAGTTGTGAAGAATATTAATCTGTGTTGTCCAAATGTTAATTCATGGCTAAGAAACGTAGCCTATTGGTCCCAACAACCGTGGAGCACAAGACAGGTCTTCAAAGTCCATTGGGTCGTTAAGGGTTTATCTTGGATATTATTGTTTTATTACTGTTATAATGATCAAACATTCTTTACTTCTTCACCAGCTCAGCAGCTCAGTCAGTGTTGCCAGATTTTGTAGAGAGAAATAAGCAACCAGGTTTATGAAAAACGAAGCGACTATTATTTTATAGGCCACATGAGCACTTTATGTACTGTATACATTGACTAAAACTTAGTCGCGATACGACGCGTTGTGAGCTTGTATTTTCAAAGAATCGTGACATAAAATGTGGAGTATTTGGAAGATTACAAATCTAGAACGGGGTTCCTTGTAGAAATTCTGCCTGAACCCGACCATACCCGACCCAACCCTACGTTTAGGGTAGGGTAGGGCCTGAAATGTATGCTAATTAGCCAGGCCGGGCCTCTGGCTCAATGAAAAAAGAACATATTTTTTTTATTATGTATATTACTTTTACTCTGTTTACTCTGCCATCTGTCTTGGCCATCTGTCTTGGCCATATGGATTCTGTCGTCTGACATCATACATACGATCCCTTTTATGCCCATATATGCCCATTTATGCCCATAGATAGTTTATGCCCATATATGGAGATCCCTTTTATGCCCATACATGGAGATCCCTGCTCTGAGTATCTGACATCACTGTGAAGCCACCTGTGATGTCACAGTGACGTGTCAGCCTTTTATGCCCATACATGGAGATCCCTGCTCTGAGGATCTGACATCACTGTGATGTCACATGTGACACGGTATCAGGCGTTATAGACAGAGATACGGTCAAGCTTTGACCGTTCGTATACTAAACTGCGACATACGGTCGCAATCATCTAAAATGGCAGTTCTGCAAGCTCACTGCGTGGAACTGCAGTAGGGTAGCCGACTAATTCGCCAACATAGATACAAGTTTTCTCCCGGATGGTAATAAAGCTCAAGCAGTGGGTAGCGGGCACGCCTACGTAGAGTACAAGTATGGAAATGTGCTTTTTGTTGTGCATACTGCAATGATGCGTACACAGCGAACAGAAGCATGTATAATAGGTCACTGTTGTGCATGCTGGAAACAGCTATAGCTGCCTTCACATATAAGAAGCCTTCTGTATATTCTATTCAGTGCAGTGAATATTTTAGTATATAGTACAATATAGTATGTATATTCTATTACTGTATGTAGTAATGTTTAGTTTTGACAGAGAATGTTGATGTTTTAGTCATTCAATACATTTCCATTTGGTTAGGTTAGGTCACATTTTAGTCATCTGAAATGTTTTATTTTCTGTCTAGTTTTAGTGGACTAAAATGTATTTCTGTCGGAGCCGTGGTGGCGGCGTAGCCTAAAGCCTGATTTATACTTCGCAGCATGCCGAAAATGGCCAATCTGCAAACTTGCGACAAGTTGTGAGCTTGAAGATCAGCTATTTCAAGGAAGCACAACACCCAAGTTTATTTAGTTTTTATCTATCTTTCGTCAGTGAAAAAATGGAGTCGGCTGCATGTAGCTGTCGCAGAGATGTAATTTTGTAATTTCGCATAATGAAAGTTTATTCGAATTTTGAAGTGTTTTCATAAAAAGATTTTTGCGCAAAAGCCTCAATGCGCAATTGCCCATTAAGAGGCTTTATGGAAACACCACTATTGAGTTCACCTGTTGGTTTTGAGCTAAGGTCAGAACCAACTATACGTTTCAGAGGTGAAAGGAGCTCTTTCAACGTCCAAGAGAGTTTCTATAAAATAAGATGCATAGGAAAAAAACAGGAAACTCATGAATGTTCTGGGCAGAAGACACGGTGTGTCAGCCATTATTTTGTTTGTCTGTACTTGTTATTGTGTTATGTGTGTGTGATTATGCAACTTATGTGAACACAGACATTTCTTTAATAATATGGACAATTCATGGACACTTAAAAAGATGACAGCATTATTGCTGCCAACAAGGACATCTAAAATGCTCTGTGGGTAAAAAACATGATGTCATTTCATGTACAGTTTGTCCAGGGTGAATAAAAAGGCCTTGTGAAACAGCAGTTGGAGCATGGTCTATCCTGCCTCGGAAGAAAAACATTTAGGTGCAGTTAGATTGTATATTCTATTTAGTGGATGTATAATGTATATTGTATTTTAAATACAGTACTGTATTCCATTTAGATACTGTATTCTATTTAAATATTGTATTCTATTTAGATGCTGTATCTCATTTAGATACTGTGTATTCTATTAGATACTGTATTATATTTAGATGCTGTATATTATATTAGATACTGGATCCTATTTAGATACTGTATATTCTATTAGATACTGTGTATTTAGATACTTTATCCCACGTATATTCTTTTGGATACTGCATTCTATTAGATACTGTATTCCATTTAGATACTGTGTATTCTATTTAAATACTGTATTCTATTAGATACTGTATTAAATTCAGACACTGTGTATTCTATTTAAATACTGTATTCTATTTCGATACTGTATTCCATTTAGAAACTGTATCTAATTAGATACTGTATATTCTATTAGATATACTACATTCATTAAATACTTTATTCCATTTAGATACTGTATCTTATGCAGATATTGCATATTGTATTCAGAGGATTTGTGCTTCCATGACATAAGCACCCATCCACTGAATAGGATACAGACACAGACACGTGCACGCATATGCATGAAAGGAGGCTTGAGCCCCTGCCCTTTTATCCTTCTGTAAAAAGTGCGCTCTCCAGACCATGAATGCGGTTTTTACTATGGTGAAAGAAATGCAAATGCCCCTCTTTCCATGCCATACATGAAGGCACCATTCAAGAGAAATTGCCTTGTCCAAACTCTCCTGAACTTGAATGCAGCATCTTATGTTGAAAGAATTGCCCTCTCTGTGTAGAAATCCATGCCGTTACGCCACATCTCCAGTATTGACTTGATAATGCTTAGTTCAGCGTGGGATCAAGTACCGAAAATAGCCGACCTCTAAGCTCACAACGCGTCGCGCTGCGACGCGTTGTGGGCTTGGAGGTCTGCTATTTTCGATATTTTCACCAAAAGGCCCTTTTAGAAATGTCAGCCCCTGCCTCTTTAACATTCTCTGCACGTCCCTGTACAGACAGATTATACATAGAATGTGAAGGTGCAGAGTGACATGAGTCATCCGTACCTCCTTGTGCTGCTCAGCAGGGAAGGTAACCTGCAAGGCTCAGTCAACAGAGTGCTTAGGAATTATACTGTTATAACCGCACAATAGCAATACTGTATGTAATACTGTACTATGAATTATAACCCTTTAATTATGCTAACAGAATGCATAGGAATACTGTAGGCTATGATACCATCAATTATAACCCTTTTAATTATGATGTATAGTGGGCCCTGTATGTTAATGATTTCTGCAAACACACAGACACGCACACGCACTAACATGCGCGCGCGCGCACACACGCACACACACACTTTGGGTGAGTACTATATCTACCCATCTACGCACGCACTTGCACGCAGGTGTATGCACACACACGCGCACGCACGCACGCACGCACGCACGCACGCACGCACGCACGCACGCACACACACACACACACACACACACACACACACACACACACACACACACAGTATAGTATAGTAAACGAGAGAATCTGCCTTGAAAAACCCTCCTCTTCCACTGCAATGAATTAAAAGCATAGAGCCAAGTATAAATGGAAAACCTAGTGTTTAATTCTTTCAGGCAGGTTTCCAATAGTCAAAGTGTCGTACCCAGCGTATCTATTCAATATCTGGCATCCGCTGGTGTGGTTATTGACTGGAAAAGGATTTGTGCAATCCATTACAATGCCATTTACAACTGCCTGAACACTAATGTGTGTTTTCAACTGCTGATGTTACGTTGTTCTATCAATACAGGTTATATATTATATATTAAAGTGATAATGTACCCCAGGGGTCTTCAACAGGGGGTCCGGGACCCCTAGGGGGTCCTCAGAGTTACTACAGGGGGTCCTCCAAATCTTCCAATCCTTTTTTATATTAACAACTTGAACCCTAGTGTCCATATTCTGAGAACTGTAGCAAAAAATAGCAGATCTACAAGCTTGTAGATCAGATATTTTCGGCAAAGAGTTTTGGTGTAGAGGGGAAAAAGAGCAGACTACGTTTTGAGTAAGCCATAAGCCATAACCCATAACCGGGTATCTTGTCAGATGCGTATCCGTGGTCATGCCATTTCACTGTACCGGTACTATGATTGTGAGCTTTGCGAGTCATTCCGGATCAGAGCGTGTGCAAAATGCCTACATTTGCATAACAACTAAATTCACACTATGATTCTCACAGACAATGGACAGTTATACTCTCTCTCGCTCTCTCCCTGTCCCTCTCTCTCTCTCTCTGTTTATTATGCGTATTGTGCATTATGCATGCATGGGCGACCCTTTCTTTTCGAGGAGTGATCTAAGAGCCAACAGGGCTCATGTAGGAGAAAGGTGTCCATAGTAGTTGTTATGTGTGACCAGGGGTGTCCCACCAAATTCTGGGCCCTGGGTACAAGGATTCACTGCGGGCCCCCCATGAATGTTCTTCATAGGGGGAGGGGGTTCAACCCATTTAGACTGGGAACGCATTATTATGCATTATTTTGTGCTTTAACTATAAAGAACAGCAGATATACAGGTATAAGCTCACAGCGTGTGCAAGTCTTTTAATATTTCAAATCCTTCTAAGGTTTTTTTTTTTTAAATGTTTCTATGTCAGTGGTGCTCAAACTTTTTCATGTGAAGGACCCCCAAAATGATATGTATTTGGCCACGGACCCCCATCTCAAAACATTTAGTTCCAATGACCCCCCCAGAAGCAAGATTTGAGTTAAACAATACATACATACACTCGGTGCCACGCAGTGAGCTTGTATATCTGCTATTTATCAATAGCTGCTAAAGTATAAAATAATTAAAGGGATATTCCACTTTCAAAAAACTTTTGGTCATTGTATGGTCTAATCAGGCTTGTATGAACACCCTGAACAGTTTTTAATTTGCTTCATTCAGTATTTAGATATTTGATGTAAATGTTACCACCTCCAACACGCCCAGGCCCTCTCCACATACACACTCATTGTAACTTCAAACTCCATTTTAACCGTGATAGATTCATTAAAAACACCCATTATTTTTTCTGGTGACTCATAATACCCTCCTAATACGTGAGCAGACCGTGTTTTTTCAATAACCTTTTTATTTTATTTTTAATAATTCTTTGGGAAAATGGAAAACATTAAATACAATAATATTTTATTGAAAATAAATTAAAAAAGTTATTGAAAAAACACGGTCTGCTCACGTATTAGGAGGGTATTATGAGTCACCAGAAAAAATAATGTGTGTTTTTAATGAATCTATCATGGTTAAAATGGAGTTTGAAGTTACAATGGGTGTGTATGTGGAGAGGGCCTGGGCGTGTTGGGCCTGGTAACATTTACATCAAATATCTAAATACTGAATGAAGCAAATTAAAAACCTGTTCAGGGTGTTCATACAAGCCTGATTAGACCATACAATGACCAAAAGTTTTTTGAAAGTGGAATATCCCTTTAAGGCCCCCTCCACCTTGGGCCCTAGTAACTCAGTCCCACTCCCCCCCCCCCCCCCCCCCCCCCCTCTCTTGTGACGCCCCTGATAGTCGTTGTTATGTGTGACACACCTCCCCCAGTCCCACGCCACGTGCCTTTCAACACATCTATATATACACGGCACCTTGCATATTCATACGCACATCTACAATACAGAACATTACATATTTATCATGCAAACGACACACACTGCGTCACCTGCGCTGTTAGAAAAATGCCGCTATTCGAATCAAGGAAACTGAACATACACCGGCATAGAGCCCTGAGGGACCCCGCTCAATATGGGGTTTAAGTGTTTAACCCTTAAGTGCTGTTCGGGTCATTTTGACCCGTTTTACATTTTCATTTGGGAAAAAAAGGTAGAAGTTAAAAATGTTTCCACCTGAAACTCACTGGCCTTAAAGATTCTTCTGAGATGAACATGTAAAAAAAATATTTTTGCACTACACCCATGCTACACCCCCCTCATATTTTTTGAACCTTAAGTGCTGTTCGGGTCATTTTGACCCGGAAGCACAGAAATACACAGTATTATGCCAAAACACAGACACACAGTCACCCCCACTTCTAACACCCCCCTTCCGAAGCCCCATTCCGAACCCTCCCCCCCTTCCTATAAGCATGAGCAATATTGCCCAGTATTAAATGAAGTATTTTTTTTACATGGATTTCAGCTAAATCAGTAAAAACGCCTAGCTCTTTCAGTGTTTAATGTGATATAGCAAAGCAGAAATGCAAACATTTACCAAATATATCATATGAATTGTTTGGTATTGAGTCAAAGTCAATGTATCATGATGATTTGTTAAGTTAAAATTTATATTAGTGTTGTTTTTTTTAAACCAAATATCCACCGGGTCAAAATGACCCGAACAGAACGAAGGTGTAGTGAATCTGAACAGAACTTAAGGGTTAAGTGCTTCCGTTTCAATGAACTATACCTTGAACCCCAGCATCCACTTTCCGGGGGGAAAACATTAACAGATCTACAAGCTCACAACGTGACACGCTGTGAGCTTTTTGGGGGCCGATCTACTAGAGACTGGATTTTTATTTATTTTTTTAGGTTAAAGTTATACCATGTAACTTTTTTTATAAAACAAATCTTAAAATTGTCCTAACTGTTAAATCGCTAAAGTTTTAGAACACCCACTCCGTTATTTTCAGCTTCTAAAGCCTTCTCTTTATATGTTTTCTATGAGCCGTGAGGGGGGGAGAATTTCGCGGCAAAATTGCGTCATCACACTACCGGCCAATCACAGCGAGGATTATACACTGCCGGCCAATCACAGCGCATCTTGAAGTGGGGTCACTATGGCGGCCATATTTGTAGTCGCCCGTGTGTCTCTATACTCAAAAGGTAACCTCGCCTACCAGGCAGGGTGAAGGAGTCCGTTTCTCCGGAATGCCTGAACGCACAGGAACCAGGGACCCCTCTATAGATAGATCTCGGCGAGGTGGAGGCAGACGAGGTGGAGGCAGACGCGAAAAACGTCCGAAAGACGCGGACGCGACCGCGGTTTGCTATAGGGCTACTGACCACTAGTTGAGCATCTTACACAGTATAGCTTTAACATTTTAACTCAAATCTTTGCCTCTGGGGTCCCTCCCTGGGCTTTTTTTTTTTTTCTTTTTTAAGATAGGGGTCCGCAGCCAAATACATCATTTTGGGGGTCCTTCACATGAAAAGTATAGGTTTGAGCACTGCTGAAACAGAAACACATGTTTTTCATTAAACTGTTATCAGAATTAGAAGGGATTTGTAGAATCTTCCTCAGGTCTTAATGGGTTACGTGGTTAACTACTTGTTCCCCCCACCACCTTGTTGCATCAAACAGCCCAAAAATAATAATCCAACATTCAAGCGTTCGCCGTGTTAATCCGGTTGGCTCCTAATACTCACAAGCTCTGAGTCCTGAGTCCAAATACAGCAGGAAATCACAACACTGCTGTGCGGAGAACGCTGAGAATAGATCGCAATTCACAAAGGAGCCGAGCTGTTCCACAGGGGAGAGAGAGCTGGAGGATATAGAGCTATTAGCAGGGGCGTCACAAGGGGTAGGAAAGTGGGACTGAGTTACTGGGGCCCAAGGTGGAGGGGCCCTGATAACTTTATCTATTGAAAAAATAGCAGATATACAAGCTCACAGCGCGGCACCGAGTGCTGCGCTGCGAGCTTGTAGATCTGCTATTTTTGAAAAGTTGTGAAAATGTGTGAAAATCTTTGAATATTATGTACTTTTTTAAGCGAACATTTCTAACTCAAATTTTGCTTCTGCGGGGTCCCTGGAACTAAATATTTTGAGATCGGGGTCCGTCACCGGCCAAATACAGTACATATCATCTTGGGGGCCTTGCACACATTTTCACGATTTTTCAAAAATAGCAGATCTACAAGCTCGCAGCGCGGCACTCTGTGCCGCGCTGTGAGCTTGTATATCTGCTATTTTTTCAATAGTTAACATTCATGGGGGGGCCCGCAGTGAATCCTTGTACCCAGGGCCCAGAATTTGGTGTGACGCCCCTGGCTATTAGAATGAATATTCCATAGAGAGGTTCATATTCACCTCAGAGACTAGATAGCAGGCATGTGCAGACATAGACATCAAAGGGGGCTTGAGCCTTTTACTCGTCTGTAATAAGTGCCCTCTCCAGAACACAAATGCACTTTTCACTATGGTGAAAGAAATGCAAATGCCCCTCTTTCCATGCCATGCCTGAAGGCAGCATTCAAGAGAATTGCCTTGTCCAAACTCTCCTGAACTTGAACGCAGCATCTTATGTTGAAAGAATTGCCCTCTCTGTGTAGAAATCCATGCTATACGCCACATCTCCATGCAGTATTGACTTGATTATGCTTAGTTTAGTGTGGTATCAACCACCGAAAATAACCAACCTCCGAGCTCACAACGAGGATGTGAGGTTGGAGATCTGCTATTTTCATTTTTCTCACCAAAAGGCCCTTTTAGTCATGTCTGCCCCTGCCTCTCTAACATTCTCTACACGTCCCTGCTAGACAGACAGTAGTACAGGTACAGGAGGTACTGTATCTACATGTGAGCAGAGACAGGTGGTAGCAGCCTGGACCCAGTCACTCATTCAGGGCCTTTTCCTTCTCTCTCTCTCTCTCTCTCTCTCTCTCTCTCTCTCTCTCTCTCTCTCTCTCTCTCTCTCTCTCTCTCTCTCTCGGATGCTAAAAATACTGTGATAGGTGGGAACGAACCCCGTCGAACCACAGACAAGGACTAACACATAACAAACACGCACACACACATCTACGCACGCACATATCTCAGCTATACACACACATATACAGTAGGTGTAAAATTTTCAATTTAAGCATTTGGCAGACTTACAATAAGCAAAGGTAATACCGTTGTTTCCTGTTGAGATTGGCACATTTCACCCAGGTTTTTTCATGTCACTCACGCGACTTTGTCTGCTGACCTCACTCAGCAACGAAACAAACAGAAAATAAACAAAAAATAAAAATAAAACAATTCACAGGAGGCAAGCAGTGATCACCCCATGATGTGCATTGTGCACTGCAATGTAGTTTCAAATGCACTACGTCGCAGGCGCTTTTTGAGGGTGAAAATAATAATAAGAC